>NC_046625.1:3224023-3539440 GCF_900324465.2 Anabas testudineus
GTAAGACGTTCATCCGCTGCCTCCCCGCGTCCCCACCCCCCTACAGAGCCAAATACTGACTCCTTTTTCCCGAAAATGGTTTCAGTGAAAACTATTACATTTCTCAATCTGATACGCCTTCGCTGCCCTTTCATAAGCATTTCCATGAAAGAGCCTTTTTATGCTGAGGCGAATGAGAGGAGAAATTACAGTTGTTATATGATGTCTGGGCTGCCAGGAACATCACAGGGCTCAGGCCTTATGAAATCCTTCCTAACTGATTGAATGGAGCAGACTGAGCCGGAGCAGATAAACAGTTAAAGGTTCTGGCTACTGTGGAGCAGGAGTTTCAGAAGGAGCTGATTAAACCACTCTGCTCTGTTCGTTTTCACGATGTTGCTTATTTCATTGAGTCATAGTACGGCTCAGCCTAGGATGTGAGCTGACCTACATCTCACAACCATCTCACAACCATTTGGTTTAACTCACCGCATATTCTTCAGCCCAGTTTTTGTAAAGGAGGCAGTCTGTGCTATGTATGTTTGCTTTGGATCCTAATGCTCTTTTTCTTTTTCAGAAATCTTCTGTTCTACCAAAATTCATCCATTTAGTCCAGGATGTGCAACACTGCAAGGTTTGTACACACATTTGTGGTAATTTTTGTAAAAACACTGAGGATCCACTGACATGTTGGATCAAACATTGGTCTAACTCGTAAACTACTGACTTTTCCATCAGCCTCAGAGCTACTTAGTTTGTTGTTGAAAGATGCTGCACAAATAAACATGCCTTCATTTCCAATTACCAGTGTTAGCATGGTAATGTTAGCATTTAGCCCAAAGCTTTGCTGTCTCCTTAAAAATGACATTCCTATTCAACTAACCTTCAACCATAATTATGTTTTAGTAATGATTGTAATCAGTAGGTGGATTATGTTCTGATGAAACTTATTTGTTGACTGACTGAGGGACGTGTCTGGGAGGATGGCACGTATTCAAGACACACAAGACCCAAGTTTGACTCTTAGCAAGAAAAGTAATTTGGTTCAGGTTGGAGAAAGATCATGTGTCAGGTTTAAAATAGTAAATACCATTAAACCAAACCACAGTCCTTTCCTAACCTTAACCATGTGCTTACAATAACATTTTATTGATGTGTTCTGTGTCAGAGACTCATCGTTTACATAAATTAACAACATATATAACAGAAAACATGATCAAGTTCCAATTACTAACCCCAATAAAAAATGTAGGTGTAGTATAACCTCACAACACTTTTACATATCTACTGTGTGAACATACACGTGTACACATCTACAGGTTATCAAGAGAACTGGACTGGAACGATAAACACAGGAAGATGTTACTGTGGAAAATTGAATCTCCGTAAAGCAGCCTGGATAAATAAATGTTAAAGCAAACAGAAAAATCAGCTGCTTACTGTGAGCAGCATTTGTGGGATGGTTTGTTTGTTGCCAGTCAAATCTAATAAAACTACACGCAAGTGGTCTTATCAAAGCAGGTTAGTTGAGTTTTTGAGTCCTAAAAGTCTTTTTTGATTAACTGTAACTGGGGCTTTTATTGTTGTACGTTTAATAACCAATATCAAATGCACGACACCTCATTTTTTAAAGGCTTTTAGAAAACAAATTGGTAAAAACCTGTGTTTTCTTACTTCAATATAGTCATTTCAATTTCACAAAATATTTTCCCAAATGATGTTTTCTTTTCAGTCTCTTCCAAACTGTTCGTGTCATTTCAAGCCTCCTGAAGCTTTTGCTGCTGCTCAGCTGTTTAATTGAGATACTGGGCTTCAGTTGGACATGATGAAACAAACTATATATTACTGTATAGCTGTATAAGAAATGGACAGGTTCAAAGAAAATGAGAGTCAAAGTGTAAAACTAAGGTTCAAGCACATCGTTCAGACTTTTCCTAAGTGGCTGCATGCTTTCACCACCTTTAATCAATTAAAAGTTACTGACATCACCTGACATAGGAAGCAGAAAGTAGAAACTAATGCTTATCACAACATAACTGGAGCACTTTCCTGTTTCTGGAAATAGATGTTGTTGAAATTAGGGTCAGCAGAAAGTTCAGAGATGATTATCTCAGATCTTTAGCACATAAAACCATAACTACTGTATTATCACAGCTAGACGTCACCCAGGGTAAATTGGCCTCATTTGTTTATGGATAGCTCATATTTCATAATCTATAAAGAACGAAATCTTAACTTGTACAAAAACCTAAAGCTATTTTTATTGGCAAAAGAAAAATACTTTTAATTCGGTCAGCATTTTCTCAATTACTAATTATTATAATTATTAATGTAACTGATGTTATTATCAATAACAAATGTCACATGAAAAGTAAAAACCAACAGAAACTAAAACATATTCAATTAGAATTTCTTCACCAAATTGTTTAAATCTGTTAAAAACAGTTTTGCAGGTAACATACACTGTGTTTTCATTGCTGTGTGGTGCACTAGGTTTATTTGGTGGCACTGCCCTTCAGCACAAAAAGAGCTGAGGTCAGTAGGCAGTTATGCGGTATGGTTGGTATGCCCGGCACGCCTGGCACTCGTGGCCCAATGCCCAACACCCCCCCCCCCCCCAGTGCTACAGTAGTGTGTCTATGTGTGTGTTACTGGTTCAGTCCGGAGCGGTTAGGCGAAGCAGAGGTCTCGACTCAGCAGTTCAGACACTTTCACCCGGAGACAAGGACCCACCTGTGCTTGTCCGTTTCATGAGGACTCTGATTTCACACGCAGGCTCGTCTGTGCTCACACTCTCGCAGCCTGCCATAACCTGTTCACCCTGCACCTGTCCTTCCAAGGACATCTCACCCTAGTTCCCCTTCTCCCCCCAACCTCTCCACCTCTTCACTTTCATCTCACCTCACTATCATTAGCCCTCCCTCATCTGCAGGTCCAAACTCCATCTCTGTCCTGTTGGAGCCAGCTGGAAATTCCCCAGCACAACCAGTTCTGGGCGCTTTCTTCTGGTCCACAGTAACAACTATCATCCAACAAATCATTTTGCACAAATCAGTCCTGCCAGACCAACTGTGTCCGTCTTAACATAGAAAAACAGAACTATCTGAGGTCAAAAGTGTTCAGAAGTACTGCTGGAATAGAAATGGATAATATATCTATAGCATGTGTAAGTAGTGTCTAAACTGGGCCTCACATCTGATGTTTGACCACAGGAGCTAGCTGCTGTCTAAGGCAGAACTATAAGTTGTATTTATCGATAGTATCCTCAGACAAACTGTGGGCTTTTCTCTTTTTCTCTCCACTGGGCTACAATCGATAAGAAGACACTGATGCTGCTGGATCAACTTTCCACAAAGCTCAGGGTGTTGCACCATCCTGTAAACAGATTCTACTTGCAGGAGCCGACAGTCTGATGAGGGTTTGTGCAGTCGGATTTGGCATCAGTCATTGTCTGGAGCTTGAAGAATAAAAGAAAGGCATAGATTTCCACTCATGGTTTATGTAGGTAAATACTCGTGGTCTGTAAACATGCAAACACACTGTACACAGCCTGCTCAGCAGCAAACAGCAGATAGACAAAGCTGGGGAACATAGTGGAGTGTTTAGCAGCTATAGCTGCTGTTGTTTCAGCTGGTAACCAGACCGACCCATCATTTTAAATTTAACTAATAAAACTTTGGATGTTATTCTTTATTTGGGAGATTAAAGGGCCGACCTGTGCAGCGAGTGTGCAAATGGTTCCATTTCTTTTCTGTTTTAAAGATCCATTACTGTATAGTTGTATTGCTTTAAAATGAAAATCCTAAGAGTTCTTACGCGACTCCACAGCGTTAATTCATTCAGTTTCACACAGCCAAACACAGAAAGTCCAAATGTAAGGAAATGATCTGCAGGCTAACAAGATAAGTGCAGTGTGGCTTGTTGAAGCAGTAACGGAGTGAGCTGATAATCCTGAAAGAAATACAGAAAACAACCCAAAACTTAAGGGTTTATAGGTATAAGAAGACAGATGTTGGTGTCTGATATTCAGCCTTTCCTTATGCTTGGAAAGGCTGCACATAACAGAATGAACTGAAGGAAAACAGGGAGCCAAGATGAGGTGAAATTCCTTCTTCAGGGCCAAGAAGCATATTTGTCAGAGAAGGAAAGTAAAAGCTAGCGGGTGCAGATGAGTTCATCGTGCACAGATAAAATTCAAACACTGCAATTAATTCAAATTTTACCTGTGAACAGAGTGAAAATTATTCTTGATGAGAACTTCAGCCCAGTACAGAAAAGTACAGAGTAATAACAGTTTGACTTTGTGCAGAACAAACACTCTGGGAAGGTTGTACATCAACCAAAGTGACTTTGGATGGATTTTTGACTCGATCGATGAGAAACTGACTGTTTGTCATTGGCTGCTCATTTATTGTTGCTCTGAGGACAGTGTTGTCCTAAGACCATATCCACACTAGAAGATATCACAGTGAAAAGAGGAAAACCAATACGGAGCTGATGATACTCTGTCACGGTGCATTTAATACACATTTAAAAAAGCCAACTCAATATGATCAGTATTTCATTGCCAGTACAGCGCTCACAAGTAGCGGTCAAAGTACCTCATAGAAAATATCACAGTCTGAAATTTTTCCATCCTGATCGCACACTTATATTTGACAATATTGAGGTTATAGCTGCTCCAATAAACCCATCATTTCCCTCTCAACTTGTTTTCTAATCACAGAGTGAAGATTAGAGGCTACCTTCTGTTGCTTTCCTTCCAGGAGAAAGAAAATCGTCTCTTTCAGTTGTGGTAGCAAAGATGATTACTCTGCAGGTCAGAAGTTAATTGTTTATGTGACTCGCATGTCAGTGGAAAATGTGTCATATGCATCCCTGAGGGATGAATAAAAACCTTGAAGCTGCTCCGACTGTAGAGAGCAAAAACAGCAGGAAGTGGGGGGAAAAAAGATTATTGGATCTCAAGACAGCCTTTGGTGCTGGATGCAAATGTGTCAGAGATTAACGCAGAGATCACAGGAATCACGAGTGATAGGGAGCCTCTTTTCATCGTGTTACAGATTTGTCACCACATGTAACAAATAACAAACTGAACCTTTCAGATTTACATCAGGATCTGTATGGGACAGCACTAGGGCCTTGGTTTAGGTGATCGGTCAATCACTCTTATCTTTGGTCGTAGGATTCTAACGGGGAAAACCGTTTCCAGCCGTCCCTTCGATACTGCATTGACAAAAGTTAGAAAAACTAAAACTGGATTGATATGTCACTGTGACCTTGATCTTTGACCTGTGGTTACCAGTCTAATCAGTTCATCACTGAGTCCAAGTTGATGGTTGTGCCATATTTATTTTTTATAATCATAAAAACTGGGTGGGCAGACAGACAACCCAAAAACACCATGGGCCTGTCCCGGGCTATCACCGCCATGGAGGCATAACATTTTATTTCTGTCCACATCGAATCAGTAGGGATAAAAGTTTAATCCAGATCCTGAGGGACTGAATGCTGAAAGCTGTTTATTTGATAGGAGAAACTAAACATTCACAAACTTTTATCAGATTGAAAATCATTAATTTTGTGAGATAGATGCAGATGTTGAACTGTTTTCAATTAGGGCTGCTTTGATTTTCTTGTATTTCTCCCCAGTTTGTCCACTGAAGCCTTCAAAGTTTCATCTTGTTAAACTTCAGGGATTCCTGTACAGATCAGTTTTTGCTAACTTCACCTCACACAGCTGCCCACCTGCTTGTGCTGATGACAGCAGCTCTGAGGCCGACCCTCCCATTGCTCGAGCTGATTCTCAATTAGTCCTGGAACAGTAGCTCTCCCACTGAACTGATGAATCACAGCTTTTTCTTTTTCTTTCTTTCGTTCACTCCTCTCTTCGCTGATATTTCTTCTCCTCTTTCATTTTTTCCTCTGATTGCATGTCTTAAAATGGCTGCATCTCAGGATCATTACTGTCAGCATGAGATTGAAGAGATGACAGTTGTAAGGAATGTAGAGTTCTCTGTGCAGGCGGTAACGTCTTTAGTCTTTGTCACACTAAATGAGTTTGGGGTCGTGTGTGTGTGTGTGTGTGTGTGTGTGTGTGTGTGTGTGTGTGTGTGTGCGTGTGCGTGTGCGTGTGTGTGTGTGTGTGTTTGTGTGTGTGAGAGCGAGGAGAAAATGGAAGCCAGGAGTGCAACCACAGGATTGATCTCAAAGGCTCACCTCATTGATTTCTCTCTTCCACACCAATTTGTTTTCTTGTTCGATGAATCAACAGACATGCTTCATATGAGTCACGTCGCTATCACATGGGGAAGAGGTGAAAACTTCATAAATATGTGATCATTCCTGTAATTTTAACACAAGCAGCACATTTGGCCTTTTTAGGTTTTATGTACAATATTACAGCTTCGTCCGTTTCTGAAAATGTGACATTTTTTAATGCACTCTGAACACGTAGAGGGAAAATAGTGAGTCAGGTTTTTAGTCGAGGCAGGACACAAACTTCATTCTTATCATTCACAAGTAAGTAAAAATTATACATTTTACTGTATGAACTAATAAATAAAATGTTAATGAATTAGTCAGCTAAGTATTATATTATCATGTGAGCGTTTTTATCCTCCTTGTTTTGTCTTGGTGCTTTTACCAACCTTGTTTTCAGAAAACAAAGGTCTGATAAACCTGCCGTACACTAACCGTGTAGCAGCAAGAGCAGACAAAGTTAGCAATTAGCTGGTAAATGAAAATCACAGGAATTAGTTGAGGCAAAACCGGAGCTGAAACAAGATTAGTGCAGTGTCTGTACATAAAGTTCAGGTCAGAAACAATTCTCCAGATGAATGCACAGAACGTACAGCCAATCAGCAATAAACAGGCAGTTGTTCGCTTATATGTTAACCACAGTAATTGTGTTGTGGTGCCTGTAGGTGTGATAATATTTCTACATCTAACTATTTAAAATATTATATATCATTGTCTACAGCAAGTCCTGATGCTGTCCCTCATCTCTAATTGGAAACTGTAGTTAATGCTCTTTGAATAAACTGGAGGCTACTATCAAATACTGAGAGTAATGGAGAGAATGTCTTATTAATGAAGTATTCATTGAATACAGATAATTATATCTTTTGTAAAATATTAGCTGAATGACGGTGTTGTTCTGTGTCAGCTGTGTGAAGCTACAACAACTTTAATAAGTGATAATATGCAGAGGCACGTGTTGTTTTTATGTTGTTGAGTCCACCTTGCACCTCTTTAGGCTGATTTAAATCTTCATTCAATACTCAGCTTAGCAACTTTCATTAAACCAGACAGCAGCAGCGTCAGCAGTGAGGTTTGAGGCTACCTGCCTGTAACTACGGTGCCACTCTACTGATATTTCTAATGTGCGATTTATAATTTTAATTGGTGTCAGAAAACTGCATGAAAATGGAAACATTTTTTGTGTGACGATCAATTATTAACGAGCTTTCTGGCACTAGTTGTAAACCGTGGTGGCAGCGATTTTACAAAATGTGTCACAGTAACAGTCCTTCAGTGGGAAGTTTTGAATGCAGCTGCAGGAATTTGGCAAAAGCTTAACACATTAATTACACCTGATGGTAAAGTGAAAGAGAGCGGATCAAAAAACAATTAGGCTGAGCTGTTCGATGGAGATGTTACCAGGAATGGAGGGGTGGCACTGCTCTCAAGCAGAACCAGAATATCACAGAACAACATGCTTATCTCCTGCAGGGAGGAAGCAGCGGAGATCAGCAGTTGTTAAAGATGATTAACATCATTATTAAAGATTTAGTTTACAGTTTACTGAAATCCAAACACACACAAACTCAGTGAAAGTCTTCAAAAGGCCAAATACTTTGTGGTCGGAAAGCCAGACATGTTTTGGCCATTCTGCTGCACAAATACACCAGTTAAAGCTCATTAGAATGAAAACTGTAACGTCTGACATGGTTTTAGGCAAATAACCAAGTGTGTTGTTTTTTTATTTTAACTATTTACCCACTTACTAATGACAGGAGTTATTTGCCAATTTTTTGTCAGTCTTGCCAGAAAAATCTGCTAATGGAACACAGTTTTCATATTTTGAAGGAGATGCAATTCCTGAACAGACACAAAATCAATTAGGTTAATTATAATGTCACAGCACTGAAAAAACAAGTTCTCTGATTGACACGATTACAAAATGTCATTCTGACCTCTTCTAATAAAACAAAGTCAGTACTGAAAACTCCTGCACACTTAACCGAATCACGCTGAATCACACAGGACGCAGGAAACGCTGAAGGGGAACTGGGCATGTTCTTCACTCTGCAGAGAGACATTCGTCCCTTTTCACTCCAATTCCAGTTCAGGCTTCTAATCAACTTGCCTCATTAATTTAAATGATGCAACACAACAAAATCTTGTTGTGGCAATCAGAAGGTTAGTTAATTCAGCTAATTAGCCTCCAAGTGGCTGAGGACTGATCGTGGTCTTTGAAGGGCTTCTGATTCCTTCCATTTGCACAGTAAACAACTAAGTGAAGACAAAGGCACTGGGTCGTTTTATGAGCAGGAGTTGAAGAAGAAGCTGAATGAAGACTTCTACTCAGTGGGGCAGTCGTCACAAATGATGTAAAATCCCTAAAACACAAATGCTGTATGGGCTCATGCGCTAGACATTTTAAAATACAGTGTACACTTCATTTTTATGCAGTATAGAACTCTTACTTTAGTAAATTAAACATGTGTCCAGTCAGCCAAAAGTCATCAGAGTCATCAGTTTGTACTGACCACTCTCTAGACTCCATCCAACAAATGTTTTACTACAGTCATTAATTCGTCAAACTCACCGGATGTGTCATTTCAGAGATGCTACTTGGAGGAGAGCGTTTCCCTGCAGAGGGAGATTTGCAGCGACATACTGCCACCCTGTGACAGCAGACTGGTGGTGCAGGACGTCTGCATGGTTCCTGTTCTGCTGAATCAATATCTAATTGTTTTTATCTTTTCCTCCAACATTAGGCAAATACATGCTTCAATACTGTAAAGCAGGTTTCACACATGTTGATCTGGTTTGATACTAGTTTGACTGCTTTTAAACTTGATTTAATTTCCTTGAACAGAACTGGAACTCAGTGTGAATGTGACTCAGTGGATGTTTCCATTGATTTGTGGAAATGACAGACTTTGCAGTTTTATTGATCTCAATTATTTAGCTTTTTTATTCTTTATATTTTAGACTTACTGGTGACTCAGCAGCATCTAAGACTGAAGAAGCTTTTTCTACAATAGAAGCAGCAGGTACCACTTTACCAGCAGAGCTCTCTGACATTTTCTAACTTTGTACTATTTGCTTCATGTTAATTTAAAAATAATGTAGTGGTCATTTTCTGGAAAACCTTATTATATGTTGGGCTACAGTTACATAATGTGTTGCAGGAATTTAATCATTAATTAAGTGTCCAGAGATGAGCTGTATATCTTCATCTATTATTCACATCATGCTGTTTTAACTTTCAATCATTCACACATTTTATTTAATTTAATTAACACTGTTAACTTCTCACAGTGGAATGAGAAATACATTACATCTTACATGTCTTTCTTTTACTCAGCTGTTTTTTTATTTTTTTTATTTTGTAGCATCCTTTTTATTTCTCATAGTGGTTGTTTAAGCTTTTAGTTCAGTGCAGACTCTCAATCGCCCAGGTGAAGTCATCCAGAAGTTCAGTCATGGCAAATGGAAATCTTTGTTATTAATTCAATTTTATTTGTATAGCACCAAATCACAATAGATGTCAAAGAACTTTACAGTGTTTAAGGTTTTAGACCTTACAAAATATAACTGTATACAGAATTATATAGAAAACCCAACAACCCCACTGAGCAGTACCAGGAGACAGTGGAGAGGAAAAACTCCCTTTAGAGGAAGAAACCTCCAACAGAACCAGGATCAGGGTGGGCGGCCATCTGCCTCGACTGGTTGAGGTGAGTGGAAAGAGGAGATGGTTTACCCCACCTCTTGCAGCCCTGTGAGACCCTAAACAGGTCAGGCAGTAAAAGATGATGGATAATGTAGGAGTGTGATTAATATTGAAATGACTGTATGTATTTAAAGATGGATACTGAGTCAGATTTGGGTGGGAGCCAAAAAGAAAGAGGTTACCTACTTCATAACAGTAATTACTTGATGGGATGTTCTAAAGTTATACACCTACCAGTGTATAATGGAAAGGCCTGGATGTCAGTAAAGCATTGTCCAGAGGAAAGAAAAGCTCTTGTGTAAGGAGCAGATCCATTCAGCCGTCATGCTGCACAGTGAGGCACCAGCTGTTAATGAGGATAATCAACCCCAAAAAAGAGAATATCTTTTTCTAACATCAGATAAATGAAACGTACACACAGCATCCATTAGTCCTGCAGGTTCCCACAAATACTCAATAATGCCGGAGACGCTCCTGGAGATTATTCAGGGCTCCAAATTGGATTAGTAGAGAAGCTCCTGCCAGCAATTAGTATGAGGGAATAGATGAGCTGAAGGAAGCACAAAGCTATTAATTAAGGCTGAGGGGTGCGAGATGTGCCACCGAGTTCATACAGTAGAGATGAAGATGAGCTGCTGTGGGAGAAGAGGTGTCAAGCAAAGTCGTCCATCAGAGGAAAGGCGCCGAGAGGGGTGAGGAAATCAATAACCCCCGAGCTGTGCTTTTAGCATCTTTAATGGCTGACTTGGACACGAGTCTCAGTAAAGTTTGGCGTTATAAAAGTTTGTAAAATGTACAGTTGACATGTTTTCTCTCATTAGAAATGAAAAATTTTAATTTGAGAGCTGCGTAATCCAAGCGAACATGAAAGGCACCTGCTGTGGGGATAGGGTGAGACCACAGGCTCCGGGAAACTGTCTCATCAGTCCACACACGGGTCTGGGGAGTGTTCCCCGGAGTCCAGTGCACTCAAGTTGAATGTGAGTGTAAATATTGAGTTACATAAATGTGTTGCATGGGCGTAGTGATGCAGTCAAATGACTTTTTCGTTCTGGAAATAAGAAGCTTTTAGTTTGAGAACGACTCCTGTAGAAGCTTGACATCCGCCAAAGACTGTCTCTGTCTGCTATTCATTAACTTATCATTTAGGAGTTTCTATCTCGGCACTGCTTTTCACATTTGTCACACTTCCATTATTTCATGTTCTTGACTTTTGTAAAAACCCTCGGCACATCATGGAAGACAAAACACATGTTCTTTTTATGCTACAGAATTAGTCATTAGTGCATTGTGGATTTGAAATTGGCTTTATGTCTGAACACTGCGAGCCAAACAAGCAACATGAAAGACATCTGTCGGGGGAATAAAGGAAGATTTGGAGAGCAAAGAAATATTAGAATTTGTGCATTTACATTAAAGCCCCATAATACAACAGACGTTCATTTAAATGATCAAAGTAAACAAGGCTGTTTAGCTGCAAACTGCACTAACAAGGATTAGACGTGCCAGTTCTCCTTTGAGCTGCAGTAGAATAATAACTTTCAGTCACTCATACGCAGTTTAAAAATTAACAATGCATTCAATCAGCATACTCATAATATTCCATAAAAATATAAATCATCTCTGGTTATGCTAATTATGAAGAAAGTAACGTCTCTGCTCACTTTGGGGAAGCAAATGCTCGAATTATTTGAAAATGTTTTTGGCCTTTTCAAGGTTAATGTCTCTTAATGACCCTTTCTGACTTCTTCTTGTTAAAATATGCAAAATAGAAGAGGACAGGAGTTTGACATTGGCTGGAAGACAAAAGAGGCTGCCTTGTGCACGGTGAAAATGTAAGTGGATTTTAAATATATAGCCACAAAAAAACTGGAAGGATTTTATTAAATCATCACTGGCTTTAACTATTAACTTGTCAAATGTTTGCATTTTAGAAAAACTCTGTGTCGAGAACATTTATTATTATAAGAGAAGCTTGATTTATTTTCCTTTTAAATGTCAGGTAGATTTCTCTTTTAATTCTACGTCTGTCTCTCACCTGCCACTGAACCACTGAAGTCTTTTCTCTTCTTTAGCTAAACATGTTTTTATTCCTTTATTTTCCGTTTTGGCGTCGGTCTCATCAGATCCTGTCTCTGTTTCTCATCTAGAATCTGCATTTGTTCACCATCACCTTTCTTAGTGCTTCTCCAGTGGACTGAGACTCTGTTCAGTTGTCAGTTTATCTACATTTTCAGCCTGTGATCTATAATCACCACCCTGACCAGCCGGCAGCGATGTAAGACTGGGTCCCTAGAAGGGAGACCTGTCATAAATCCCCAGACTGAAGTTTCTGAAACCCTCTCCTCTCGTCTAGCTGCCGTTAGTTAGAGAAGACTTGACAATCACTGATCGAAACAACTCCTCTCCAGTCCCAATCAGTGTGTAGCGGTTTTTAGCTAATCCCAGGCAGATTGTCTGTTTCTATTCTTGTCACCTCTCTGTATCTGTTTCCTCTGTTACTACTTGCTTTTTCTCTAATTACCACCTTTCTTGTCTCAGCTCAGACTTGTTGGTCTGATTTGAACCTACTGTTGGCTCCGTCCCCTTTGATACTCTACTCATCAAAAGTATTTCTCAGATGGGATCTGTACGTTTGTGTCTTTGTTTTTGACTTTAGCATGAGATAAAATTCCTAAAAGCAGGTTTTGCAGTATTTGCATCAGAATCTCACAGCTTGATGTTCAGGAGACTTGATATGTTTGGCCACATAACCTAATTTAAGTCTCACTGTTATCCCCAAATTAGCACCTGTGATGCTCTTAACTTGGTCGAGATAAATTAGGGGAGGTGCTGCATGAAATATGCATAATGCAAAACTGATAAAAATCAGCTCAGTTGGATTTTCCCACAGACTCTAAAACCACATTAAAGACACATTAAAAATCTGGCAGAACTCACTCAAAGCAGCTAAAGATGCTGAAAGTGATGCGATGTGTATTTTCTACTTGTTCTGAGGCGGGACCGGGATGTCAGGGAACTGCGGGGTTTGGGTCAACATCAGGCATCAGTGCTTGTACACTTAATGGATTTCTCCTCTTGATTCACAGCCATCTTGACACAAGCCAGGTAGGATTTACAAAATAAGAGAATAACCGAGCTGCGGGTGATGAACAGGTTTGAGCCGCCAGCTGCCAAGTTGTTGGCATCACATCATGCAGCATGTGTTGGCTCTGAATTTGGCAAAGTCTTCAGTGCTTTTGTTTCTTCCCTTCAAGGCTGCCAAGATGACGTGTGTGTGATGGGTGTATGTATTAAGGTTACAGCAATGTTATCAGCCAGTTTTGACCTTGCAGTTAAACCCAGATGTGATGTCTACTGCCAATATGACACAGGTAAGAAACAGATTTCAGCAGCATCAGTCTCTAACCTTGAGTGAACCCCACTGCAAGCGTCTGCTTACCTTGGTGATGGAAATAGACATCCAGGTCACACCTGAGCTGTGTTTGTTCAAAAAGTGAGAGTATTTATAAGACACTCAGCTTGCATATCACTATTTCACTGCATTTCTGAAGGAATTGAACTGAATAAAAACTCCAGCTAACAATTAGCCTGCTGATTATTTTCTCCGTTAACCAGTTTATAATTTTTACTACAAAACATGAGAAAACAGTGAAATATGCCAATTATAATTAATCAGAGCCCTACATGACGTCTTTGTAAGTGGAATAGTTCAATATGCAAAGATACTCAGTTTACTGTCAAACAGTGAGACTCAGAAAAGCAAATTGTCACATTCAAGAGGCTGAAAACGGAAAATTCATTAATCTCACTGTTCTAATGATGAGACTAATCTCAGTAATCTGGGTTTTAGTTGTGAGTTTGTGTCCTATGAGGGTTTAAATCACTGCATATAAATGAACATTGAAGGTCACCTATTATGATCTTATTGTTAAATGCATCACCTCTCATCCATTTGCTTTGCGTCTTCAGCTCCATCATCACATGTATCAGTCACACAAAGGAAATTGATTCCTTGCCCAAAGCGTTATTAAGGTTTAAGGTCAGGCAGAGCTACTGTGCATGATATTTTTCTTTGTGGAGAACTGGCAAGAGAGTACAGAGAAGTGCTCTCCTCGTGGGGGCTCCATCAGCTAGACCTGGCCTGTTCCTCAGAGAACACACGAGGAAAAGACAGAAAATCCAACTAAAAATTCACTCCGAACGATTCGACTGAGCTTTAATCAAAACCACCAAACCATTACAGATTGCTGTGGTACAGTGTCGAAGATGTACTAACACTATTAGAGAGATTGCACCATCAGCTGTAATCATATTCAATATAAATATTAAATTAATCTGATGTGCTGTGACCTGCGTCTGGTGCAGACTACAGAACAGGACGTGCCTGTTTAAGAAAAGTTTCTTACAGCTGAGTTAGAAACCCTCATGTTACCTCAGAATCCACAGGATCCACTTGTCACTTCTCAGATTCAAGCTGTTGCAGGACTCGTCTCCTCTTCAACACATGCTGTCAATAAAAATAAAAAAAAACACTCATAACATCTGGAACAGATGGTCAGACTGAAACACAACACATCCGGTAATATCATGAATGTAATACAAGCAGTTAAACATTAATTAATTGACTTTATTAGCTCGTTTTTTAGCTGACTGTGTTGGTTTCTGAGTTTGACTTGTGCACTTATCGTCTACCATCTGTGGTCTGTGTTCAGAGATTGAACGTTCATTTCTTTTCTTCAATACAACCTCTCATGTTGTAAAGCTCATTTGTGCTATTTTTACACCTGCTGTTAACTCAGTAAACACGTGTCTGGGACAAAATGTACCACATCTCGACCTGAAGCTGACACAAACGACCCAGAGACATTTGTTGAAGGTCTAATCTAGTTCTAGTCCAGGATTCTCCAGGTATACTGTAGGTTCACCTCAGAACGTGGAGCATGAGGTGGAACAGTGGTGCTAACATTGTGTTTAATTCAATGAGCACCAAGATTCACCAACCGTGTTTGAAACGAATGTGGGAAATTATAAGAAACACAATCAAACGGCTGCACTGGTCAGTCACAGGTGTGCTGCAGGTAAGTTTATCACATAGTCCTAATGCCGCAGCTGGACGATGTAGAGCTGCTCCAGCAACCTGCTTTTCATGGTGAAACTGTGCAAAAAGTATGCTCTTGTATTTCTCTGATCTTTGTCTTCTGAAGCTTGAGCTGAGGGCTGAGAGACTGACAACGGCAGCAACAGCCAATCGGCTTCCTCCGCTGCCTTAGCTGTCCAATCGGCAACTCCTCTTCAAGGCTTTCATAAGCATGTTATGCACAGTGTGTTATGTGTGCGTTTTCACACCAAATGTGTGAAATACGTCCAATCTGTTTGTCTTGTAAAGTCACTAACGTCTACCTTTAGTACAGTCTGTTTTTCAGCAGGAACCAGGTCATGAGGTGCTATAATTTTCATGAGGCTGAAGTCACTCGTGCCTATCTAAAAGCATCTCTAATTTAAACAGTACAGCAAGGTTCTTACACTTTTCTGACCTAATTTGCAAGGTCTGAAATTCTCATTAAAGCCACAGAGATGTCAAGAACCACACTGCAACGGGAATATCCTGCTGGAAACCAACAGTTCCACAGAAAATAGTAAATGTCTGATTAATGTCATTTAAACTGCTTTGATTCTCAAATAAACAGTCCAAGACATGTAAACTTCCTATAAATCACAACTTTCTCGTTTTTAAACGTCAATATTTGGACAGATCTCCTGTTTCCAGACTATATTCAAAGATAAAAACACTGGCTGCTCGCTGTGGGTTTAAAAAGTGTCGTGAAAGAAAATCACAAAGTATTTAAAAATACTGAACGCTCGTTTTAAGAGATGAGTCAAAGGACGTGTACAAGGCTGCTCTTAGTTTCTATATGAGATGTAAAGAGAACACTGGGCTTTCTTACATTTGGAGGAAGTTTAATTTTCAGACAATCTGACTGAGGCTCAGACACAGCCGTCCTGTTCTCCTCACTCACCTCCACCAGGTGGAGATGTTTCCCACCATCTGAACACTGACTGTTGTCTGAGGACATTTTGTAAACTCAGATTTCTCCAAAGTGCTGTGCACAGTCACTCTGTGACCTCTTCATGGACTCTCACGTCCTTCCACAGCTCTGTGGGGATTTGTGTCTGTCACAGTGAGACAGCTGAGACTCTCAAACAACAAGGCATGAGTGTTTGCTGTGCCGGAGATGCCCATCACACTGTAATCTCCGAAGTGTTGCTGCCTCTACATCCAATCTGAACGAGCGTTTGCAGGTGTTTCCCACTGACTGTGCATCTTTACTGCCTAATGTTTGTTGTAGACGTGCCCTGTTTTCACTGGTGCCTCCATTTTAGCACTGTGCACAATGAAAGTGTTATAGCATAACAATAGCAATACCATGTTATTACAATAACCTAAAGGTCACTGACCTTTGACCTTCACTGGTGTACTTTGTGACAGTCTTTGTGAAAGCATCACTTTGATTATTTAATTAGTGTTATATTTGTGATTATGACTCAATTTACAGATAACAAACGAGGACCACACCTTTCCCATCACCCACATGCAAGATATAGCCTATCCTACCTGGTGAATTGCTATGGCAACAGGTTGCCAGTAGCGACGGGGTACCACCACATCCCTGCCTGTGCGTCTGCGGGGATGCGCCGCGCGTCAGGACGAGTAGAGGCAAGAAAAAAAAACGCACAACCGAGCAGCAGAGGGTGAGGTCTGCACGGCTCAGTCAACAAAGACAGAAAAATAAGCACTGCGAGGCTTTTTCTGTTGGAAAGTGAGGAGCCCCGCGGTCCGAGGCGCGCATCTGTTCGTTGTTGTTGTTTCGGTGAAAGACAGAATCGTCGGATCCACCGGAATGAAGAGCTGCCACTGACGGAGATTCCTCAGCTCCCCTGATAACAACAGGTTAGTGTTTACTGACTCTGTCACTTGCACCTGCAGCTGATGCTCACACGACCACGTTCACCTTCAGCTGTGAGGCCGTGTTGGTGTTATAAAGACGGCTCCGTGCTGTCGGTGGATTCTGGGCTGTGAAGGTGGGAAAGGTGCCGTCAGAGGCACCGGGCAGGAAAGAATCGTCCTCACAGAGTCGAGCTGTGGTTCATGCACCAGAATGCAAACGTGCGAGTGTGCAGCCTGTTGTCCAGGTGGATCTAGAGCTCTGTAGATTCATATGTGGTTCATTTAAATGGCGGCTCATCATTTTGGGTTGAATTGTTGTTGAGTGTTCCTGCGCTGAGCTGCGGGTGTGTCCACCTTTGATCACAGTTGGATTGGACTGTTTGCTTTAGTGTGGATCAGATCACCATCAGTATGAGGATTCCTATTCACATCAACACTCTCATTCTGCGTTCATCCAGTTATAAGAGCCACAGCTGGCTTTGAGTCACAGACCTCAGCTGCTTTTATCATTTTTAACAGGTCTCTCCTTTATCTTACATAAGAAAACTAATATAAAATTGAAGTTTTAATTTGAAAATCATTATGATTATTACAAAATATATAAGGAAACATGCTGAGCTACATTGGGTTTTAATTACATACATGAACATTAGTTTTTAGTGCAGGTTTCACATGGTTTTGGTTTTTGAAAGTGTGTTTAGGCTTTAAAGGGTTATTCATCACTGAATATAAGAAACAATACAAATTCATTGTTGTAACTTTCAAATATGTCAAATATGTACCCACACTGTACAATTTTACATCGAACAACATATTTAATATCTGTGTTATATTAATAAAGTGAACTCATTAGTGACACAGTTACAATAAGCTGAAAAATAAAGTCCAGTTATTTCTCTAAACAATTTATTTTTACCTCTTTTAATATCCTTTAAATCCTCCACTAGTGCTACAACACACACACACACACACACACACACACACACACACACACACACAGACTCGTAGGTTAGATCAATATAATTGGCTTCATTTCTAAATTTGGCTCAGTGCTCTTGTCACACTCGTTTCCTTGTCAGTTTTCTTCTCATCTCTTCAGCTCATTATCCATCACTGTTGTTGCACCAGTATAACTTGTGCTCTTATGTAATTATGGTCTGTTTCTCTAATCGGACACTTTATGTTTGGATTTCTGTCAGGAGGCTGTTTCACGGCTACAGAAATAACTATTTTTCCTGAATCTGCTTAAGAGCTAAAAAACTCAAGCTGGTTTCAAACTGTGGAGATTTTCGGAGGTGTCTATTTCTGAAGTTGTCAAGAGCAGATTAAATGTTTAGTGTATCTCTGTATGAGGCTGTCAAGACTCCGAGTACTTAGTCATAGAGCTGCTGATGATGTAAATGTTGGGAGACTTTGAAGTGCATTACATAAACCGCTAACAAATAGCAGAGTAGTGACTGGCCAGAAGTGCTAATACACCGTAACCCATTGTCAACGGAGGACAAGGAAACGAGTTTATGATTTGACAGTTTTTAAATCATTTTTCTCCGTGAGGACAATAAATCACTGCTGTGAAATATCATTTTTGAGTTTTAAGTGTGATAGATTACAAGCTGCTGATCAGAAAGGCAAGGTTGAAGGCTGCTGCGTCTGCGTGTCTGAGAGTTGCCTACAGATTTTTTTTAAGGCAGGAAGACAGAGAGAGACAGCTTTTGCCCGTCTCGTCACAATCTCACAACACAGCGAGCGCCCCTCCCAAGTCACTGTCAGTCTCTGTGACAGCTCTTCACGCTTACAGAAGCAGAACCGAAGGACGCAACCCAAAAACGATTGCAGTTTGGGTCATTCTGATATTTCCCGGAGGCAGCTGATAATCTGATAGGACTGGGTGGGACCAATTAAGAAACTGTTCCAGGGCCAAACTACATACTCTGGGTTTTATGTTTCTTCAACCCAAATGAGTTTGTCTTCAGATTTGTTCAAATGAATGGTCACAGGTGGATATTACTTTGTTGGTGTCACAATCCAAAACGTTTGGCAGTCGCTGGTTTAGAAAATTGCTTTGGATTGCTCATGTTGCTCGCTCTGATTTTGGTAAAGTGATGCTACTGTCCTCAGAACTCGTCACTTAATAAAGGAAAAAACTGTATTGATGTCCAAACTTTCCTTTCAGTGGAGCAAACATAAAAAAATCATCAACCAAAGAAGATCTAAGGTTTAATAAAAATGACTTTGTGTGAAGGGCTCATGTGGGGAAGAGAAAGAGACAAAATCCGACACTGGTTTGGAGCCATCACTTGCTCAGTGGGAGAAATCCCATAAAACGATGAACAGCCCTGCTGGTTGTTTTTGGACTGATGAATGCACCTCCAATTCTGTTTATTGTATACAGATAAATGTTGGCTGGGTTCTCCGTTTGCCACACAGAGCTCCTTAAGCTCAGTCAATGTTAGAACGTGTGGTGAGAAAAAGGTTGTGGGTGTGTTTTCATTAGCTCTTTGTATCATCTCATAAACATTAGTTACCTATTGCACTTTAATTTAGGCAAATACATTTGGCCATAACCAACTCTCAACCACTGTGAAGCCCAAACCAAACAAACATAAGCTCAACAGAAACCTGGGTGGTTTGAGTTGTGCACTTCTCCTGAAATAAATAAAGTAAGAACCCAGGTTGTGGCATTTAAAGGGGCATTTCGGTGCTTTCGGGGGTTGTTTGAGGCCAGATTAACCTGCAAGATGTCCCAAGGGCAAAATGATCTGCTGGGCTGACCTTCACTCCCCTGACTCCCTTGTGCCTTTTCTTACTTCTAGGGCGCCGGTTTGCTGTGTGGTAATTGGATTATGGGATAACGCTGGTGTTATTCTATATTTATTGTCAACAAATCGCATGAAAATACCTTTTCTCAGCTCTGTGGATCCTTCAGCTGCAAGTCCAGCAGTCCCCACAAAAATGGAGAAATAAGAAATCTACTTTTTCAAATGGCTCAGTAATGTTTTATCATTTGGGTGAGTTCATTATTCAAATATGAGGAAACGGTGCATATGTTGGGTATTTTTAGCTCCGGGCTAATACACATCTGGTGCTTTAATGAATAGTTATGGCCTTTAGCTAAAATAAACGTGTGTGTGTTCTTGGTGATGGAGGAACATGTCACCTAGTGCACAACTGTGACTCATTAATATGTTTTTAATAGTTTTTAGTCAACAGCGGAGGTCTGTACAATGAAATCAGGCTTTTAATACATGGACAGTCGCTGTCAGTACAATCAGTACACTGTTGGTTTTGCTCTTTCTGTTTTGTTAATAATAAGAAAAATGTACAATAAGAGCACACATGTCTGTCTGCAGCTCTGGAGCTCTGGGGAACGTGTAGGCTCTGACTGCTGGGTAATCCAGCCTTCATCAGCTTGTTTGTATTCATGCCTCATTCATGTAACCTTGTCTGAGAGGAGAAATTCATTTCTCTTCATGCATGGCAATGTTTAAAAGTAAACGTTGCCAATGAATATAAATTGCTGATGCAGATTGGCTGGATATTAACATTTCTCATCGGAGACAGGGTTGGAAATTTCAGAATAGCAGGCTGTGGTTTAATGAAGCCGGTGACATATCTACCTCCAGAGCAGCGCTGCAGCCGATAAATGTTGTATAACTAAGACTCCAAAGTACCCATTCAAATCCCCTGAGCTGCTGAAACTCAAGGCCAGAGGAGTCCATCGAGCCTTCTTTACTCAGACAGCGGGTGTTGTGATCCAAAAATAAATTCATCTGAGACACATTTAGTTCTGTCCCTGTCATCAGATTTTCTGTCCTGTTTCTGTGATTAGCAGTTAATCAGTTGGTTTTCTGTTTCATCTGTGAAACCACAGAGGACTCAAGCTACAGTATAATCCATTTGTTTGGATTCTCACACAGGTCTTATCCACTGAGCCCAACTTCACCTCCAAAATCTCTCAGCAAACGACAAAGAGCTGGAGCCCAGACGATCAAGCATGGATGTGCCCAGGATGGCTGAGGGCCTCTTCAGCAGCACGCTATCCTCGTCGGGCGGGGGGCACCACGTGCCCTCCTACCTGACGCTGGAGCAGAAGGCCGCCTTCGTCTTCGTGCTGCTGCTCTTCATCTTCCTGGCCCTACTCATTGTGAGATGTTTCCGCATTCTGCTCGACCCCTACCGCAGTATGCCCTCATCCAACTGGACAGATCACACAGAGAAGGACACGTTTGATTACCGCATTGTCTGAGCAGCGTTGAAGCTGCACAAATAAAAAAAAAAAGAAATAAAATAGACTGATTTGATGCTTAAAAAGCACTTTGGCCCTAAGAACAAATGACTGCTGGTTCACCGGGAAAACAGCTTTCAGGAAGTCTTCTGAAAGTTCAGACTGAAAAGAATTTTGTCGAATTTAGCGAAAACCAGAATTCAACAGCTTCTCCCTGCCAAATCAGAAAATTCTCAACTATAACTAAACACCCAGAACTGTGCGACGAGGATTATTGATCAAGCTACCATGAGCTTCAGTTCAAGCGATGCACCTGAGCCGGCTGTGGTTCACCCATAACTCCCCTTCCCCTGACATCAGTTCTCTTGTGGACTACCTCATTTGTCCTCCATTTCATGTGTGGAAGAAGTTTCTCACATCTCACACAGGGTCGAACTTCTTTTAACATCCAAACCAGTTGGATAATAACAGTGTTTACATCTTAGATTTTTATTGATAATGTAGACAATCAGTGGTTAAAATAAGTGAAGTGAAAAATATAACAGTTATCAGAGTAGGTATTTTATTTTTAGCATATTTTGCCCTGATTTGACAGATGTGATATGAGAGGTTTGACTTTGTTTGACGGATATGATGCAGGCGAAGAGGAATGTAATGCCTTATGTCTATATTCTGTGGTGGTCACTGCCTTCTAGAAAAGTGGGTAAGACCATAAAAAACACTGGTGTCAAGGTGATAAAAGCAGGTCGAATAATCGTAAAGAAGGATCCCTTTAATGTGTTGGAAGGTTCGGACAGACAGATGCCAGCAGTGGGTAAATATTACTGTTCTGTGTGTGTGTGTGTGTGTGTGTGTGTGTGTGTGTGTGTGTGTGTGTGTGTGTGTGTGTGTGTGTGTGTGTGTGAGAGTGTGTGATTAATAAAAAAAGCTATTTGTCCTTTCAGTCCTGGAGGGGCCATCAGTGTCCACGTCTTTAGATGTCAGCAACCAAAAGAGGTGTTGAAGAAAAAAAACACGTTTACTGTGCTGTACCGTGTGCCTAATTTAAAAAAACGGAAAAGTGTTTAGACCGATGTTTTAGGAAAAAGAGAATAAATCACTTCATATTTTTATCTTTAGATGTAATTTCTTTGTGTGTAGTGCCCATTTAAACGAACAGCATTTTACTGCCTGCAGTTGGTATATTGACAGTTGGTATGCCAGATTTGCAGAGTGTTGATAAAGAAGATGACAAATGCATTTTCACATCAAACCCTTTACAAACTGATGTTGTGGCTCTTTTGTTGGGCAACTTTTCAACTGTGCGCCTTATAGTGTAGATTGTTTACAGTATCGTAGGTAGCGGAGACACTGGAAATCTCACTGTCACTGACGCGACAGTGTCTTTGCACTTCACGGAGATGTCATACAACCCACTAAAAAAAAGAAAAGTCCCCCGATTATGTTCCTGCCGGGACAGGAAGTGAACTGTGACCCCCTCAATGGTATGTGACGTTGTTGTGATCTGATGTGGCCTTTTCCTACCTATCGCAGGTGTTGCGATGTTGTGCTGAGGTGATGTGTTTTGGTTTTTCTTTCTGCATGTATATCCTCTCTGTGCATGCTACATGGTGAAGTGCTCAAATCCTGATGTTGTAGCTGTGGGTCAGTTGCTCGAGCAGCTCTTTACTTGTCTGTACTGGAGGCTTTCGTTTCAATCTGTTTTCTGCTGTT
Source organism: Anabas testudineus (assembly GCF_900324465.2). Classification (NCBI taxonomy): domain Eukaryota; kingdom Metazoa; phylum Chordata; class Actinopteri; order Anabantiformes; family Anabantidae; genus Anabas; species Anabas testudineus. The sequence continues at coordinate 3,246,857 of NC_046625.1, forward strand.
GTTTTTTTGTAATAAAAATGATCACAGCGCTCAGCTCCATCTTTAAAAGTGTTTTATTTCATTAGGTTCATTCAACAAGAGGTAAAACGACAGACGTTAAGGACAAACAATAAAAATGGATCAGGAAACTGTTCCTCAGGTCACCCTGCCCTTTTCAAGGCGGTGGTGTGACGCTGGAGGCCCAACACATTCTTTTTCCTCCTTTATCAGCGGATGGCAGCGGTAGCCGGCAGGTGTCTCGATTGGTTTTCTGTGAACCCCGACATTTTGTCTGGCTAACACACACACACACACACACACACACAGTCTCCAGGCCCTGGCTGCTCTTTGAGCCGAGACCCTTGGAGAATGCCGCGCAGAATAACAATCTTCTCTGTGACATCGACACTGAATATGTTGATATGCAATCATCTGCAGCACACCTCCCTAGAAAACCTGCATCATTTCTTAAATTGGAGACGTGGATAAATCGACCTGTGAATTTTGTTTGCGAGTGAATATGTGCATCTGTTGTGTGTCACTTAATAATTCTGCTGATACCACACATCCACAGGTTTGTTGTAGGAGGGCAAAGGAGCTGAAGCGGATCAGAATTTAAAATGCGAGCTGATCCCACAGAGGAGAAATGTACAGTCTGCGCTTTTTGGATTATTATGTAAGAGACAACCTACGTCTTCACTGAAGCCTTTTCACTGTTTGCTCATTTTTAAGTCAAAATAGTGTACGTGATCCATCCGTGGCTGATTACTCCTGTAATGTGGAAGCAGAACTAAACATGCATCATTTGTTCACACAGAAACCTCTTGCAGTGCATGCTGACAGGAGGATGAAGCAAGTTCGTTACACGAGCAGCTGTGAGAGGTGAAGACAATCTGCTGGGATGTAGGAAACACACTGGCTGACTAGTGCAGTACTCAGGATCTAGTAACAATAGCACCAGCTTTCAAAAAGGATTCGGACATGAAAGAAAAACACCTTCAAACCCATCAGTTAAAAACCTGTGCACGTTCTAAAATAGTTTTATTTTCTATGAGTTTTCTATGGCTCCTCTGAGTGATAGCCAAAATGGAAACAAATCATTTTGGAACGAAAGCCTTCATTTTCTGTCTCTGAAATCATATTAGCTCATGCCAAACAAAGATTATAATCCAATCTAAACGCACCCATACACAGCAAATGGGAGCGGTAGCAGGGAACATTAAGCATTGTGGATCAATATCACAGTCATGCTTTAAGCCACATGACTCACATTAAAGAAAGCCACTGATAATTGAATTATTTTCATTCTCCGCTGTGCACGCTCAGACGCCTTATGCTGAATTTATTTCTTTCCCAGGCGCCCCATTTCACCATTCAGCTTCCAGTTAATTTAATGGTCACTGAACAGGCTGGATGGGACTGTTCCCCTGTGTGTGTGAATAGCGGTGTGAGAAAACACAAGAGAGGACATTTTGACATTGCGTAATTGATTTTGCAGTGATTCCTCTTCTTCACAAGAGCCGGAGATGTTTGTGTCACCTACAGACGGGCGACAAATTAGGGAAGAATGCTTGATGCCTGAATGACGGACGCCAACAGTGAAGGGATCCGGTAGCTCTGTTGTGATGGGGGGGGGGGCATTAATCTGTCATGATTTGGGTCCACTTGTCCCCTTAGAGAAGATAAGTCTGATGACAGGTTTATGATTATGAAAATGATGTGAAACACATGCTGTTGTCTTTGTAGGCACCAAATCTCATCCCAGTCGAATTATTCATTATTAATATTCCTAATAAATATATAAAGTATTAATGACAGTATTATGTAATTGAAAACGCTCTCCAAGGCAGAGTCATTATCTGTGGAGTAGGTGGGGTCCTCCTACAGACAGAGCACATCAGAAGGCCAATCTGGACGGCTTCAAACATTTGCTAATCAGTGCTAAATACAAAGTACAGCTGAGACTACTGGGAATACACTTATTACAGGTACTGAAGTCTTGTGTTCATTATAGTTTTTACAGTGATGCATTGAAAGTTGAGGCATCACTGATGATAACTGTGACACTGTTCATTCTGAGGAGGAGGAATTTCTGTACTAAATTTTATTTAATTTAGAATTTAAAGTGCTACAACTGTTTGGGAAAGAATTCGTCGTGTTGGGACCACAAATGTTGAAACAAGTGAAATTCATCCAGTAATTAAAAGATTTAATGTTGTCCAATAAAAACAAAATAAAGAAGAAAGAAGAATAAAGAAGAAATCAAGACTCGGGATAAAGCTGCGGTGTCACAGATGTAGGCAGTCATCCTCAGACAGGTTGATTTGAGCTTCAGGTGTCTGATAGATGAGCTGCTGTTGCTCCTGGTCTCTCCTGTGCAGCCTGAGGGCCCCTGCCAGGTGATTTCAGGCAATGTGTTTGCTCCTACAGCCTTTAAGGCTCTATAACACAGGAAGGACCCAGAGCGTTTAAAGGCTAAAATTTGGACTTGGTCCTGAAAAGTATTGGCAGTCTCTACTTTTGAGGAAAGCTGTCAGAATGAAAACCGGGGCAGAGCGATCCTGTCTCCTACACTTTGTTAAAAGTCTGTGGCTGATCTGTCAGATTCATGTCAGCCACAATCTGCTTTAGTCCTCCAAGTACATCAGAGGAGGACAGCTGTTCGGGAACACACAGCACATCAAATAGCAGCACTTACTCTTGTGAAACCACTTTGTGTGTTTCAGAGCTGAGTACAAGTGTAATTTTTATTACAGTATCTGACCGTTGCCCAGTATAATGACAGTCATTGCTAGTGGCCACTGGAGAGCTGCACAGCTGGAGGATGAAAGCTTCAACTGGCTCAAGTTTGTTTTTTTTTCCTTCTTAAAGAAGATTTACATAAATAATTGCATAATTTCTTGTCTAAAATTGCCAGTAAGTGCAGGGTTCTTTATGTGCATGAATGTAAGACGCCAAGTGCAAAGAAAAAGAGCATGTTTTACTGAAAAATAAGAACACACTTACTTTTAAATGAGTAAGTTCCCAACGTGTAATTATTCAACTTTACAAAATATCTGACTTCCCAACATCCCATCAAGTACATTTTATTTCCTCAGTAAAAAACAAACCATGTAACCAGGTGTCACAAATTTCTATGTCAAACAATTATTAGTATGCCGGCGGTGTTACTGCTGTGAAGTCGGGAGACGCAGGAGACAGAGAGCAGGAATAGTTTAACATTTGGGGTTATGCAATTTGTTTGTTTTGTTGCCCAGAGATGAGATTGATAGGACTTTCACATCTGTTTGCTGAGTAGTAAGCTACAAAACAGTAAGTTTAACAGGCTTTTTCCTCCATCTGAAAAGATTTATAAAACAAATGAATGGCAACAAATGATAATTTGTGGTTTTACGTAGAGTTAAGTGCTGGATTTTATCTCAGCAGAGAAAATGAACAGTTCACCAAAATATCAAACTATTTCTTTGAGGATGGCCAAATGCCAAATGTTCTGACTTTTAGTTCCTTCTGTACATTTAGATTTAAACACAAATCTTTCATTAAACCTTAAATGCTCGTTACAAAATGAATAATGAATATGTGTTAATTTATCTTCAGAACATGTTCACTTACTCAGAAGTTTTCTGCTAAAGCCCTAAGCAGCATATGTGTAAGCATGTCAAAGATACTGCTCTAAAACCATAAAGGTCACAAGTTTGATCCCAGAAAAGATAAGGTGCATCCATCAACTGGGATGCATCCTGTTAAAGTGTCCTTGAGATGTTATCTGCTTACTGTAGGTCACCCTGGATAAGAGTGGATGAAGTGCTCTTACAGTAATTGCTTCATGATTATCTTTGTCTGCGCTGCATTTCTTCACAGAGGCACATTCACCAAGTGACACGTCGCAATCTGAGAGCTCTTGTGGTAAATACTGTCAGAAAAAACAACACAAAAAAATATATTCAAGAGTAACTTCAACACAGAAAACAATGAATAAAAACTGCTAGTCTCACTAACAATGACTATAGGAGGTGTACGCAGCCACATCCTTTATCTCTGTGTGTCTTAACAAGCATAGACACATATTTTCAGTCTATTCTCTTCAATTTCCAAGCGTAACAATGGTGATTTTCTTATTTGTAATGTGCCTGCTGCTGCCCCACTAATGTGCTGCTTATGTCATGCCTTTCACAGTATGTAGACGTAGTTTGATGGTTGTTGCAGTGTTGATGCAGTTGTTGGTGTGCAGCCCGCTCCAGCTCAGTCTGCTGCTCTTTCTCCAGAAGCTGCAGCTGATGCTCCTGGACTTTCTGTTTGGCTTTTTGCAGCTGCTGCTCCTGCTGCTCATAAGATTCTTTGACCCCCAGGGCAAAAAAAACCTTTGGGGTTGAAGAAGGAAAATAAATTACTGAAGCTGTGTTGTACATTTTTGTGATGCTGGGTCATTATTCTATGTGTTCCCACCGATGAGAAGCATCTTTTCTCTGGCAAAATAACAGATTTTGCAGTAGAACATCCTGTTTTGTGTTTATTACATTTTCAACCAGACCACGACCATTTTCTAACCTTAATCTGCACACACAGAAGTCTGGTTCATGGCCAAGTGTAGCACTTTGCATCAGAACAGGCTGTGATCATTATATGATATTATATTATATGATTAAGTCAGATACAAAAACTGCTTGGTATGAAGTTTGTACCAGTGTTTCTAAAAATGTAATAAACCAGATGCCGGCTCCTCGGTTATGACTGCTGCTGCTGCAGAGCTTACAGTACACACAGTTCTTGTCTTCTGTAGAGCTGTCATATGGTTACTGAGCAAAGAAGTGCTAAAACAAATGCAGCTTCTGCTTTTCTTTCCTTTCCTTTTATTTTGGACTGATGTGTTTGGGGTATGTCTTCCTCTTATATGCAGCTGTAGGCAGCTGAGGCTCCTCGACTTCCTCTGTAGTGGAGCTGACTGGGGGCAGCACCACTGCAATCAGCAAAGATTATGACAATGCATCCACAATAGTTAATATTTTTCTGGTTATGTGACAGAGTGTGTACTAAAACATCTGTTACATGTATGCTAACTTTCAATATGCGGCTTCCCTTTGTCTCTCTTCTTTACTCTCGAATGAGTCCTCCTCTCTGAGTACCACTTGCTGTGATTTCATGTGAGCAGCTCTTTATCATGTCTCTGTTTTTTGTCACTTGATCCATTAGATTAGCATTAAACCTTGGAAACTATGTTTATTAGGAACTGGCTTGATGGAACTGGACCAGTTTTACTTTTGTATCTGTGAAACAGAGAAATCTCTCTTTAGGGATTAGGTACGTTTGTTTGTCCAGGTTTTATTGTAGACAGGTGTACAGTGGTGGAGTATTATTTATTTTTTCTTTCGTAGATTTAAAAATCAAATTCATGCAGTTTTTCCATGCACACTAGTTTATAGTCTGAGGTTTCTAATCTAAGCCAAACTGACTTCTTTGTTTTTATTATTGGTGTTGTTTGCTTCTTCACCCTCATTAATTATTATGGCACTCATGCATCTCTATTCAGTTTTGAGTTCCTGATCAGTATTTGAGAGTACTGAACCCACTGTAGGACGCTGATGACCTGTTGGAGCAGGGCTGCCGGCTACAGGTTGCAGCATAGCTCTGTCACTATGGTGATAACCCTCTGCCCGTCATGGCACCATCCCGTGCTAAATGTTTTGATCATCATCTGACAGAGCAGAAAACAAGAGGCTTGCATTATTAGATAAGAACCATCAAGGACAATTCCAACATCCTGCTGCTGTATAAAAATGAAACAGAGTCACGAGGTTGCACAAACACAAAGAATAAAAAAGAGGGTTAAGTTGTACATATTAAAATTTGCATAAATACTGGTTAGATTAAAATATCTAAACTATTCTTACTGAGAAGTTGGTGTTTGACAGGTGGAAGCAAGAGATAAAATGAAATAGTAGAGTTCATTGGATACGCCTCCTACCTGGTCCACTCGGTACATCAGTAGGAGTTCTGGTTGTGCTGAATTCTGTAGCAGTAAATGATTCATAAACTGGTGCGTTGTGCCAGATTGGGAGGAGATTTTGAAATGAACAAGCACTATATGATTCTATATAATACATAAATTCTGTGCTAACAGAAAACCTACATATGGGCTCCACACTGACACATTACACACAGTATATGCCACTTTAAAACATAGTGAAACTGCAAAATGTTTGGCAGAAGCCTTTATTTTAATTTTTTATTTCCCTCTTCTTCATCACTGATATCTGTCTCTGTTAATTAGATACTTTGATAAAGGTCTAGTGTCAAAAAAACCCAGAAAGAAATGTCTAAAAGGACATTTCTGTGCCCTTTTGAGGCTGAAAGTGGTTTAAAATAAAATCTCTGATCTTTTATTAAATTTTAGAAGAATGTAAAATCCAATTAAAACAATACAGACATAAAACAAAATGAAACACTTTGTAGAGTCTGACAAATGTTTTCATTTTGATGTACGATACAAGGTTTCCACAGTAGATCACAGGACATTCATTAGGTATTCGTATCCAGTCTTTAGTCCATTGCATCACTCTATTGTTACTAAATAGAGAAATCGACATCCAGTAATTGAAACACTTGAATCTACTAGTTTAATTCTATTAGAAAGCCACCGCTCAACAGCCTTTGGGTTCAAACACCCCGAGGAGTTGCAGATTAAACTGATCTATGCTGCTGAAAATGAGAATCCTTTCATTGATGCTATGACCTTCTCTTGTTTAGTACTGCCCAATTTTCCAACTGAAGGTAATGATGTGTGTAATAGTAGATAAGATATGATGGCTGCAGTAGGTGTAGGCTGACGTGTAAATATAATAGTTTGTTTTTACTTGTTTGTCCATTGATGGCTCGTTTCCAGTGCAGCTTGGCGTCTCACTGACATCTGCAGTTGTTTAAGCTAAGAGGGAGAACTTTTTTATTATTTCACAGCCAGGCTACAAACATTTTTTGTAACTTGATCTGTATTTCAACTTTTGGCTGAGAATTAGTTTTTTAATTCACCACAGCACAGCAGGAAGCTAATTACAGACACATGAACACACATCGCGGTGCGTTTATGGTGATTCAAACTTATTCTCAGCGGAGCGTTTCACACTCGTGGTCGATGTGGGTGTTTGTGTTTCATAAACATGTGTCAGTGCCCCTCTGTTTGGAGCCGTCTTGCACAGCTGCTTGTGCTCGAGGCCCTTCTATCTGCATCCTGGTTGGTTGAAGAGTCCTGTCCGAGGAGAGAAGTTATCTAATGCAAACTAGAACCTCCTACGAACCACCCGAAGGCCCACGCCCACCCCTGTTGTGTAAGGTATGTCAGACCTTGGTGGGAGAACACATGGGCCTTTTTATGAGCTCATTTTTGCTCAGTACTGTGTCTGTTCTTTTAATTATCAGTGGGGATTGTTTGTTTTTAAAGTAGAGGTCTAATTCACTGTTAGGGTAAGAACATTTTGTAACACAGCTGTCAGACTGACAGAAGCTGCACGTCCACTAAAACCATGGCAATGCTGCTGAGAGTCTGACTGGAGCTTCACTAGTTGAACTTAGAAAACATGAAACGTATTTTTGAAATTATGGGGGGAGTGTCTCAGCCTGCAATCTCACACTTGTGTCATCTTTGCCTTATTATTCTCTTTCTACTTTCCTCCCCTACTGTCTGCCTTTTTGTTAATCTCCTCGGCTCCCCCATCCTTCTTCTACTTCCCCCTCCTTTCTGTTTCATTCTCCTCCTAATCTCCGTCCATCTCTCTTCCTCCCTCGCTCTCCCGTTCTCACACAACCCCCTCATTTATCCACCTGTGTCTCCTTGTCTTCCCTGCCTTCATCTATCTGTCCATCTCTCTCCTTGCCATCTTCATTTTTACCTGCCTTGGCTGAAATGTGCTTGGTCATTTTCTGTCTTTATTGAATGTCTCCCGTTCTCTTATCTTGTTTTATAACCTTGCACCAAAGTATTATGCGTTACAGATGCCAACTCAAATAGAGGAGACCTGACTTGACTCGTCTCTGCTTTTTCTGTCTCCCACCCTGCTGCCTCACCTTTCCTTTCCAGTTGTCTGTCTGTGTATGTCTTTCTCTATTCATAAGCTCCCTTGTCTTTCTTTCTTCCCTTCCCTCCCCTTTTTACTCTCCTCTGTTTGTCTTTTCTCTCGTTTGATTTCTCTCATCCCTTCTTATTTGTCTCTCTATCCTTGCTCTGTCCTTCTAGCTCATCCCATTTCATCCACTGTCTTTGTCTCTTCCTGTTTTCCTCTCTTTAACTCTGTCTGAATGTCTGCCCGTCTTCCTTTACCAAAACGTTTGTCTCTTCCCATCCCCACCCTCTTTGCCTCCACCTGTAGCAGTGTAATCACATCAGTGTTGCTGGTATCCATGGCGATGTCGAAGGGCGTCTTGTCAAACTTGCTGTGGACGTCTGCGCCGTGCCTCCGGGGGAGCTCAGCCTCCTCCCTGTGGCTGTGCCCAGCTGCCCAGTGCAGCGCTGTCGTCTTCAGCATGTTGATGTCATTCTGCACAGATACGTGACGCCCCCCTGTAGCGAGAAGAGGCATAAAAGAAATGAGAGATTTAAAGTGAGTGATGGGAAAAGATGGATGTGACGGAGCAGATGGTAAAGGCAGCGTGCAGCCTCATATCACACAACATGGTCAAAAATGTAGGAAAGAATCCGGGACTGTTTTTTATTGTTTTTTACTTTTCTCTTCAGAATACTACAACACACTTTGACATTTTAAACAATGGAGTATTTCTAATGTCTAGAAAGAGTTTGTGAAATGTTCTTTTCTGTCTCCACATGACAGAGCCCTCATACTCTAGGCTGGGTCCATATATGGTTCATGGTTATTCATGTACTGTGATTAAAGCCATTAATTGTATTAACTATTTTCTTATGATTTTTTATTTTATTTTAACAGCATTGTTAGACAATAACACATATTGTGATTATATTGTCACAGTTAAAATAAACATGCTTACAGAAGATGTCTCTCTTTACCTTTACTAACAGATCCAGTATGATGGAGGGACCCTCTGAGGCAACCACGCAGTGACACTGCTGACACTGAGCAGGAAAAACAAGCCACACAAAGGAGCATTCATTATAAATTTATTCCACCTTAACTTAAACTAGATGCTCCAATTAGTGGAGCTTTGCTGTAATTTGAACGCCTTGTGTACACAGATAGTCCTTGAAACACATATCATTAGTGATGAATCAGGCCAATAAAACTCATCAGCTGGAGGTTAAAGTTCACTTTGAGGATTATGACATAATGATTTTCCTCAGATACTGTAGTCATGCATGTCAGATACCAGTTTACAGCTAAGGTGTCACAGCCAAACTGTGCTGCCTTAAAAATAGAGAGAAAGAAACTGTAAAAATGATTTTCTAGTTCATTCCTCTCACTGTTAAAAATCTGTCATCTGCAATAATGTCTTTGATTCTTTAGGCTTTTGGTGTATTAATTCTGGATACTGAGGTTCTTATGAAGAGCACACAATTAGTATTACACATAAGTGAAGTCGGACAGGCAGACTGAAAACAGAACAGGCAGTGATACCGTATCCTGACTTTTAGTCCACTGCAGTGGTCGAGCTGACGTCTCTGTAATGCAGCTCGATAACTTCTTTCAGACCCCTCTGCTGATAAACACCTTTCAGACTTGAAGCAGGAGTCGTGATGCACTTTGCTTCTGTCTGTTACATTTCGTTGAATTAGGCCCCAAAGCTCTCTACTGCATTCTGCAGTAATTTGGAACAACATGCAACAACACGTCCACCTCTCTAATGCTCTAGTGCTCACATAATGTCAAATCTCCTGTAAACAACAAGATAAACATCCGATGTGATTTAAAGCAGAACATTGAGAATTTGACACATGCTTGAACATCTCCTCTCTGTATCACACCCTGGAGATAGCTAAACTATCACTGTTGACATGTTGTAGTAGTAGACAGCTAAGTGCTCATCTGTTATTTTGACATTGTCAGTTTTACTTTAACTCACATACAGATCATCTGGATTTTCAATCTCTTCTCCACTTATTTTGACGCACACATCATGTGAACGTGAGATGAATCCACAAGATCCCGTGTCCTGTAACACAGCAACTACACGTGCATGTGAAAAATGGTTGAGTCAGAACGCCAAAGTAAATGTGATTCATTTATTCAGTTATCTGTATAATGGAAGGGAAGAGAAAATTCAATAAAGCTGCATTAGAGGTGGTACTGTGTCTGTAAGCAGTAAATTATAGATGTATGTTATATATAGATATGATAATAAGAGTCAGAGGAAGCGCCTGTGGATTTTTATTTAGCCTTGTGGGTTTAAACAAATCTGAATTATTGAAAACAATTATTCTTTTATTGGTTTCATTGTAAAATATGCACAAAATGATTTCATCAGATTGCAGATATAGTTTAGATGACAGTTACACATGCGTAACTTAAAGAGAAATATCTAATTTGACAAATGAGACGCAGACTGATTCCAGCGTTGATGTTCCAAAATAAACTGAACATGTATCAGAACTTTGTGGAAGCAGGAAAGAGAACGTGTGTGCAACTAGAGTTGTGTGTATGGTGTTCAGTGTTTTGTTCATTTTAATTTTTAAAATAATTGACACAGACTAATGTTGAGTAGATTTAGTAGACATGATTGTAATAAATACTTGAAGTTGGTCGATTCGGTGAAACATAGGCTGCATGTTTGGGACTTTCACAGCAGTTGAGAATTGTTGTGGTTCTGGAGCTTTCGGTTGTGTCTCAGTCCTTCTCGAGTGAGCGAGTTGCTCACTCAGGTGTAACAGAATTTCAGATCTTTCCAATTTTAGCACTTTATAACTGGGAAAATCATATCGCCTATGATATTGACAGACACATCCTCATGAACATTATAGCTATATTATTACTATATTTACACTAAGGTTCCTATGTTGACACTTTCTGGTGACTGTTTAAATTATATGGATGCACTCTATTTGATAAATAAAAATGTAAGTAGCTGCTTTTAAACTGAAACTTGAAAAAAAAAATCCAGAACCTAATAAAGACAAGTTGCTATCGACTACATTTCCCACAAATCCACGCGGTGCGTGTTTGGGGGTATACGTCATGTACGTTCCCGACTTCCGGTTGCAGTGTCAATGGATTCATGACACAGTTGCTTGGGAGAAAAGCTGGATTGTGTAAAAACGTTAACGTCCATAAAACTGCCGACGTGGTCTTAACATCCTAACGGCTGACCGTGCCGCGGAGATCCGGCCGCAATGGAAGCGGTCCCCCGGATGCCGATGATCTGGCTGGATCTGAAAGAGGCTGGGGAGTTCCAGTTCAGCCCGTCGGTGAGGCAGGTGAGCTGGGTGGGGAATGGAGCAACAGGGCTGAGGTCGAAAGTCAACGGGGATTAGCAACGACTGGATAACTTCACCAGGAAGCTAACATTAGCCACCGCTCGATATAAACGTTAGCTGTCACTGCTTGTCGGGGGCAGGAGAATGTTCCAGAATCAGCAGCTGGCCAGCTAGCTTAGGTCTGGTTCTGCTAAAACCCCCTGACCACCGCCTTTTGTTTGCTAACGTTAGCTTCTGCTAGCTAATCATAAGCTAGAAGCTCAAGTTCATTATTAGCTCTGAACTAGCGGAATGGCTAACCACCTAACCACCACCAAACGAACCGAACAAGTCGCGGTGCTGAAGTTAAAGGTGAATCTTTCTAAAAAATCCCCAGCACGGCTCCTCACGGCCCTGCGAAGTGTCGACACGGAGATAGTAAACACTGATCTCATTGTCACATGCACCTGAACGCAACGCGGCAGCTCCTCCACACGTTCAGGGTCTCTGCCTGAGAGGAAACTTAATCAGACATCCAGTTTATTTTTGATTTGATTTGTTTAATAGTCACATATACAAGGAAAAGTAACCACTAAGTTAAAAGGGTTACAATACTTCCTTCTAACTTTAACCAGTAAATACATGGTGCTAAACTGGACTTTTTAAATATAATTAACACAGTAACGTACAATTTAAAATATGAATATACAAATATTATTATAAAAGATAAGATGGACGAAAAATACAAGAAGACTTATTGTAATGAAAATAGAAAGGTGTGTCACATGTGGACTCTTCATAATTTTAAAACGTGAATATATCATTCATATTAAGGAATAATGTAGTTCCTGTTGTAACTAAGATTAAAACACTGACACCACCACCTACATCTAAACTCACACATCTAGTATTTACCAAAAAAAAACCAGATCACTGAGTCCCATCTTTATCTGGTGACCGGTTTTCCAGCAACTTCCTGATACAGATAACGAACAGATCTTTGCCCTGCTGAGTTACTGTAGGTCAGTGGTTCCCAAACCCAGATCCAGGCTCCCCTGCCCTGCTTGTTTTCCAGCTGTACCTTTCCTACCCACGGGGAAATATGGCAGGGATCTCAAGGCAGGGGGCCGGAAGACCGAGTTTGGGAAGCGCTGCTGTAGGGTCTCTTTTTATACTCATGTGAAATTGTGACATTCTCATTCAAAAATCCTCTGTATATTTTGTATTATAAGACGATGATGGTGATGAGATTTATAAATTTAATTAAAACAGTAATTATGAGAAAATGTACTTTTTATGCTAAAATATTTAACTGACTATCTTAACACTAACCCTAGAATGCTTAACTTTTAAATATGGTGGTGATTGCTTTTTGAATTTAGAATGCAGGATGTCATTTTTCATTTTATGGCATTTGAAATTGGCCACAATTTCATCTGTTTATCTTGGTCAAAAGGCAGAATAACATATTGTTGGGCTTGTAGAAGTGATAGCAGGACAACTCCCTCTCTTATTGTTTTGTCACTGACTGGGTATCTGTCTTGTGACTTTTCTGTGTGCATTACTTCATTGTAAAACGGAAACACTTGTAAAACCTGCACTAAATCTGCAGGGCCGTTTACCTCCTGGATAAAAATTTAAATATGGCCCCCTCCACCATGTTTGAACCTGTTGTTGACACGCCCACTGACAAAATGTGCAGTTTTCAAGATCCAGAGAGGTCCAGAGCCTGCAAAGGAGTCAAAGAGATTGTTTTCATTATGATTGTGTTGTAAAACCCTAAAAGCTTAAAAACATAGCAAACATTTTTCCATAATGAATTGAGGGAACTTAATTTTAAGTAGGATATTCAGCAATGTGTTTTTTTTCTGTTTTTTATCCTCTAGTTCATCCTGAAAAACTACGGAGAGAATCCAGACAACTACAACGAACAGCTCAAAAAACTGGAGACACTTCGGCAGGTAGGCTGCCAGTGAAACATTTTCAGGTCAGATCTCTGTGGTTCTGACCTGAAAATCATCTTTGTCTTTTAAAGCTGTTTCTACATCAACTCCTCCTTAACCAGATATACCACTTGAATACAGCACACATTAGAACACATTTTGTCTCGTTCTTTTGTCTGAATATTTTGTTGAAATATGTCAGCGGTGCAGAGATATTCGCTTGTAAATGTTTGATTGTGGCACATTCTCTGTGCAGAGCATAGTGGAATGTAGCAGACAGTAGAAGAGCAGAGCGAAGCAGGGAGAGGTTGGGCAGGGCAGAGTGGATTGATTTTCAGTTACTGCTGGCTCAAGTTGTATATTGTAGCTTTAGCTTTCTATTGTAGATTTAGTTTAGATGTACGGATGAAAGTGGTAACGTGACAGTTCAAACAATCTGCAAGATAAAAGTATCTCAAATATATACTGCGTTCAGTTTTCATGAGAAAAGTAAATATTAGCGATGATTCAGAGGATTGGAGTTGGTACAAGTTAAAACCTTAGTCTAAATCAGACTCAGCTGGTAGTGCTGGGTTCTACAGTGCAGCAAGCGTCCTAAACTCTGATTCAATTCTGACTATTTATCATTAGCAAAGCAGGGGACATTCACAATCATCTAACAGCTTCGGATTGTTATTCAGTGCTGACCTGTGTGTCTAGGTTGATTCACTTGTCATGAATAAACCTTCATTCTGGGATTGAAGGGCTTCCTATAGCCAGTGTCTGTTTGAGAGCAGAGAGCAGTATTATTATTTATTAGTTTTATTCATATTGTATTAATAATTTAAACTATAAACGTCATATTTTTGAGTCATGGCCTTTAAACCAGTAATTGCATCAAGAAGCTTTGAACAATGAGTTGTCATGTCAAGTAGGATGCAGCTGTTATTTCAATGGGTTATATAAGAATTTAACAATCCAACTCCAAACAGGACCAGAAAAACTTGATCTACACTAAATGTACAAAATGAATCACATATGCAGCATAATGCGTGTGCAGTCACAGAGGATTGCATCATCTGACTTCTATCAAGTGACACTCGCAGCACGGCCGAGCCTCCTCAGACAGAGAATCCTCATGTGCCAGTCACAGCAGTAATCACGATTAGATTGTAGCTTTTCCTAAGAGTTGACATGAACAGATTCTTGAAATGGAACAGTGCTCTGTTCTGAATGGATAATATAGAAAACAGTGTGTAATAATGGATTTTAACTTATGTTGCTTATCACAGGTGAGACTGACCCTTAATGTTCTTAAAACTTAATATTGTATAAATATGTTCAAGCACTGAGTAGAGAACAGCTGATTAAACACAAAAGCAACACAGAGTTTCTGTCTGTTCCACAGAGTGCAGTGAACGTGACCAGGGATTTTGAGGGATGCAGCACACTAAGGAAGTATTTCGGCCAGCTGCACTACCTCCAAAGCCGCGTACCCATGGGAGCGAGCCAGGAGGCTGCTGTACCCATCTCATGGTAGAAACACACAGTATTCACACATACCTGTCCTGCTCTTCCCTGTACTCTTGAGGTCTTGAACCTATTTTAGAATTACAACCTCCACAGTTTGCTCTGGAATAGAAATGTCACCTTGCTCACGTCTGAATATAAAGGGGTGAAGAAAATAACAGGAAGAAATGTTTAAAATAAAAAAACGGTGTGATCCCGTAAAGGATCTAATTATCGTCTTTTGCTGAGTCAGAGTTGTTGATTCGACACTGTGGTTATTCTTAAGCCAGACAAAGGTCTTTGTGATGGTTTTTTTACTAGTACAGTAAACGACCAGTTACACTGTTTATTTATTTGATGATTTTAACCTTTAATTAATATTTTAAAAATGCTCCTGACACTTAGTTTTTTCTTTTTGACTGTAACAGCTTGAAAGTCTGTAAAACTACTAGAGGCTATTTTTACGTTAAACATCTAATTTATGTGATTTGTTCAGATTAGACAAACTAAACTCTAATGTGTGTTACTGTGTGTTGTAGGACAGAAATCTTCTCTGGAAAAACAGTCACCCATGATGACATCAGTTATGAGCAAGCCTGCATCCTCTACAATCTTGGTGAGTTAAATCATGCAGAGTAATGGTTTACGCTACCTTCACTATTTTCAATTCTATCATTAAACTGTGTTTTATTATACAACACATGCTCAGTGATGTTTAAAGGAAGCTCAAAGATTTCAAAACAGCAGAGGAATGCATTTCATTGTCAGCTTGTGTGGCAGGCTGACTGGCATTTCCTGAATGTCAGTAGAAAAACCTGTTAACGTCACTGAGCTTAACTCTGGATTCTCTGCAGGGGCCCTGCACTCCATGTTGGGAGCCATGGACAACAGGGTATCTGAGGAGGTAAGACATACACATAAACACACATACAGTGTATGAACACACAGTCCTAATAACTCTCTGCTTGGCGTCCAGGGGATGAAGGTGTCATGCACACACTTCCAGTGCTCGGCAGGAGCGTTCTCCTACCTGAGAGACCATTTCAGCCACAACTTCAGCGTGGACATGAGCCATCAGATCCTTAACCTTAACATCAACCTTATGCTAGTAGGTGACACATGGAAATACAGACATATACAAACACACTTTCTCTGTCATATACAACCTGTCTCATCATCCTGTGTGTTGTTTCCAGGGCCAGGCTCAGGAGTGTCTCCTAGAGAAATCTATGTTAGACAACAGGAAGAGTTTCTTGGTTGCCCGCATCAGCGCTCAGGTGAGTGTCATTAATTATTAAGCACATTTAATATCATATCACTCTATAATTAAATATTAGAGTGTAACAAATGGCTGTGGTGCTGCAGGTGGTGGATTACTATAAAGAGGCCTGCAGGGCTCTGGAGAACTCGGAGACCGCCTCGATGCTGGGAAAGATTCAGAAGGACTGGAAGAAACTGGTTCAGATGAAGATCTACTACTTTGCTGCTATTGCACATGTGAGTCCAGTGGAGAAATGATTGTGATAAAGCAGTGCATGTATGAACATGTTTGTGTGTTTATTACTGAGATACACGCACACACTCCTCCTTTTTCTCAGTGTTTATTTTTTCCTCAACAGTTTCATATGGGAAAGCAGGCCGAGGAGCAGCAGAAGTATGGAGAGCGGGTAGGACCAAAATATATTAACAAAAAAAGATCACAAATCTGCAACCTCACCAGCAATTAGACATAACTGTGCTTTGAACGAACTGCTAACATAGGTCTGCTAACATGTTCACAATGACAACATAATATAATAGTATTAAGAAGGTGTAACGTTTGCTGTATTAGTACTATTAATTTATCTTGGTGGCATGCTTACATTACAGTCCGTTAGCTTGGTGCTAATGGTAAATCTATCAGCATGTTAACAGAAAGTACTACCTAATACCAATACCTGAGAAAATAAATGTATTATTTTCACCTAAATTCAGTGTCACTCGTATTTACCACTCCTCTGCTCCCAACAGTTGGCGTACCTGCAGAGCTCCTTGGACAAACTAAATGAAGCCATCAAGCTTGCCAAGGTAGAATAGCAACATGTTAACACTATCTTATTGTCCCTGGAGTGTGCCATTTAATAAACTCAACTCTTTTTTGTCTTGTCTTGGTGCAACCAGGGTCAACCTGACAGTGTGCAAGAGGCCTTGAGATTTACCATGGATGTTATTGGTGGAAAGTGAGCAATGAGTCTTATGTCACAGTCGTGGTCTTTTCATGTCTAGTCAGTGGTGTCTGATGCTGATAAGTCTTTTCTTTTCTTTTTTACCTGCAGGTTTAATTCTGCTAAAAAGGACAATGACTTCATCTATCATGAAACCGTTCCTTCTCTGGAGACTCTGGCCTCAGTCAAAGGTAACAGGATGTTTCACTGTGTTCAGTTTTCTTGCTCCTGTTAATGTCTTTATTACTGTAAAGCAGCATTTGCCTGTAGCTAGTTGTATTGTGATGATATGAATAGCCAAATGTGTGTGAATTTCTAGTAGGTGAGTCAGTTTATGATGGTTTGTGTAGGTTATTAGTATGTGACTGACCAGGCTTCAAAGTCTTTTGATTTTACATGTATTTGGTGACTGAAGTCCTTCTGATACACGTTAGCTGTGCATGTATTTGAAACTAACCTTGATGCAGGTTAATGCAGATTAAAGCTCAGGTTTGTGAGTGTCAGAGATTTCAGCTGTTTTATTCTTGGATATCTCCTCTTCTCTTGACATGTGCCATTATATTTGAAAATATTAGGTATCTATGTTAATATGCCAGTAAAAATAACAACTTTGTGACCTTATAGGTGCCCCCCTGGTCAAAGCTCTACCAGTCAATCCAACCGACCCCAGTGTCACTGGACCTGACCTGTTCGCCAAGCTGGTGCCCATGGCTGCCCACGAGGCATCTTCGCTGTACAGGTAGGTACCTTCAGAACAGCGTGTTGAGTCAGTCTGTTAGGCTGGATGACACTTCATTAGTGGTTGTGGTTATGTCTTTTTGTTTCAGTGAGGAGAAGGCCAAGCTGCTGAGGGATGTCGTGTCCAAGATTGAGAGCAAGAATGAAACACTAGAGTGAGTACACCACTGTGTTACAAGATCTTAAAATCTGATCATCTCAGAAAAATCCTGTTTGTCAGTAGCCACTAAATTGTTCTCTTTATTAAATACATAATTTTTAATTAAGCTTAAAATATCTGTAAAGAAGAACAATGAATGAATGTTGGTTCAGAAAACGTCTGTCTATAAGTTAGCAGTACAATACTGAAAGGAACATCTGAATATAAAGGGGTTTCTTGTCTTGTCCTGCAGGCAGTTCATGGACTCCCTGGGCTTAGATCCAGAGTCTGTAGACAACTTGGACATGTACAGTCACATCCCTCCAGTCCTGATGGAGAAGTGTGCAGCTCTTAGCGTCCGACCCGACACTGTCAAGAGCCTGATTCAGTCCATGCAGGGTGAGAATTGTATCCCATTATTTCTGCTGTAAATTGTTGAATAACATTTTTTCTTCTGTCTAAATAATACCTATCACATCTTTCCCTCTTCAGTGCTCTCTGGTGTCTTCACTGATGTTGAGTCTTCACTGAGGGAGATCGGAGATGTCCTGGAGGCAGATGAGGCTGGTGAGCGAGCCCTCCAGGAGGTTGCTGGCGCCGCTTCAGGGGAGGTGCACCCAGCAGCACAGAGCCAGGCTCTGGCTGAGATTCGAAGGGACTTGGAGAAATACATGGAAGCCCACGAGAAGGCCAGTTTCACTAACACAGAGCTCCACCGGGCCATGAACCTGCACATCAGCAACCTGCGTTTGCTGGGGGGGCCACTGGAAAGTCTGAGAGAGGCCCTGCCCCACCCACAGCTCAGTGAAGGTGAGAGCTTGTTTGATGGCAAGTATTTGTGTGTAATTTAGCACCGTATAATAGGATGTGGTTACAGTTTTCTCATTGAGTAGAATGACTTACAGGTTTTTATGAAAGTCTCTGGATGTTACTCAAACTAAAATTGTAAAGGATTATATGTGACACTTGAGAATTGGAAATATAACCCTGCTACTGTGTTTATGTGCATGCAGAGGAGGTAGCAGGGTTGCAGTGTATGAAGCGGATCTTGGGGAAGGTGCAGGAGATGAGAGAGCAGAGAAATTCTTTGGAGAAACAGCTCAGAGATCTCATCCAGCAAGACGACATCACTTCCACCCTTGTCACCACAGAACGAGCCGACATGAAGGTATGTGGCTGCACAGCGGTCTGTGAGTGAAGTATTATACAGAATCTGTCTAAACTCCTAGTTTATGTCAATATGACAATACCTCAGCTTTTTCACTAGCTTTAAAATGGAAGCGGAAAATATTACAACTGTCTAACTTTTCTTTCCAGCGTATTTTTGAGGAGCAGCTGAAAAAGTACGAGCAGGTGAAGGTATACATTGACCAGAACCTGGCAGCTCAGGAGAACATCTTAAAGGCCCTGACAGAGGCTAACGTCCAGTATGCCTCAGTTCGCAAGGGTCTGACTCAGACTGAGCAGCAGTGGAACAGCACTGTCCAGGGTCTGGTGGGCTCATACGAAGCCTATGAGGACCTGATGAAGAAGTCACAAGAGGGGAAGGAATTCTACGATGACCTGGAGGCCAAAGCGTCATGTCTGCTGGAGAGAGCGAAGGCCCTGTGTCAGACCAGGGCAGAGGAGAGGAAGCCCGTCCTGGAAAAGTAAGGGGAGCATTGAAATAATCAAATTTGAATAAAGACAATAGCACTATGTTTAATAAAATAAGCTGTATTTGAGCTACTGTGGATTATTCTGACTGCGCCTGTTTGTACATTCGCTCTGTTGTGTTTTTAGCTTCTTGCTAACTCTCTGGTGTTAATGTGCTCTTTGGAAGGCACTATGGGTTTCATGAAACTTTTTAGTCTAATATTGTCTTTGTCAAAAAGTCAAACTATCAGTATACAGTTAGGAACTTTCCATTTGACACCATTGATAACCAGAGAGGTAAAATTCTGCTCCATCGAATAAGATTCTTTTCCTTTGAATTCCCTTTGCTAAAAGTTGCGCCATTAAAATCTGTGATTTTCATATTCTACATTGTCTTTGCTCTTTATCACCTCAGAGAAACCCAGAAAAGGCCCCCAGCACGACCTACAGCAGCTAAACCCTCCTTGAAGCCAAAGGCTCCAGATGCAGACTCCAGCCTGGACGACCCAGAGTTGACCCAACTCAGTGCAGCTATTTTAGCTTTGGGAGGTGACCTGCCTGAGGAGCTCCGCAGCCTCCCTCCTGACATTCCCTCCCTCCCCACCTCTGCAGCTCGTCTGCCCCGTCCTGAAGCCTTCATGCCCCCTGGTACTAACCTGGGTGGCAGCAGCTCCCTGCCTTGGCCCGGTCCACCAGCTACCGGTCTTCCTCGCTTTCCTGCCAATCTGCCGCCTCCAGAGCTCCTGGCACGGATAGCTCAGTTCCCCACTTCAGGGGCTCTAGCATCACAGGGGCCGGTGCCACGTGGACTTCTCCCTCAGATGCCCCCCCAAATGCCAGCAGTATCAGGCTATCGCCCCCCCCCTCCTCAAGCTTCTCAAACGGGCCCTGTGGCCCCTGCACCGGTCCGACCACCTACCACCACCGTGGACAGCATACAGGCCCCTATTCCCAGCTATGCACCTGCGCCACCTCACCCTGTCCCACCTGCAGCCTCCACAGGCTACACTGTACCCCCACAGATGGGGGCTTATCCCCAATTTATGCCCCAGCCGGGGATGCCCATTCAAGGTCTAGGCCAAACTCCTGCAGCTCAGCCCCAGCAGCAGAAACATCCACAGCAGTACCCTCAGCCCATTGGACAAACACTGCCTCAGGGGTACCAGCCTGGACCAATAGCTATTCCAAGACCTCAACAACCCCTCCAGACCCAGCAACCCTACCCACATGGATATATGCCCC
Source organism: Anabas testudineus (assembly GCF_900324465.2). Classification (NCBI taxonomy): domain Eukaryota; kingdom Metazoa; phylum Chordata; class Actinopteri; order Anabantiformes; family Anabantidae; genus Anabas; species Anabas testudineus. The sequence goes on from NC_046625.1 coordinate 3,267,572, forward strand.
ATCAGCCTGGAGTTCCCCCCCAGTACCAGCAGGCGTTCCCAGGGCAGCTGCAGCCACATCAACAAAATGGCTTTCAGCGTCAGATACCCCAAGGCTACCAGCCTCCACAGGGCTATGTTCCCCAGCAGCACACCCAAATGATTCCGGGTTCCATGCCAAGGCCACCTCAGGTCCAGATGCCACCTCAAACTGCACACCCACAAATGCCCCCAACTTCTCAGCCAGCACCTCCTGTATCACAACCCTACCTGCCCCATCCCAACCAACAGATGCTGCCTGGACTCGCTCACCAACACATGTTACCACAACAGCAACAAATTTCAGTGCCCCCTAATGCTCAGCAGCTTCCGCCCCACCCACAGATGCCGTTACCAGGCGGTCCCAGAGCACAGATACCCCCCACAAGTCAGCCAGTGCCCCCAGTCTCACAGAACTACATGCCTTCCACTAGCCAGCCCATTCACCCTACTCTGCACCCACAGGTGCCTCCTGCCTCTCAGCCTCATATGGTCTCTGCTCCTCAGGGTCACCTGCCAAGGGGCCCCGTGCCACAAATGCTCCCTGGTACACTACCTCCACAACATCTCCCCCACGCTGGACAGCCACCTTTGCCAAACATTCCCCAGCAGCCGATGCGAATGCCCAGTCAACCCCAGGCTCAGCCCCCTCATTCCGGGGGAGTATGTTACCCTGGAGGGACTTCAATGATGCCTCAGCAGCCCTTGGCCCCACAGCCTGCAGCTTCCCAACAGCCTCAGGCTCCTCTTCCGATGGCCCATCCTCAGCCTTCAGCTATGTACCCTTCAGCTCCAGGACCTAAAGTACCTCCAAGTGCCCCACAGCAACCCACTGCCATGGGGCCACATAATCCGCACGTTTCCCCTGCTCAGCACATGATCCAGCCCTCTCCCGGAGGTCCTCCAGCAGTTCAACCATCCACTGCTGTCCCTCCTTCTCCATCGCCTTCCCCATCCCCATCTCCCTCCCCAGGTCCTGCTCTGGGTCTGAACCCCCAGCAGAGACCCACACCTGCTCCTACCCCTGGAAGCACAGCTCCACCCACTCTTCCCTCTCCCTCTGCCACCTCTCCTTCCACTTCGCTGTTTCATCGCCAGAACTCAAGCACAGATGATCTTCTCTCCTCTAGCCCAGAAAGCCAACCAGGGGGCACAAAGGCCCCCACCAATGTCCTGCAACCCACCAAAGCTGATCCCCAAGATGGGGAACGCCGAAAAAAGAGCTCCAAGGGTGTTCTCTTAATTCAGGGTGACCCATACCAAGCTCCAGAGCGTGTCGCTCGGCTGCATGGTGAACTGGAACGTTACAGAGCCCAAGTAGAGTCCCTGGAACACCCCTCGGAAGCTGAGGGGGGTCTGTCAGTGCTGGATGCTCGCTGGAAAGAGCTTCAGGACCAGCAGGAGAAGGACGCTCGACAGCTCTCCATCGCTATTGCCCGCTGCTACACCATGAAGAACCGTCACCAGGATGTCATGCCCTATGACTTCAACCGTGTAGTTCTCCAGTCGGGCAAAGATGACTACATCAACGCCAGTTATGTTGAAGACTTGTCGCCGTACTGCCCTCGCCTTATTGCCACACAGGCTCCGCTCACCGGCACAGCGGCTGACTTCTGGTTGATGGTGTATGAGCAGAAAGTGTCGCTCATAGTCATGCTGGTTTCAGAGCAGGAGCTGGAAAAGGTTTATTACTTTAAAATGGATTTATATTAACAGCTATTTTTAAATGTATTAATAAAAACACTGAGTTCTGTTACGCTCTGTGGTTGTAACGCTGTCTCATTTTTCCTCAGGGAAAGGTTCTGCGCTACTTCCCAACAGAGCGTGGCCAGCAGCTCTCTCAGGGACCAATCACACTCAGCCTAACTACACAGAAGGTAACACCGACACATGTGGAGCGCATGATCAGCCTGCAGTACCGCGACCAAAGCCTGAAGCGCACCGTTGTCCATCTCCAGTTCACCTCCTGGCCAGAACTGTACGCCACCTTTATGTTTTTACTCAGATTATAAACTAGTTTCTGTACATTTATCATGTAGAGTTTAAAGAGTCTCAGCACTCGTCAGTTGTTAATATATTTCTTTATATTTCTTCAGGGGTCTTCCTGACAGCAAGAGCAGCCTGCTGCGATTCATCCAGGAGGTTCATGGACACTATCTTCACCAGAGGCCCTTACACACACCTGTCGTGGTGCACTGCAGGTGAGTGTATCTTGGTTTGTTGAAATCTGTCATCCTAAAATATAAAGGTCTGTCCTGAGAACAGGAGACGAACTAGAAGCCAGCACTTTTTCCATTTTGTTTTGTTACAGTCTTTTTCCAAAATTGATAAAATTATTTTTTTTTTCTTCAAAATTCTACAGAAAATACCCTTTGCCAATTTAACTTAGCCAATTTATTAAAAATACAAATCCACAGCCTTTGCAATGACACTCAAATTTGGGTAATTGTCTGTAGACCTCTAAGTCAGGATCCTATCGAGGCACAGATCTGGTTACAGAAATATTTCTGCAGCATTAAATTTTCCAACGAGCACAGTGGTCTCTACGACGCTGTAATTAGTGCTAAAGGAGCTGCGACAAGGTTTTTAATTTTGTATAAATTAGCAGAAAGATTTCAACTTCTTTCACATCATTCATTTTTGTAGAATTTTGAGAAAAAACTGAATTTAATCCATTTTGGAAAGAGACTGTAACAAAAAATGTGAAACAAGTTATTTACTGTGAAAACTATCTGGATGAACTGTGGCTGCAGTGAGAGGCTCCATCTCAAAGGTGGATCCTAACACGCGTTTAAATGTCTACTGCTGATCTCCAGAGTTAGAGTTAGATTTAGACTCAGATCTTTTTCCTACAAAATAACACATTCACATCTCAGCTGGAAACAGAGTGCTATTATCAGGGTTTTAGATGTTAATAGTCATGTAAAAGATTTAAATTAGATTCTTATTTAAAAGTCGTTTACCTTTTCTTTTTTAGTTAATTTAAAACTTATACATTATACGTTATAATTAAAATGTTTTTAAACTTAAAATCCTAAAAACAGCATCTGAAAACCATAAACGTGATTGAGACCAGAGTTAAGGAGACTAACACATCATATTTCTACAATACTCAGAACTAACTGCAGCCAGACCACAGAGAGCGTGCACTGTTTTTGCAGCACAACTCAAAAGTTTGACCTTTGTCGGTTAGAAGCTCTGTGTATTTCTGGAGGGTTTTGAAAGAGTCAAGTCGCAGCAGATTGATTTCCTTCTTACAAATGTCCAACAGGACCGAGTCCTCGATGTGAAAAATACCAAATTCTGTAGTTTTCATGTTACATTATTATTTGAATCCTGTTTGACGGGGAAAAAAATACAGCTTCTGTTCTTTGAAGTTCAGTCACTCCACAGTGATGTAGTAAGAAATGTGCTGGTTTCTGAACCTTCAAATTGTTTGTTTGTGTCTCAGCTCGGGTGTGGGACGCACCGGCGCATTCTGTCTGCTCTATGCGGCTCTGCAGGAGCTGGAGGCAGGAAACGGGATCCCAGACCTTCCACTGCTGGTGAAGAAGATGAGACAACAGAGGAAGAACATGCTGCAGGAGAAGGTCAGATAGACAGAAGTCTGAAGTGCTTCTGAGGTTCATTAGGCAGTTTTTTCACATTTTACCACCAGATGGCAGCAGTTACTTAGACTGTTGAAGGATTTCCGGACCCACCTTTAATTCAGCAAGACTCCAGTAGACTGCACAGTCTTCCTGGTGGTTGATCAGACCTTCAGGGGGTGAGGCGGTTGCTCACTTACATTTTTAATTAACTTAAAAGGTTTTTCTTTTAAAAACATCAACAACTATTCTGATCTCATAATTATGGAAAAGTCTTAATAAGGTGACTCCAGTGTGTGTTGTAGCTCCTCTTTGTCACTGGTGCTGATAATACTGATGCACAGTCACAGATAAACCTGCTTAGTGCAGATTTAAAGCCTTATTTTCCTTCTTCAGCTGCTGTGAGGTTGTAGAAATGTTCATATTCACACCAAATGCATGTTACGTATCTAGTACGTAATGTCTGAGACACATGCTGTGATAATAGTTTGACAACAAATTAGATTTTTAGGGAGCTGGAGGATTCATCTTATAAATACTAGGTGTGTCATGGATCTAATGAGGCTTAACGAGGCTGTTTATGTTGTGCCGTGTCTCCAGCTCCACCTGAAGTTCTGCTATGAAGCCGTGTTGAAGCACGCTGAGCAGGTCCTTCAGCGCCACGGCATTACTACTGCCACCTCCAGCAAGAACACCAACTCTTCAGCCACAAAGGTTTGATGCTTTGAATCCAAAATTATATTTGTGTGTACTAGTTTATAAACTAGTCATGTTCAGATGGTCACTGCTAACACATATATCAGATCAGTACAGAAATAACAGTGATGAAAACATACCGACCGTGACTGATGGTCTGTTATCTAGAAACTCCCACCTCACAGTTTCCTCTCATCATGGCAGGAAGTGTGGGTGTATCTAGTAATATTTATTATTGCTGGTGCTAATTGTAGCACATATTTTTGGAATGATGACATTACTGTAAATAATTGGGGGACTAACTGTTCAGTGCATTTTGTATATTTTCTGAGTACCAGTAAACGCAGTAAACATACTCGACAGGTTTCCTTTACATTCACCATTTAATTTGCCACAGCACAGATCAACTTCCTTATCTTTTGTTTATTCTGAGCATGTTTCTGCTTTGTGAACTCTGCCTTTGCAGCCTTACTTAAGGCAGGAGTCCCAGCAGGATATTGTCCTCGGGGGTGACATGCCCATCAGCTCCATTCAAGCCACCATCGCAAAGCTGAGCATCCGACCACCCAGTGCCACGGATCCTTCCATGGAGGCCTCCTGTGGCCTGGAGGAGCATGTTAGCACCATCTTACCTGACCTGGACATCCAGCTGCTCCAGGACAACTGTCCCCTTGCAGATCTGCAGCCCCCTTCCTCTTTCAGCCCACCTCTCTCTTCTCCTGCTCAATCGCCACCTCCACCCAATGGCCTGGAAGCTGCCTCCGCCTCCGCCTCCACTCCACCAGCAGCCAACCATCATCCAGTTATAGAGGCTGCTCCCAGCATCAGCCCGCCCACTGCTTCCCCTGCTCCGGCTCCATCATCTTTGGAGCTGCTGGCCTCGCTGACACCTGAGGCCTTCTCCTTGGACGGAGGAGGTCGGGGGAAGCAGCGGGTGACTAAGCAGAGCTTCCTGCAGCCGACGGAGGGTCAGGGTCTCCATGGAACTCGAGGGGAGCAAGGAGACGACCCGCTCAGTAGCCTGGACCCACTCTGGACCCTGAACAAGCGCTGAGCCAAGTCCACCGATCGCTGCCTTTCTCTCACTTTACCACCAGGAGCAGCAGAGGCCTGTTGCTCTTTCTAATCCAAAAAAAACAAACAAACCCTTAATCCTGGGAGTGCTGGAGACATTTTAGCAGTGTTGGGTACCGAGAGGTGCCTGGTGGTAGAAGGTAGGGGCTCGGTTTTGAAGTTGCGTGTGAAAGGCTTCTGGGACCAGATCACTATGCACTTGTCTGTATCTGTTCATTCCTTCTGTCGCTCTTTGCTGCTTTTCTTTATATGGATGGAACCTGTTCTGTACCAGATCTGGGTCCAAAGAATTCCCAGCATGCACTCCACTTTCACAGCCTCATCGAGGCAGCACCGCGGTATGACGGCTTTTGGCTGCTCCCTTCTGCGCTGGCCTGTGATCGTTTTATTGACTGGAACAATGGAAGCATGGAGTGGCAGGCAGGCTGGAGGAGCTGGTTGGAACAGTTTTTAAGACACAGCACCCCCCAGTTCAGTGTGTGTAGCTCAGACATGGTAACACAGAGCAGCAAACGAATCAGCACGTCTTAACAAGTTGATGATTTTTTTTTTTTCCTTCGTCTGTAACAATGTAGATACCTTAAATAAAGTTAGACTATTCTAAAAGTCTGGAAGAAAAGAAAATCACTAATCATTGTAAAAAACATCAAATAAATCCAATAGACAGACAACTGCTGTGGTATCAAAGCCTCTTTATTTAAAAATTAGTACAAAGTCTTCTGCTTTTTCATGTTACAAAATAGTAAATAAGTTACCTCCACTACTACAGCCTGCGTAAAGTGTAGCCTGCCAATGAAGGGAGGAGGCTTGAGGGAGGAAAGGACCAGATTTGTTTTTGCCACAGCTCTGATTTTCCCGACAGCTGTCGAAACCATGAGAAATGACACTGAATCTCTTCTCATTGCAGTCAGCTGGTGGTGAATCAGATGTGGACCACAACATTTTAAATATGTTTTCTGCAGTTATTGTGAAGATGTAGCCGCAGGAAAATCAAATTCCAGCTGCGGCCACAAACGTTTGATATGGTTCATTGAGAGCAACAGGATGTGAAGGTATGTTTGAAGCTACATAAAACTGGGCTGAACCATATGAATTGTTACAAGGCCAAGTTCACGTGTGATGAACCAAAACATTCATAGAAATCTAAGATTCAATTGAAATTGCCACATCAACCCTACCTCCCTCCTTAAAGGAAAAGTTCAACATTTTTGCAAAATGAGCTTTTTGACTTTCAGTCTAACTAGATGAGAACATTCATCCATGAGGTTACAGCCGACTGAGAATGAAATGAGAGAAGTTAGAAGCAGTTTGATTTTTGTGGAACAGTTAAGACCAGAATATGTGACATCAGTTAACTGCTACTCTACTGAAAAACAAATATATGCAGCGTTTTAATAATATTTAAATATGATCAGCATTGTTAAAAATCTCAACTACGCTTTATTTTGTGTTTGTTTGCTGTTGATTAAGTGACTATTTCTGTGCCAGAATATAAACTTGTTCAAAATAGAACAATAAAAATGTTTTTTGGGGGTAAAGATTATAAAAGGAAATGAAAGCTCAAGTGTTTTATCACTGATGTTTTGTTGCACTCTTTGTGCGATGCTAAGCTAACCAGCTTGATGATCTTCTCAACTTGCTAAGGCTGAAATAAATTCTGCTAAAATGTTGAACTTTGTCTTCAGCTCAAATTCACATTACTAGAAAACAGAAGTTTACAAAACAAAAAAAAAAAAAGTCTAAAAACTACACATTTCCCATTTCTAAAGCTTCCTTGACTACCGTTACAACAGAAACACAAAGCTAATAAATTAACAGTTACAATGCCTAGGCGGTCACACAGTCTGGTTCTGTGGGATGCAGGCACCACAGCTCTCTTTAAAGTAGAAACGTGAATACTTTAGCTCAACAGTAAACCATCATTCTCAGCTGCTTATTTTACACAGAATAGGAACTACTTGGTCAATACATCCCAGTGCAACCAGACCTGTAACCTGCAACCTGGACATATCTGCGGTGTGCGTTTACTAAAGCTGCAGGTGTGAACTTGGTCTGCAAGTCTAGTTATGTCCACATTTCTTAAGCTGATGTTCGCAAAGTGACTAGTGTGTGAGCATACGCATCAGAGAGGGTTAGTAGTGCATTGAATAAGTGTTACCATGCGATACTGTAAAGGATTTAGTTGCTGTTTTTTAACGGATTTGTTGGTCACACCTTCTGGGACTACATTCCATAGACACAGATACAGTAGATGAAGAGAGAAGAAAATACATTCTGTATGTTGTTGGCATCAGTGAGGGAAAGGTCTTTAACCTGGAGGATTACATTCTCTCAGCAGGTGTCCAGAGTGAAGGGGTGAAGTTCAGGCACCGACTAAAATCGTCCAGATATTTATATTAATTTATGATATTTGTAAATGGTTTCATTATAAAACACAAGCTACCAAAATGGTGATTGTGTAGATAAGTTTCACTACAAACTTGAACAGAATCACAGTAGAAATTGTCATTTTAAGAACTGGAGAAAAAGTTCACATATGTATATTTACTCCAGCTTAATATTAGTGTTTTATCTTATAGAAAATAAATAATTTCTTAAATTAACATTAGCATATCAACACTTTAACAGTGGTGAAAAGCCAATTCACTTGGGGATTCTGGCAAAATGTAATAACTTAAAATTCTTTTTATTTTTTAAAAAGTCCTGCAATAAATCATCCCTTAATGAAGGTGATAATATTCAGTTTATGTTGAACCTGTTAGTTTGTAGTTCTTATTGCTAATTATATTGCATTGTTCTATAGAAATTGTATCATTTATTATCAGTGATGATATATGATAGGCAGCCCCCAAAATAACCACGTTTAGGTCAACAGTGCCAATAAAAATGAAATATTATCACCATCACAAAGGGAGAATTTGTCACATTGGCTTTAGCTGTGTGTACCCAAGATTACCACCTCCTGAAGTGATGCTTAAGGTCCCAAAAGAAATATCTAATGTAAAACTGGATAAGAGTCCATATTAGTGAGCATCTCATCCAGATATTACACAGTTTTAGGGTTTAGAAATAATAAATATTAAGTATTTAACTATTAACAATGATTAATCTACCGATTTCTTTCCGATTATCATTAAACGTTCAAAATACTATAATGTAAGACAAGGATAAGCAACAAATTCTCACATTTGAGAACCTGTAACCTAAATATTTGGCATTTCTGCTCAAAAATTTTAAATAGTTAATCAACTAATCTTTAAGCACTGCTTAATTTAGCAATGTGATTTCACATCTTAACAAATAACTGTACAACAGAACGCTTTAAACAAAAAGCATCTGTGTTTTTATCTCCCTGTTGCCTTTCTTCACATTTTCACGGACTGGCTGCAGAAAGAGGCAGAGACAGGTTTTCAGACAAACTCCACTTAAGTATGCTTCAACAACATAGCAATAACCAAAAAACTGTGGTCCATGCAGGATGTAGTACAGTTTAGTCTATGTTTGTGGCCAAATGGAAACTGTTTAAGTTGAACCAGTTGTAGTAAACAGTGATTTAAAAATAAATCTCTCGCGGGCACAATTTACAAAAAAATACGGTAGCCAATGTAAACATGACGTCGGCCAATGACAGCCTGTGCAGGACAACGTCAGTGTTGTCATCCAAAATTCAAGCAGTTTGAAAAATGGAGGTAGCCTGATGAAGGTGTAGCACAGAGGGCCATAAAGGCCCCTCACAGAACATCAGTAACCCCAGAATCAGAGGCTGAAGCTGGGAAAACCAGGAGAAATCCCCCCCAACTCCATAACAACAAACACTTCAGTGTTTCCAGTTCAACATCACAAACAATTGTTTTAGAACCGTTTCCCAGACCCCGCCTAACAAATCATCTTATATTTATCTCCACATTATTATATTTTGTGTTTAAGAGCTGGGATTAGCCATTCATAAACAAACTTATTCAAAAATGTATCACTAATAAATAATAGATTTATACATATAAAAACAGCCCCCCCCCCCCCCCTCTGGAGGTTTACTTTATACAGTAATCATCAGTTCTCCCTCATTCACACTCACACACAGTTAGTATGGCAGTCAGTGTGAGGACACTCATTGACCCCCTACTAAATCATTTGAATTTATCCCCTGTACCAACTTACTCTAACCCGAACCATCACTACTAACTGCCTCACCCTAAACTTAACCCTAAACCTAGTCTGAACCCCCAAATTGCTCTTTAAACTCCCTTCTTATTGGGAGGACCAGCTAAAATGTCCTCACTTTGTAAAAATGTCCTCAGTCCAATTGTTTAAAATTCACACCAGTCATCACAATGATAGCCATACAAACACACACACACACACACACACACACACACACACACACACATACACCTTCCACTCACAAGCAATCAAATTTTTGTTCTCAGCAGTGTTTTGCCATCAAAAGGGCCTAAATTCAAACACACACACACACTCACTCGCTGTAGCTGCATTTTGCTATAGAGCGAACGAGGCAGCAGGAATATTAAAAATAAGTAGACAGTTTTATCTTTCTCTCTGGGTGGGTGGGGTCACTGTGAAGCCCCACCCGTATCAGCAGCATAGAGGGCAGAGCCACAAAACACATGCGCGCACGAAAAGCACAAACTGGTGACTATTGGCTCCTCTAAGTGAGAAACATCAGCTTTTTCTTGAATGAACCTCAAAACCCTTGTAAATGTCAACACATGGGCGACGAGGGTCTGCCACCCTCCTCGGACAAAACGCAGCAGGTTGCAAATCACTCTCTCTCCTTCTCTTTTCCATTTAATCCCAGGCTTCACTTAAAAACAGCTCCTCATCCATTCAGCAGAACAGAAAATAAAAACTGTGGGAAAACTTAAATGAAGTAGAGGAACTGGGTGCATGTTTTAGTTCAATCAACAGTATCACCTGCTGCCATGCGTCCCTCCTCAGTCTAGTTTCTCCAGCACTGAAGGTACGTACACCAGGCTGAGCTCGCTGCCAAAGTCGCAGACGATAGCGGCGTTGTCGAGCACCAGCAGCTGCCGGACGCCCTGACCATCGCTGCTCTGGCCCAGGTAGACCGTCTGCAGCAGGTCACCGAAGTTAAGGTCCCAGAAGGAGACGCAGCCCTGGCCCCCAGTCACGAGGAGAGACTCAGAGATCACTCCCAAACTGGCCCCACAACCCACCTCCTGGCAAGAAGAAGAGAACAATAATATTATATATAATATTAATATTATAATAAGTTGTCTTCACTTTTAAAATAGACAAATAAAAATCTCCACAAGTTTTTTTTTTATGTGTAGTTCAATGTTTAAGAACAATATATAAAAAACAGAGACAATGACTTTATGGATCGAACATAAAGTTGAGTACCTGCTGTATGGAGTAGAGTTTGATCCCTGTGCTGCGGTCCCAGATGCAGATGAGGTCATCCAGTCCAGAGCTGATGACACAAGAGTTGGTGCAGACAAGTGAGGTGACATCTCCTCTGTGACCATAAACATGGCTGACACGGCTCCCTGTCAGGACGTCCCACAGGCAGATGGCGCCATCCTGTCCACCGCTCGCCAGAACCATCGTCTGCAGGAGCAAGACAAAGAGTAAGACAAACAACTCACAGGACACAAAAGATCTCACTGATATGAATCTGAAGCTGAGATCAAAGGTGTTACATTACATTAAAGAAAACTTGAACTTTAACTCACCTGGTCTATATAGATTGCTGTGATCCCTCCAGAGTGACCCTGCAGGGTAAAGAGGCAGCAAGAGTCCTCCAGGCGATAAACCTGACAACACACAAAGAAAGAAGGACACAAATGTCCATAGTTTGTGTACAGCTGAACAGGAGCAGTACTTGTGCACATTATGGTCACGATTCTTATTCTTCTCATGAAATCTGGTCAAAAACATGTCAGTATTCAGTCTGTTACCCGGACGGTGTGGTCCTGGCTGCCCGTCACGACCCTCCCGGCGGCTGCTCGCAGCACCGTGATCGGCTTCTGGTGAGCGCACTGTACAGATCGCGTGAGCTGGCAGCTGATCACATCCTCACTGCTGTAACAGGGAGAAGGAGGCATGCTACCTCGTCCAGGGGCACCTGCATGAGGAGTAAAGGAAGGCACAAATTATCTGGAATATTCATGCCCATTTCATCTTTGAGTAGGTTTTTGAGGGAAATATAAGACAGACTTTTTGATCCCTGAGGAATTTCTTAAGTTGTTTTATGAAGTATTTTACAGCTGCAACTAATGTTCAGTTCCATTTTAATTCATCTGCAGAATATTGGACCAAAAAAATTCAGAAAGCTGTGGCATTCAGTTAAATAACTTTATAGGCATTAAGTATTTTCTATCCACTGACTGATCAATTAATAGGTTCAACTCTAATTTGCTATCAGTATTGATAACTGACAAAACTTAGTGTCCAAGCAAATCACATTAGTTCTAGACTCCATCATTTATGTACAACAAATATGCACTAGAGTCAGGTAGCCGAGTCTCACCTCTGTACTGCAGCAGACCTAAAGGTTTGTTTATCTCAACAGTGAAGAAATCTAGAGACCCGTTGAGTCTTGCTGCTACGATTCTGAGGAGGAGAAACACAGAATGATTTTACCAGGATAAATGTGAAACACTACGCTTTTTAAAGTGATCTTTAAATTCAATGATTCATATTACATTACATTTAATTGGAACACAGAATAAAACCTGAAACAGTGGATGCAGCACAAAAGAATAACATGGTTCATTCTGCAATGAAGCACTGTGTTTCTCTGTGTTTGTGTTTAACCTGTTGTTGAGGAATGCTAGAGCTGTGATCCCAGAGACACCGTCCTCATTACTGCAGCGTAACGACCCCTCCACTGCGTCCCACAGCTGTAACCACATGTGACCATAAAGCGTACATTAATTTTACAGGTGTATACTGTATGTAGCACTAAATTAATTTTAGTTAATGTTTTATTTTGACTGACAGAGGAAGAAGTCATGTAGTAGTAGTAGTATCTGTCAACACTAAGCTGCTGTTCCTCCCACTTCTTTCACCTAAAATGCACTTAACAAGAGTATTTCCAACATCTATGTGGTGAAGTTAAGAAGATTCATTAGTTCTTAGGAGAGTGTGTTGTACTATTGATTTCAAAAGATCATTACATTTGAAATGTAAATTATTTTATAGTTAATTAAATTTATAATAGATCATTTTCTATTATCGTACACACCTCGAGTTTACCGCTGCTCCTCCCAGCAGCTATTAGATTTCCTCTCAGCTCCATGGCCCACACAGAGCTTTCCCAGTCTGCTGTTGCGTGTGTCCCCGCTGTGAAGGCTCTCTCTGGTGTTAAGGCGGAAGCTGCCTCCCCGAGGCTGGGTGTCCTCTGAAGGTGAGGTCCAGTCGGCGGTGAGGAGGAGGCTGAAGAAGGAGAGGGGTAGGTGGAGGGTGAGTGGGGCTCGTGCTCCATGTAGGCACGCTCCACCAGACCTCCAAAGTCATATCCTCCTCTGGGTGGGGTAGAGATATGGGAGGGGGGCTGGGAGGTAAAGTTGGTGTCAATGAGAGGGGTCAGATCGGGCTGGTCTGTAAATAGAGTCAGTCGGGCAGCTACCGTGCGACGTCTTAGCGGGTACCCCTCATCCTCTGATATGCCGTCACCACTGACTGAGCATTCACGGCCGTCGCAGCCTAAATTCTCTGGTTCTGCGGCACCACAGATGCCTTCCCAACCATCCCGCTGGTCCCAGCAGCCACTACTGCTACTCCTTCTCAGCCTGAAATCAACACAGAGCTACCAGTTAGGTTCGCCTTATATTACTGGTCATAGTTACTTTTTGCAGACACAGTGTTAACAACAAATCAGCCATTTCAGCTCAAAGTAAAAGGATAAATATATCATAATGATACAGATCTGGATAATTATGGATAAAATCAGGATACCAAGTGACAACCAAAACAACTTGGGTTTAAATATTTAAATATTTTGTGACATTCCTCACCCAGGGTTTGGGATGACGGTCAGACAATCCCCTGTCTGGGCGTCCCAAACCCGGATTTGACCAGCAAGGCAACAGCTAGCCAGCAACATCCCATCGCTTGCCAAGCACTCAATGTCCTGGATGACAATAGTACAACACAGCATGAGCAATATTCAAGACTGAACTGATTAGATAAAATCAAATAAATGAGCTCTAATTTCAAAACTGTGGTTTACTATCTTGTAAGTTTATAATTGTTTTGTTTATTGCCAGTACACTGTCACTTTGACCCCTGAACGTCATACTACTGTATTTATGAACACGTGTCAGTTTACTCTTGGCTTCACACAGGTGTGTTTCTGTGTCAAGGTCCGTGTAGTGATGTGGTCATCAGTGTTTTTAACAAACTAAATTATAATTACATGAATAAACATAAAATAAACATTAGTCAGCCAATTCATTGTAAATAAATGTATAAGTAAGGTGATTTGTAGTTTTCTCTCATCTAGAGCCAAATAGCGACTGTCTCCACTAAACCAATGTGTAAAAAACAATCTATCAACTAATCTATTGATCATTTTTGACCAGCATGTGTCTTTATTATCTGAGCACACTCTCACCATACTGTGGCCTCTCAGTAGCAGTGGTGAGATCTCGCTGACAGGTGGCGAATAACCATAATCGTCGCAGGGCAGGTCACCTCGGCGCCGACGACCATGAGCAACACCGTTCTGACCATAGTTACGTGGACAGAGAACCCGATAAAGACAGAAGAGCAGTAGAACCAACAGGACACCCGCCGCCAGGCCCAGAGCTGCCACCCTGGATAGAAGAAAGAGGGAAAAAATAATTTCTTGTATTTTTTGTGAACACTTGTCTCTAAAGCATTGTAATCAGTTTAACCTTTTACACTGTAAACATTACGTACATATACTTCATGTGTGCATTTGATAGTCGGCGTAATGTGACAACTTTATCTTAATCTCTCACTCCAAACAAACTGCAAGCTCACTCTTTGGGTAGAAGATAACTCCACTGTTTCCTCTCTGATGTAAACCAATTATTTGTTTGAGATATTTTTAGTTTATAATCCAAATTCAGTCTCTCTCTCTCACCAGGCTTGAGGCAAAGATTCACATTTCTTGACACAGACTGCCCCTGAGCCTGTGAGCCGCCTGGCAGAGCCTCTGAGTAAACATGAACACATATGGAGAGAAACACTGGAAATTCAAACAAATCTAAATGCTAATATGTTAGATGGATGGGACGATAGTAATTTGCTGCTATGCAGGCAGTCATCTAGAATCAATGATGCAGTGCATAGAATTGGTTTAGGAAGATACAATCAGCACTAACTGATAATATCCGCTACCCATAACCTGAAATAAAATGTAGTTATAATGCCAACAGTAAGTCAACAGTCATTACTGTCGTAATGTTTCCAATTCCAAAAAAAACCAACAGGACAGGACAAATCCTGACTACTTCAGGATTTGTTACTTTAATCACATCTCATCACATAAACAATAAGGTGATGCCATTTTAACCGAATCTTATACTAATATATAAATATATAGAAATAAAATAGATAAATAAAATATTTAAAACAATGTACTGATATACATTTTTTGCATGAAGACCTATTAAATGCTGCACTAAACCTCAAGACACATCACCTATAGTAAACTAAAATACTAAAAACTTCAAAGACTGGTAAATTGGATTAATTATTATATAAATGAACACATTAGAGGGTGTTTTTTTTTTCTTTTGCATTATTTACCCTGACAAACAAGTTTAAGAAAAGAACACAGGAAGAAATTTCGGCCAACTTGAGACTATACAAGCAAAGCCATCTTTATTGATGATGATTATGATTGCTTTTGTTTTTTGTTTTTTTAAACACAACCAGCCAAGCTGGTCCAGTCAGAGTCAAATTTCCTGAAGGCAGTTAAAAACTGGTAAGTTGCTTTGGATAAAAGCGTCTGCTAAATGACTAAATGTAAATGTAAAAAGTACCCTCCCTTTTCTCTGCTGTGTTTCTTTTTAGTCTTATGTCAGATAATACATTAAAAGACGCATGACATGCTGCAAATGTCTCCTGTAATCTGCATTCCCACTTGACCCATAAACACAGAAAATACATTCCTATGTATTGCATAATCTTTAATCTGTGGTAGTAAATGTGAGAACTCTGCATGACCTTGGCCTCCACTCATCAGGGTAATTTCCACAAGAGTGAAAAGATGCAAGCCAAGGACTTTTAACTGCTGTGGTCATAGAGTGTTAAGAGTAAACCACCATTAGAAGCCTATTAAATGATAATATTTCAGTGTAAGTGGAGTGTATGTGTGGTCTCTACTAACTTGTAAAGGGTGAGATCTGTCTGTAGATCTGCAGAGACTTTGGGGATAGGTGGCGGAGAGTGTCTTGTGTCCTGAGGGTGACGTGTCTCAATGGCCTCCTGGGGGCTCAGGTGGACAGTGACAGGAATGACGGGTAAGATGCTGATGTACCTGTATATGGAGACATTATTCATTCATCATTGCCAATGAGCTTATGCCGGTTACTCTGACCCTGTGACATCTGCACAATGATTTGTCAACCTGAATGGACTTACTGTAATAAGTCATTTGTGGGTTAATAGAAGCTCAACTTTTTAGTTTTCTATAAATCACATGATAAAATCTGTCTCCTGCACCACTCACCTCTTGGCTAAAGTGATGTTATAGTAGCTGAAGAGCGACGGCCAGTGCCTGAAAGACAGCCTCCTCCAGCCCTCTTCATCCTCCTCCCCCCAGGTGATCTGAGGCACAGCAGGTGGGGACTGGGGGATGGGACCGGCCCTTGCCGAGCCATGGTGGCCCTGTGATTGGTTCTCAGGTAAGGGAGTTGGATCTGGTGCAGGATGAATGCTGAGGGTGCTGGTGGGATCTCCACCACGGAAAACGGGGGCCACACCCAGGTGAGGGGGCAGACCACCTCCTCCAGGTTCTCCCAGAGGGCTCTGCTCAGACACCTGGGCAGCCAGGTATGTACGGATTCCTGCTGGATCAGTATAGACGAGGATACCAATCCAGATCACTGTGCCAGCCTGGAAATGAAGCAAAACAATGATAATGATCAGTTACTTGAGGTGTGTTATCTAAGATTTGTGCTTGAGCTACTTTGACTTTTGCTTTCCTTCAACACTCAGGACTGAAAAACTCACATCTCTCCTATACTCCGTGTCATTACAATGTACCATATCCATAGAGGAAACGCATTAGTATAGCTATAAGGGGCCATAGTCATATGACTCTGTTTGCAGTATTCCTGGGACTTAATTTAACATTGTTTTGGTCTTTAAGGCTTAAGCCACACTAAAGCTGGAATTACACTTAATGCAAGGGATTAATTGGAGTCTTGCCAAAGGTGTTGACAGTCTTTCACTGACTTTCATATAAAGCACCAATGAAAACAGTCACACAGAACTAAAACTTGCTTCACTGTGATAGAGTGAGGTCAAAGAAAGGAAGAACATACACAGATGTGATGGTTTTGCTAGATGCGTCTTGCTGGAAAGGAGATAATTACAGAGCTTTTCTTCTGGTTCCTTAAAGCTGCCTTCACTGTCAATCTGTCAAAAGCTGCTCAAGATGATCAATTACAGTCCCACATGTTCTCCGACATGTAGCTGCATGCTAGGATAAGTATCGGTGATGCAGGTAAACCGAGGTACATAGGCTATGGGCCAAATGCAAGCTATTGTTGGACCAATAGATAGAATTAAATATTACATAATAATAGTGTTTTATTATTTGATATATTACATTATGTGGATTTTATTTTTTTATTTACATATACATTTCTTTCCTTATTTTTCTTAATGATTGTTTTAACTTCTTCAACTGTGAAGTAATTGGTACTGTAGCTTTGACTGATTTTTATGTACAATAATTGCATTTTATTATTACTCTTCTTGTTTTACTTGACTTTTACATGCGCACATGGACTGTAATTTTGGGTTAGTAGTCTTAAGTAACCCAAAATTACAGTACATGTGTGAAAAGGTCAAAATCATCATCACACTCAATCACAGACTGATGGTGCCACCAGACTTATGTCACTGACGCAACAGGTATTTGACAGATAATGTTCCTGTCAGTCTTTGTGACAATGAAGATCAACATACAAGATTAAAGACAAATGATGTACAGCACACTGTAGATAACATACATAACGTACAAATGTACAGTCAGATTTTAATCTGTCCTCTCACCATGATGATGCGCTGAGCCAGGCGCGTACGAGCCAGGAAGTACACGACACGCAGCCTCTTTGGAAGCCTGAGGTTCCTGAAAGCTGGGGTCTGCAGGGTGATTGTATGAGGGGAGGGCCGTGGGGGTGGGGGGACCTCTCGTGGACGCAGTGGGCCTGGCTTGGGTGGTGGAAGACCTGCTTCAGCTGGCAGACGGCGGTTCAAGTCCGCCAACTGGGGGGAGAAGGAGCAGGTATTGATATCCTTTTTTTTATATTGATTAATCCCTCTGTTCTGCCTGCAGCTGTACAGCTCACAAGAAGTCGATCAAATCATCATTTAAGTCACTTATCAAGGAAAAACAATAAATATTCCCTGGTACCAACTTCTCTAAGGTGACTATTTGTCATTTTCTAGTTCTTTATTTCATTGTACACTAAAAATACACTCTTCAGACATTTGAAATGATCGCTGAACTGGATATTTTAAAGGTTAAACCATTCATATTTTTGTATGTATACATGTACAGGTTTATTAGTGGTGCTGCTCATTAACAAGGGCACTAAGCCAGTGAAACAGTATATGGTATTATTTCAGTATTATAGTTTCAGTATTTGTGCGACAGGAAAATGAGCAACAATGGAAAGTAAGAGGTTTTAATTAAGAAGTGCAAATATGAAAAAACAGTAATCTGAAAACTATGGTATGTGGGCCGGAGACCACAACCTGAAAGGAACTTGTGTGTTCGGCCTGTTTTTGTGTTTGATGTTATCATGGTTCAGGTACTGGTTTCAGGTTTTGAGTAGTTTATTCTGCTTGTTAAGTATGCATTTAAAAATGTGTTTTAGAGAACAAGATACAAGAACAGGTTCAGTGTTTGTTTTCAAATAAGTCAAGATGCCAACTAACACACTGTGTTTATCAAAGTTTGTTAGTGACACTGAAATAACATTACATAAGAGTTTCAAATGCACGGTGGTGTATGTATGTGCGAGTGTGTGTGTGAGAGCTCTCACCTCCATGCGGCGGATGTCGATAGATAGTACTGTGGTGAAGAAGAACATCTGTAGGAAGAAGTCAGACACCAGCCCCACAACAGCAAACAGACAGAACTCCTACAAGATACAGGAACCAGTGGACACATCAGATCACTGCACAGGCTTACCACATGTTAGTTTTTCTCACTGAAACAAACCTGTAGCAGGAATACTAGACTGACACAGCAGTGCAAACTGTCTGGAGCTGGATGCTTAAAATGAGCAATATAGTGGCATACTTTCTTTAAACACTGTATTGTACTATATTGCTTTTATACGGTGTTAACACATATTCTCTTAGATTATGAAACATGGCTGATTAATTTTTTCTATAATTTTATCTGTATCTGTTGATGCAAGAATTCAGTGACCTGGATTGCTGGCACTAGAGTGAAATATCCAATGAGGATGATGCACAGTTCAGTGGCCATGTTCTTCATGATAGACCAGCTCTCATTACTAAGGCCTGGAGAAACAAAACACAGCACTTAAAAACAAGAGACATTTAATATGTCAATTCATGCAAATATATAAATATAACCATCCATTGTTTATTTAACTTGAACAAAAGAACAGAATAATAATTTGGTGACCAGTAAAATATAAACAGACAAACACATCCTCACCCTGAGCAATGCGCAGTTTGACCTCGAGGTCTACAGGGGTGGACACCACAGACTTGGTGAGGACTAAGACGTTTTCCAGGCCAATCACCACCACCAGGTAAGGAAAGATCTCACTGCAGAGAGAGCAGAAAATCAACATATGCACAAAATTCATGGCTTGTTAGGTTTTAACTGTTTACCTAAAAAAAGGTAAAGAACCAATGTTCAGTAACTGTTGAACAACAGTTTAAAAATCATAAAAGTGAAAAATAATAAAAGTTTCCAAATGTTCACACTGCTTTTAAAACATCAATGCACAATTTGTCACTGCTTATTCTGACCTATGCACATCTCTGTCCCCTCAAACATTCTCAGGAATATTAAACAAATTTTGTTGCAACAGCAGTTTCGGTGTGTAACTGGGTCACAAAAGCATCAACAGCTCTGAGTGTTACATGAGATCTGTACATAACAAACACACAAATGCTATGAATTTGCAGAATGTAAATCTTGCATGCATAACTTGGTTACATTGACCTGAATGTGTGTTTATGCAAACGCACAGAAAGTACAAGCACAGCCCATAGCAAACTTGCGTGGATCTTGGTCAATGGTTGGAAACACTGAGCCATTGTCACGCCATGCTGTCTGCTTTCTAGCAATCCCCACATGATTGGACAACCATTAAATGTCAATATCACTGTCACTCTGCCCCACCACGTTGTCCCTCCCACATCCACGCACATTGCTTCATCTTTATTCACACTAACCCACTGACTTTTGCCAACATGCTGTAAACATTAACACAAATCCATGTAAAGTCAAATGCAGAGGAAATGGGAAGTCCAAAAGCCTGTGTGTGTGTGTGTGTATACACAAGTGTGTGGTGATGGACCTGTCCTTGTGTTTCTGTGATTAAGATAAGAGATAATGATCAAACAGCAACAGCCCGTTAGGTGGGTAAATATTAACAGGATACATTTGCATGATGACTACATAACAGCTACAGTAAATATTCCAATCATTAGGAATTATCCCCACCCTACACATCGGTGCCAAATTTCATTTAAATATACAGTCAACAAAAAACATTAAAGTCAAAGTCAGGGGGCTAAAGAAAAAGTCAAGGAATGACAAATATCCTCTCAAAAACACGAGTGTCTGTAAAAGTATTTCTGCAAATTCTTCCTATAGATATTTTAGGTCTAGACCAAAGCATCAGACAGACAAACTGGCACTGCCAACACTCTCATTGACTGCAAACTTTGACCAAGCATTTGCCATTATTTTTCACCTCATTGTAAATTAACTGTGTTTTTATTGCTACTCATCACTGATTTCTTAAAATTTTGGATTTAAAATCTCACAAAAAAATTCTAAAAGCCAATTCCTGTCCCTCAAAGGCTGTTGTCAAAACATGTTGGTAATCTTCCGGAATCAAATATGTTAAGAAAATGTGCATTTGTACCCTCCATTGAGTGTGGGTGTCAGTCCAAACAGTGTACACAGTCCCACAGACATGAGCAGAGAGCTGAGGACTGTGACCACAGCAGCCAGAGCCAGGCCCCACTTGGACTTCACCATGTCAATCTTGCCTGCAGGGAGAAACAGATGATATGTTAAGTAAAAGTAATGTCCATACAACTGTAATATTAACTTTTTACCGATCATGAGGGGGCAGTCACACCTAACACATTCTTTTAATGAAGCTGACCTGCTAAAGTGGCATATTATTTAAAGAGACTCGTAAAATAAGGCATACATCTGTTGCCAAAATAAAGCTGACAGTTTAAAATACAACAGCTAAAACCAAACTTGGTAACTTTTGACTTAGTAAACAACTAAGTAAGATTATTATGTAATGTCAAGATGTTCCAGCATTAATAACTGCTGAAAAACACTGGCTTTTATCTAAATTCTTTTAAAATACATAAAATTTTTTTAGTCAAAACATAAATTTTCTTCAAGAATAAGAAGTTTTGCCAGAACAACCAAACATAATCTTTTCACTTTATGTTAAACAAATATTTAAAAACAAATGAAGGCATTAAAAGAATTTTTGGAAATTAAATTTTTTTAAAAATGCCTTCAACAAGATGCCAAACGTGAACAGACTTAACTGCTTGAGAGTGAATATTTAATTTGTGTACTTTAGTGTGAGTGTTGCTCCTTGAACTAATGTTTGTACTGGCAAGCCACACAGGTGTTAGCTCAGTGCATTCTTACAGTGGTGTACAATGTTCCTGTGTGAGGATTATCCCTTCACCAGACAGGAACATACCTCACACACAAACACACGTGCACACCCAAGGGCACAATGACTGGCATGAGACTGGACTGTTGGCACTTCATAGATTAACAGGCGTAGCGTGTTTAAACAAGAGAAAAAAAGAAGATAAACAGTAAAATGTAAAAAAGTATGATGAAACACAGGACAGGATAGAGAGATATGGAAAATACATAAAACAGACTCACGTGTGGAGAAATAGATGTAAGCAAAAAGGATGATGTATGTGGTGACAAGAGGGATGAGCTCTGCTATGCCGATCTCCTCCTTGAAGTGGACGTGAACCATGTGGTCGTCTCTCAGGCTGCAGTTGGCTGATGGATGAAGCTGTGTGAGACGGGTCCGCAGGCTGTCCAGGAACCTGGACACAGACATTAAGACAAGTCTTCTTCAGCACTGCACATACACACAACAGTGTAGAACGGGAAGAGAACAATCGCTTGTCTATGCTGGATTAACTTACTCAAGAGTAGCAAAGACTTAAAACTGACATAAACCTGTTGTCTCATGGTCTAAAATGCAAAGTGCATTTTAAAATACAACGCTAGAAAGCTGCCCGTTGCCTCAGTAACAATTCAAATGAACGGGCTAAGGGCTATAGAAGTCATAGTATGCATATATTTATAATAAATGCAAACTGCAACTTCATAAAAAGAAAAGAAAGAAAAAAACAAACAAACAGATAAAACAAACTGTAAACAGATCCATTCATCATAGCAGACTTTGCATTAACATAGGTGCCTTTACACAGTGACATAAAGAGAAAGAGGAAAATCATCCACTTTCTTTAAATTCAAATAAAGCTGCACATTTATTTCATCTTCTATTGTATATGTAACTCACTTTGCATCATAGACGGACAGCACTATCGTGATTGTGTACGTCACCACCCTTTTCCTGTTGTAGTGACTGACCCCTGTGTACTTCCCAGGGACACCAAACAGCAGGTCTGAAACACACATAAAAACAATTATTACCCCTTTTTAATGTTAACATAACCCATACCGGGTACTGTGTGGAGTTTGGGTCACCCAGCTTTCCCAAGGTAGCCTGACTAGCATTCCATCAGCTCAGTGTTAACAAGAGTACCCATTTGGTTTTATCTGGCAGCCAAACTGTTCCTGACTCCAGCTCAAGAATAAGCTTCCCACTTTTAAATCACTTGAGGTGGAAGGTGAGGCAGAATGCTGAGCTGGCTTTAGACTGCAAGGGAGGGTGATTTGGTTCACTATGTCAGTGGGCAAGTTAAGAGAATTCAATAAGTTCCCAAGGAATGAAACTACTTGTACTGTGGCAACAGGAAAGCCTCTTAGTTTGCTGATACCACTAATCTCCTCCTTACTACCTCCCCACAGTGACTTTTGTTGAATGGTGGCAGACTTCCTTTTGGGGGTGAACCTGCTGACGCTGGTTCCTGCTGACACTGGGGTGACCCAACATTAAAGCTGCTGGGTAGTGTTAATATTGCGGCTGATTGTTGTATGTATTTAACTAAAATTAGCACATGCTACAGGTATGATCTGTGCAGGAAAGGTATGTGTCCAATACCAAGCTTTGTGGGTATGGGTTTACAAAACTTGATCTGTGCAAAAGAAGACACCACAGAAAAGCACGAAGGAGGTTTGAGGGTGTGAAATGTGCTCACATAAATACCTAAAATATACCTTTCTAAACTTTAATTTAAATTTAAAACTTACAAAACTTCAGTCAAAGTGGCAAGAAAAAGTATATGAACCTTTTGGAATTTTCTTAAAATGTTATCTGATCTTCATCTAAGTCAAGAGTAATAAATATAATGTGAAGATCAGATCATGTTTTATGGCAAATTAATGCAGAAGACCACAAAATGTCAAAAGGTTCACATACTTTTTCTTGCCACTGTATATCTCACCCTTCAACTGAGTATTACAGAAGCAAAAATATACTCATTCTTTCCATTAGCATGTGTGCAGGCTGTCTGTTAGCTTAAATCATCTACCCCTTCCATTTGAGTGTGTATTATCCCTACCTCGCAGTGTAGCCGAAGTGTGCAGGCCTTTGGGTTCATGTTTCTGGATGGTCTTAAGGAGGTCGGGGTCAGAGTCAAACAGCTCCCGCTGGTTCTGCCAGTAGTTGCCGGGAGAGACGAGCAGGCAGCCATGCTCTGGCAGAACTGACTGCATCCGCCGTAGCCCTGGAAACAGGTCTGTCACCTGGAGACATAGTGTCTCCAGACTGCGAACCCCAGAGCTGTCAGAGGGGAGTAGGTGAGAGAAAAGGAGATGAAAGAGGAGGAGCTGATACTAAGTCAGCTCTCAGATAACAAAGGCCCCTTGAGTAATTTCATTTGAGAACAGGAATTTTAATGAGAATTAGACAAGAAAAGCACCAAGTCAATAATTTTACTCCTGGGAAAAGGTTTTAGAATTGAACATTCTTCATTAGGATCAACTGCACCCTGCAGCTTTCCAGAAAAACAACAAATCAATGTTTGGTACAGAAAAACAGTCAAACAGAACTGCAACACAGCACGTGCCGAAGTCCTAGACCTTACAACCGATCGATGGCTTGCTGAGTACAGCTTTTTTTCAAGGTCACCGATGTGTTTTTACCCCCTTTCTCAAACACCAAAAGCAAAACATTCGTGGCTCATGGCTTCACTTTGAATTGCATAAAAATGTTATGGAACAGAGATAAATGGATCATAAAATAAAAATAATTAACTGTTTATGGAGCCGTAGATAAATCTTCAATGTTCATTGTATTTATTTCTACTCCACCTTGGAGCAACAAACAACAAATAGTTAGCTGCAGCCCTAGTTTCATCTATAGTTGGAAGATACTGAATTTAGTTTAGATATTTAGATTTACTGTTAACAGCCTCCTACTGAAAAAAAAAAACAAAAAAACAAATCACATAACATGTATGTATATTACATGAATGAGTTTACCTGTCCGAGTGGACATAATTATGGATTTCCTCCAGCAGGCTAAAAACTTGGCCCAGTGGCGACCTAAAAACATCCACTGGCACCAAGCTGCTGTCCCACGGAGACACTGCGGCCTTCACCAACACCTGCTGAATGTAGGCAACTGGAGGGCCCCGGTACTACAGCACATACATAAACACAAATATGCATGTGTTATGATGACATACAGTTAGACTCTAATAAACCAGCCACATTAACAAGTGTTTAATGATTCTATCACAGTGAAAGTACGCTGGGAATATAGTCCAGCTTCAAATGCTTAGAGTAAATTAAAACTACTCCTCACTGGCTTTGTACTTCTGTCACCACCTGGATTTAACTAAGCAAATAGGTAAGAGCCTCCCACTGCATAATTACTGTATTAATGATTATGTTTCAGTCGCCAACAAGTTATTTAACTCTAACTGATGCAGAAAGTGGCTTCTCATTTCTTAAACAACGTCTTAAGACACATCCTGTAGTCGTGGAAAAGATGTTAATCTGTTTCAGAAGGGACAAATTATTGGCCTGACTCAAGTAAAGAAAACATCTAAGGAGATTGATAAGACTACTAAAACCGGGTTCCAATGGGAGGATTCATCAGGGTTAAATTGTTAAGGAGAATCTTCGGGATCCGCTGAAGAAGACTTTACGCAGCAATCCGACTTTCGCATCATTAATACAAGATCTTGGCAAAATATTAATGCAACTATGGATGGGAATAAATGTTGTGACACTGCAGAAGCTTATCAAAAAGATGCCACAACGAATGTGTGCAGTACTCAAAGCTAAAGGTGGTCCAACAAAATATTAGTGTGTGACTTCTTTGGTGTTTTGGACGGGAAGTGTTTATGCCCATATCTGGGTCTTTTTAGGGTAATGATTACCATTTAGGTTAAGGAATGGTTGCAGTTAAAGGAATATGGACAAAAATAATAAGATATAAAAATATTAAGATGCATTTAAATGTGTGCATGTGCTTTCTCTGCTCACCCAGTCGGGTCGCTCCCCAAGGTCTCCCTGAGGCTCGGAAGGGACGCTATAGTCTCGCACCCCTGTGGTGAACTCCACAGGACCCGTTCCAGGCAGGGGAAGCCTCAACAATGGATAGCTGGGAAAGAGCGAAGAAGGTGGGGATTACAGATGAAAACAACAGACCTGTCAAATTGTCCTGATTTGCTTTGTTTGACATGTTTTTGTCAGTGATTTAAAGAAAGTCTGTGATGTTTCAACAACTGCATCTAGAAAGAAAAAAAAAATATCATAAAAACTGGTGGAATCAACAAACCAGCTCGTGTGATGTGTGTTTACATCTCCGAACGTGAAACCAGGGCCCCAGGCTTTTCTTGTCAGTTAAAGTACTACCTGGAGAGACCTGCTCCCTCTCCTTCCTGGAAATAGGTGGGTCCTAATAAAACAAGTTTCCTCTGAGCACTTAACAACTTATTTCCTCATCCTGTATGTGTGTAGGGGTAGCAAGTTTGTTTTGAAACAGTTGAGAAACCCTGAACCAGAAAAACAGAGTTTCAGACAGATACTGAACAGACATGCCAACATCACAGTTAAAGAACAGCAAAGAGGTCAATTCCCATCCTTCAAAATCCACATTTGTAAAAGAAAAACATTTAATACTCAAGCATCTCTAAGCCCAGGTGTAAAACATAAATAACAGCAGGTGGCCAAGTCAGGACAGAGCCCCCCAGGAAAAGTTAACTGTTCACTGCCCTGTGATTAATATCAGAAATGGTCCAGAGGTGCAGTGGGAGTGCCAATGCAGAGTTCCCCAGCAAAAAAATGCAGCGTTAATGGTAATGAAAGTCCAGCCTGGCTCCGTTTTTGCTGCAACACAAAGTGACGTTATCTGGCGACATGCTGGGTTGACCAATCAGTACACAGAAATGGACATTCCTGGTAGATTACTGCTAAGGTGAATGCTGTGTTTTAACTGTCATGATCAAAGACAATACAACTCCTGTTATGACAGAGCTGTGACTGACTGATAGAAAGAAAGAAAGAAAGACAGATCCTTGACTAATCCCTCAGGAAATTTCTTAAGGGAATTTCCAGTCTGACTATTGCAAACTGTTCTTAAGTGGTCTGGTGTTTCATAAGCTTTAAAAGATCTCTTTGTTACACAAACTAGACTTTATGTATTACATTTTATTTTTGTCAAAGATCACTCACCACAACCAACCCCTGTCCTGCTTTAATAGAGTGAAGGGCGGCTGCAGCTGGTTTTGAGGAGGCATGCCTGCTCAATGCACCAATAGTGTCCAGTTTACAGCACAGTTCCAATCATCATACATTTGTAACCAAAGAATTAAGCTTAGCAAATACAAGCTACATTTTAATTTCATTTCTTCCCTCCTGTCCATATCCACATTCCCAGCCTCTCTTGTTATTACATACCAAGCACCGAGGTGCATACTCTGTTTTTCTGTCTCTTTTGCTCAGTCAACAACATTAAATGGATTCCCCATCCCTGATAGACCTGCAAGTTCACCAAAGCTCAAAGTATCAGTACATTGTCAAATCCTTGTCTTGAAGCTGACATGTGGGGATCTATTCATCTATTCAGGTACACAGGCCACTACTAGGTTGTATTTGTTTGTTGATAACAAAAGAATTGGTGGGATGTTGGAGAGTTTTGTGGATTTCCTGGGAATTGCCTTTATTAGTTATAGTTGACATCATGTTACCTTTACAGGAAATAAAAAAATTAAATAAATATACCAAATGGGGCCCTCGATTTATGAAAATTGAGAATTCATCAAGTATTTACAGTATGCAGGATCATTCACCTAAGTGAAATGAACGGACAGTAACATACTGGCACACAGACAGAAATGATTTTCAGTAAATTTCCGTGGAGTGTACTGTGCACTACACTACATACAGTACTGTATGCATTTACATTTATGATAATGTATAATGACATTAAAGTCCACTTGTCCAACGTGTGATCATACCATCTGAGGATGAAGGTACAGATACGCTTAAGAAACATTTCAAATGTATTTTAAGTTCTTGTTTTTTCATGACTATTTCTCTATGCACTGCAGATGAAGTTCCAAAACTGAGGAGCATTTGCTGAATCACTGGTATTGATCAATAGCATTATCAACGTCTGTGCTGATAGCATGTGGTCATGTTGTGCTCTTGTACAAATATTACTTATTTCCCATAAAAAACCTACTTATCAGTTTGAGAGAAACCTCTCCTCTCTCTCTCTCTCATCTTCCCCCTCCCCCAGTCTCGCCTACTCTCCAAGGTCACTGTACCTTCACAAAGGCCTCTTTTGTGCTGCTTCAGCCCCCTCCTGACAGGCAGATGGAGGGACAGGCCTCGCATTCTCACGGGGCCATTTTCTCACAGCCCTCTGCTCTAGTTCTGCTTTTAACATCCCTGTCGTCAAGCTCTTTTCTTTCACTTTGTGCCGGGTGGTGGTCAATGGTCCATTTGGTCAGCACCCCTGCTGTAAGGTGCTGCAACGACAGCACACAGCAGGTGCATGTGTGCGTTGCGGATTGCTGGGGTTGTTTTACAATGCCTTTACTGATGAAGCCAGGCCAACTCTCTGACCTATGTCCTCTCTTTTGACCAGCGATTTAGCAAGAGTAGATATGTGCGTGTGGTAAGTGAATGTTTGTGTTGTGGTGTCAGCGGGAGGCAGTTATGTGTCTGTGCAGATGGACAGTTCAAGTCTCCTCTGTCCAATCGTTTTCTCTACAATGCAGGATGTCTACAGGTCATGTTTTAATTAGGCCACACTAAAGCAGGCACTATTAAGAGGTCCGCAGTCCTATTTCTATCTAAACACCATCAGTTCTGAAGACAAAATCTTCCAAATATAAATCCTGGCGGGTTGTGTGCTTGTAAAGTGTCACTTAAGCTGCTGTCAGCTAGGTAAGTGAAATTAGAAAAGAACAAATGTGAATGGTGTTGTCTAAACATGTTGGAGGACACAAGTATGCATCACTTTTCTGAAAACTCAGACAGATTGAAATGCTTGCCATCACAGAGTGCTATATAGTTTAAATATTGATATAACGATGCATTGTTTCAGACCGTCTCTCATGGAAGGCCTTCATACTGTTGTACTTGTTGATACATAATAAGGCTGATAAGATATTTGTAGGATTCTATTAACTAAAGTCACAACAGTACCTAATGCATGCTTGCTATATTGTTTATTAATAAATATTTATGTTAGTATTAGCCTTTAATAAAGATCACTTCAAATAAGCCTAAATAGGACACTGCTGGACTAAACAATACAGCTTGACAAAAATTTGTAATACGTTTACATTTGGTCATATGGCATACACTTTTATGCATATTTTATTAGGTGTAATAACAGGACAACAACGACTGAACATTGTTGACACTTTTGTTTAACACTGTAAGTGTTTAAGTGGATTTTCTTTGTCTTACAGTCTCAAACAAAACCAAGATAACCATTATTTAATTTCCAGAAATACAAATAAAAGAAATGCTGAATAAGAGATTGCATTGAGTTACAGAAGTTACTGGAACAGAGGATAGCCCAGATATGACATCATGACTCTGGCTCTGACTCTGTATTGTGGTGTAACATGAAAAACAAAAAACTTGAAATGTTCAAATCCAGCAATGCAACCCAAAAATGACTGCATGAAGTGGATGTTAATGTTGGACTGTTGGTTTCAGAACGTTACAAACACTGCCTGACACTAAATCCTCAATTCCAACATCAGAAAGACATGTGAGGGAGATGATTTTAGAAGGCTTAATGGTTACCCGGCCTTCTCATAGGTAATAATAGAGTCTCTGCCAGAAGCCGCACATATGGCCAAATTTTTGGCAAAGCAATAACTGAATACCCAAGAAGATCTATTTATTGGAGTATTCGCTTCACAGCACAGCAAACGTGACATGTACACGATACATAAACACCTTTCTGACACAGCCTCAAACAACAATTGAGGTTGATCAGTCTGTACTCTAAAACCACTTTACTGTATCTTTAAGTGTTACTCTGAACACTCCTAGATTACAGCTTGTAGGGTTTTTTCCACTTGACAGGATTTCCAGCACTACTACCAGTATTTCTACAGATGCTCTAAAATAGAGAAACCTGAACACAAAATCTCAAACTGACTTACCAGCAGGTGAGGATGCTGGCAGATGTGAAGAGGATGATGGGTACTGGGTAGGAGGCACACAGCAGCCCGTGGCGGTAAAAAGCCGCCGAGATCCTCTCTCTCAGCCGCTCACGCAGCGTCATCCTGGTGGGCGGGGTCAACTCCCGGCCATTGGGATGAACTGGCCGGCCGAGGATGGTGCGCCGCGGGGCATCCAGGGACCTGGAGGAGGATATGAGACAATAGTCAAAGTTCATTTGATTTAGCATTTTCTTTCAGCATGGAAGACTTTTTAAATCTTTTTTGGAGCTAAAATAAATAACACCTGCATAAAAGGAAAAAAATGTGTTACCACTGATAAATCAGTGTTCAAACTGTCACCAAAATGCCCTTAAGCACTACTGAAGACTTTAGTAGTAACTGTCAACACATAGTGACTGACATCGTCATTGTGTGTTTTGATGATTTACATCCAAATGCTGAAAGGCTTGTAGACATTTTTCTTACTTAAAATCAAACAGAGGTTTCTGCAGCCTTGAAAAGTCTTTTCAGTGATTTGTATGTTATCTAGTTTTCTCTCAGGTGTTCACTGACAACCCAAGAATAATAAGTACACTATATGTGTAGCCTAGTTCACAAATATTATGTTGTAACAAGGCGTATGTTAAAGTACAGAAACCAACATACACACTCAAACCCAGAGCTCTTATAAAGCTGCTCTGTCCTGAACATGGAATTAGTGACATACTTCTCTCATCACACATGGGTCACATGCTAGACAGCACTTGTACACAGAGCTCATTTAGCAGGCAATAAGGTGTGGACACATTCCTTACTGTGGAAAACATACAGTACAACTCTGCCTGTGCTGCTAGACTGAGGCAAACACATGTACATACTCCAGCAATGACACCTGGGTAAAAATCCGCCACCTGATTACAGCCTTTTGTTATAGGGGAAAGGGTACATTCCACTTCAATTCAGGCAGGAAAACACAGCAGGCTATGCTGGCCAAGGTGGAAGTATTTAATGCAATAAGATTAATAATAATAATTATAATTAAAATAATAATGACTAGTGCCTGCAGCTAAAAAGTAAATGTTGTATTTTTTCAAAGAACAAATGCCACTTATCCAACTGCTTGTTTGACTGGATTATCAAGTCCAAAAGCCACATTTATTTTGTACATGTTTAACCTATATTCATACCGTCAGAATAGGATGCCAATGAAAGTAATTATTCTAGCCGTTGATTAATCACCCTAACCGCTTTTCCTGTTAAGGGTCGTGAAGTGCTAGGGCCAATCCCAGCTGTCAGCTGGGTGAGAAGCAGGGTGCACCCTGGACAGGTGGCCAGTCTTGAAAGTCATAAATTTTTATATTATATTTCTTTCTTCAAAACTGTGTTGCTGTGGGACAGAGGACTATCATATCAACAGAAACTGCAGAAATCCCAGCCTTTTGGGTGGTTTATCTCTCTTCAAACAGAACCAGCTTAGTCAGTTTCCTATTTGCTTCTAATCTCCTGTTGACTTCTCTGTCCAATCTCAGCCCGTCTCTCTGTCATGTCTGTTTACTCAGCAGGAAGGATCAGCAATGCCTTTTAGTCTTTGTAGTTACACACTGCTTTATTACATTGTTTAACTGGCTGCCCTACCCTGCATACACACACTGACAAATCGTGCCAAGACACAATAACAAAGCTCTGTCACACTGGCTGTTACCACGCTGCATCCATCATACAACTTTCACACGGTTCTAAGACCATACCTGCTAATGGAAGACCAGGTTATCTCTCTGGCTCGCAGCCGTTTGCATCCCCTGAAAGCAGCAGCACTGGATTTTTTTAGCTTAAGTGATGAATTGTGGTTAACATAGTGCTCCCTTCTTGATTCAGGCAGAGTTTGAGACTGCTCGGGTCTTCCCCCCGGGACCAACGGAAACATTCCCTGGGAGGAATTTGCCTCAGGAGTCTCTTGATCTGCTGTTATAAATACACTATACAGTAAACACAGCAACGTCCCAGCAAGCCTGCACAATGGATTCTGCTAAGGTCAAAAGAGGGCTTTGAAGTAAAGCCTTTCTGCTCTCCATTTTGAAGGAAAGTCGACTCTCTGCCAGGTTTTGGTCATGCTCACTGTCTCGCAAAGGAAATCCAATGAATGCCGCCATCTGAGTTGTCTGTCCAGTTCACTTCATGCTGTGGGGTTACGTAGGTGTAATGGTGAGGCCTGATTTGGCAAAGTATCAGCAGCATCTCCGTCAGTGAACTAATCTGGGATTGAGCTGATCGGAAACTCAGCAAGCAAAGTCTATAGCCACCCCCACTGCTTCCCTCCCCCTTTGTTCATGGTCTACCCTGTACATTACAGAGACACTCATATCTCAAAAGTATGACAACTTTAAGGGAAATTTAAAAGACTATCTTTACAACCAATGTGGAAAATCAACACTACCCACAGGCTGAATACTGCCTGAGCTGCCTCGGTCGGAGTTTGTGTTCTCTTCAGCCACTTTGGCAGGTGACCAGCGATTGTTTGGAAATCCTATTCTGTCTGACCGGATGGTATTTGTTGGGATATACCAGCTACTGTGGATGGGTGAATAACTTCTCTGGTTAAACCCAGAACACCACAAATAAACCTTCATGACAAAACATCGCAAATATCTATATTAGGTTTTGAAAATAAAAGCTAGGCAATCTATAACAAACCAACAAAGGAACATCTACATGCCTCCCATGTTAGATCTCAGCACACTCACTTGCAAACTAAAACACAGCTACAAACATGACAGTCAATGTCTTTCACATTGTAAGTGCAAACTCGGTTAGAGCAACCATTGTGGCTCTCAGCAGCTTAATTAGGTGGCTTACAGATTAAGGAAGACTTAGAGTGTAAGGCCGCATGTCTATAACTTTACTGTGACCAAAACCATCTTGAATTTAGGGAAGAACTGTATCAATGCTATGTCAAAACTAACACAGGAACCTACACTCAAACGGTAGCGGAAACTACAAACTTACCTCTTTTCAACACCTCCTAAAATGCCCAGCTTGAATGCAGCTCCACGATTGATAGATTCCAGTGGCATAATAAGCAACTCTGTGTGCAATATGATGCATTTACACACTTTTCCCCCCCTATACGATCATTACTGCTAGCCAGAAAATATGTCTTTATCCACAAACATCCCAAAGAGCTTTAGACTGTATTCATTCTCCATAACATAACTGTACTAACATTGAGTAAAACAATTTGCATAATGTGGAAGCATGCCTCTCTGATTAGTGAAGTCCATTAGTCCTGTTGTAAATGTAGACAGGAGCTCGATGTGGATGTGCAGATTACTGCCACACTAGCCTTTTACAACCAGAGCTGATGACAAAAGAGGCAAACACCCTGTCAATCTGTAACCATATTGTAATAACGATTGGTGTACAACGTGCAGCCCCTTCAGAGGAAGAAGTAGGAAATCAAATACTGAATTTCTAAATTAGTTATACTGCATTTTATCACGCATGTAACTTTATAAGAATATACAATTTAAAATGTGTACTTTTCTCCAGCACGTGTCCCTTCCTTTACAATTTCGAGTGCATTACACCAGCACAAATTGCGAAATAGCTGTGATCAAGAGTGCAAAAACATGCTGGAACTGTGGGGCTGATGCAACCCTGTCGCAACATCACCTGCCAAAACCAAGCTAGCACAGCGGTTCCCAGCAGGGGCCTGGGATGCCCACTGGTCCTAATGTGTTTCAAGAATGCTCGTCAAGTCACTGACGAATAAATGTATTTATAAAATGCTAAATGTTATTTTTGCGTAACCGGAATGAGTAGGCAATTACGGGGTTCTCGATCTCTACATGTTCAGTATCTTTACAATATTTAGTATCTGGAGGTTTCTTCTTAAACATCAACCAGAAGCATCTCAGTGCTTCATAACAATACAGTAGTTTGGCAAGAGCAGGTGTACAAACACATTCAGCCCAGCGTTAGTTTATCTATGCTATTCAAATCCCCACAGTTTACACACAAATAAATAATATATAATAATTATCATAACAGAATTCTTGTTCCGAAACCTGTCGTCAACTTGCTCGTGTTAGCTAGCTAACTAACGTTAACAGCTAAGGCTAATGTTAGCATACGTTAGCTAACGTTACAGTTTCGTGTCTCCGACTTTTTAAAGATTTATTTGCAATGTCGTACGGAATTGGATATTAACACACAGCGTAGAAACAGAAAATTAAGAAACAGTGTAGAAGTTTAAACAAAAAGGCCAATTATCAGCTTGTTAACGTTAACTGAAGTTGCCACAGGGTGTGCATTATCTCTCCCATAAACAGCTCTACACAGCTCAAACACTCTATAGACAGACCACTGGTTTAGTTAAAAACTAAAAGACCATATTAATCCACGACCTGGTTATAACTCAGTCACAAATAAACCTACACATAAAAGCATAACTCTCTGGTCAGGTGGTTTATGTTTCCAGTACATATAGACATGTTGTGACAGCATCAGGCTAATGGCTAACGATAGCAAGAGGATAGCGATTTATGCTCCTCAAAGGATAAATATATAGCAGTTATATTACAAATTACCTAGAAAAGCCTGCATCGAAATGCACCACACATACCTAGGACGACTATTGTCCACAACACTTTATGAACGTCATAGAGAATTTTTTAAGAACAGCTCGCAGCTAATAACAAACTAACGCTAAAGTTAGCTAGCTTAGCCCAGTGACGATGTTCAGTTGTACTATGTTTATTAGGATATCCGGCATCTGTGTCTTAATTTTACTAAACTCAAACGGTGTTTCTGAATCTAACATTTGTTGCTGTTGGGACCATAACAACACTCAGTAATTCACTCCAGCACAATACAGCTATTTGACAATTGAACAGATCCAATGCTTTCCATCACCAATAAGCTAACGTTAACTTTCGCTAACACCGCTAACGTTAATGCTAACAGGTACCAGCTGAACTAGTCACACACTTACCTGGACAAACTTCAGAGATCCCCAAATGCAGTTACTGCCGAGGTCTTTCTGTGCAACCTGACGACCCACTGTCGTACTATTTCCTTGTTTTGGAAATCAGCTAAATCCTAATTTGTATGGCTCTAATCTTATGCTGGCACGCCACAAGGAGCGTTTGAAATCTGTGGGTTGTCAAATCCCAAACAGAGACCTCTCCCCTTCGACCTCTCAACCTGCACCACGGAAGACAAGCACAGAGCGACCTCTAGTGTGGAACACGAAACACTTTACATTGATCAGAAAGGACAAAAATATGCACTCAGAATTATAAATGTGCCTCATTAAATATAGAACATTTAAGAAATTACTGAATCTAAATTAAAAGAAATACACACACACGTTTTCAGTGTTCATTTGATTTGTATTGTATTAACTGTATCACACATAAAAAAATTAACCATTATTGTATGTCTCAAGTTTAGTTGGTGCATTTTCTTTGTTGGGTTGAATAACTATGAAAATTTGGTCTGCAGTAGCAGTGAATAGATGTGATCCATAGCTCTGGAACAAAGTCATCAGCCATAAGGATCACTGTGTCCTACTTACTGTGTCCATCCTCAACATACACTCAACAGACACTAACAGTCAGTTAGTGCCACATTTAAAAAACAACAAAAGGCAAACTAAGATGTCAAAAAATGCACTTAAAGAACAGCACTGGAGGTCCCACGAGCAAAGAAGGAGGCTCCCTTATCATGGACCTTATACTGAAAGAGTTTCTTCTGTGTGTGCGGTCCATCACCTTGTCTCCTCCTCCAACACACTTCTACCTGAAAACCAAAAACACTGCACGTTTATTTACAGGTAAACATTATCAAAAGCTTTCATCATTTCTCTAGTTTCCTGTGCTCTATTTCGAGCACTTTTGTAGACCAAAGACTACTCTAGATCATAATAATCTGATTAATCTATGCTGCAAATACTGTATTCAGTATGCAAGTATTTCTTCCTGATCATGTGCTGAAGGTATGTAAAATACACTGTACAAACACATACCTGCCCATGTATGTCCCTACAGTAGCCAGTTGGGAGACCCTGCACATGAAGACTGAGGCTACACTGGTGAGTCAGTCCTTTCAGTAGTCTCTCTGAACCTTCGTCTCCACTATCCTCCTCTTCTTGCCCATCACAACGCACCAGCATCACCATGTTCCCCTGCAGTCACAGTTAAAATGTTGTTAATATGTGATTGAATTGTTCAGTGTGACTTCTATCCTATACTACTTGCTGATCACACTGCAAGCTGGTGCTTAATAGTACGTATAGTACATGTTTTCAAATCATAACTTTAAGGGATGTTTCAAGATAGGTTTAACCTGTAGCTGAGAGCAGACTGTGGCTCGGCAGTAGTGGGTAAAGTCCAGCACGGCTCCAACGCTCAACCCCAGACTCAGCAGCACACTGAGGTCATCCACCAGCAGCACTGGAGATCCCCACTCCTCTGCCCCATCTGTCACTTCTTCTCCACCACCAAAGCTGCTTAGACTGGACCGGACAAACTCGTACAAACTCCTCAGGCCAACAGTAGGATCCCTAGTAGACGGAGATACAAATGACAGATTAAATTAAATACATCATGTCTTAGATAGAAACATGATTATTTCGGTTTGTTTAATGTACCTGAGGAAGTCAACTGCCTGACTTGCTGTGCTGGCTTCTTGAGGAATTAAAACGGACAGTGACTCCTTCAGTCCCTCAAAGAATATCAGCTGACCTTTCTCCTTTGCTTGTGCAAGACTTACACCCTGGCAACAAACAACCCATACACAGATTTAAAAATAGATGTTTGAAAAGAAAAGAAATGCTGAAACATCCTGGTGCTGGAAATTAAGTTTTCCAGTAACCAAAGTATACGATAGTTGGCCTAAATCACATAAAGTGTTTAAAACATATATTTCTATATATTAAAAAAACTCACTCCTGTGACTGAAGGGATAAACATGATGGAGAACGCAGGTGAATTACAGGTAATGAAACAGATCACATATAACACATATAAGCTGAGATAAAATACAAAGTGACGAGGCTGACTTACCAATCTCTGACTGATTGCGCTGTAGTGACTGAAGGACTGTACCAGGCCCAGAAAACACACTCTGCACCGCGCTGAAATACAAATCAAAGATATCAGCTGTTCACATCGGCATTAAATATAATTATCACCATATTTTGACAGCGGCAGGTGTTAAAACTCACCGCGCAGGTAAAAGGAGAGGAAATGGTGTATGAGGAAAGAGGCGTCACTGTGTCTGTCTGACACCAAGATAAATCCTCCCTGTAGATTAAGACGATGTTTCAAACATGAAACTAGCTGAAAGTAGCATGAAGATAGGCGACATGACAGCTAACGCTACTGTAGCTGCTACAGCTAAGCTAGGTCACTGTGACTCACACTACTTCAAGGTACAGCGGGTGAAATCGTAAAAAAGCGACGTAATAATAATGTTAAACATCACTCTGTCGCATTAATTGGATAAAAATGTCAAATCATTACCTGTGTGAAACTGTCGGGAGTGGTGTTCAGGATACTGTTGAGTTCTGTATACATAACGTTAGCTAAGGAACCTCACTAGGCTACATAACACAAACTTAACAGTTTGTAATCTAACTTTGGGAAAGTTGAGGAATAGGACTCGTTACTGAGATTTGCCTGAAGTTTTGCCTGATAAATTCATAGGTTAAAAGTGACACCAGAAATTTTACTGGAAAGTTGGAAGAGTTTGTCTCTGTTAGCTACTGTGCTAACGTCTGGTAGCATGCTGCGAACGAAGAGTTAAAATCAACAGGAGTTCTCACTCTGCACCTAATTTTTAGTGACAACATCTCGCTAGTACTTACCTCGTTGCGCTATAGAATATTTTTTGTGAATGTATTTACAATATATTATTGTATAAAATATTATTATTATATATAAAATTATATTTTCGTGCGTATCTGTCAGGCTAATGGAAAAAAATAAAATAAAAAGGCACTGTAGACGAAATGGTCTCCATGGTGACAGGGTCATAAATAGACGATCTTTGCTGGCGTGTGGCGACTTCTTCGTTGTGTCTGAATCGTTGGTTGAGTTGCACACGATGCCTCCTGCTGGAGCAGAGGAGTACTGCAGTACTAGCAGTACTACTTGTGGCAGTACAAAAAATAATGTTTTAGTTTCCAAACATTATTCAAGAGAGATTTAATCCTAACATAAAGTTATTTTATGGCACTTATGATGGTACTTGCTGATTCAAATTGAGAAGTGTTTTATTTTGCTGCATGTACTGTTGAATATTTTTATGTTACCATATATTCATCTACATATATTTTGCATTCTCTGCAGTCTCTCCTTTACTTAATACAGAAAATGTTCAGACAATGCTCTTAAAAGAATGTTTGCACCATGTGAAGCCAATTTGCAGTATCATGCTCATTTTATTTTCAGACACTGGTTACGTGAGCAACCTCTCACCTTGTGCCAAGTAGCATGTTGATAATCAAAGGTTAAAATATTCTGTTTTGTCTCAGCATGTTCCATTTGCACTGAACTGCCACCAACTTTATATGTGATTCATGTAAATTAATCACATATAAAGGGTTTAGTTTTAGGAAAAGAAACATTAATAAATCATAAATCACAATTTCAAACATTAAGAAGGAGATCAGTGTAGTGCTAGTTGAAGTTCTGGTTTCACGGCTTCACTGCAAGTTTCTGCAGCACATATCTTTAATTTAAAGTAAGCCCGGTACGCCTGTGTTACAGTTTGTCAGTTAGTTAAAGAATGTTTTGAGTTCAACAACAGATTATTAATTACCAGAGGATTTGAAACCAACAAGTCACACTGTTAAAGAATATGTTATTTATGAAGATGAACATCAGGATAGAAAAACTCTAACATGGTTTCATGTAGAATTACTGTTCTCCCTTAACATTACAGAAGTGTAACTCTCAGTGGTTGTTTGAAAGAAGAAACCTAAAATTAATTTAGAGAAGAAGAAGTTCAGGTCTCTGCATTACATAGAAAAGCAGACATCCTACATACAATCTACCTTCCTTTTATTTCAAGTGTCTCCTAATTCAGTGCAGTCATCCATCTTCCCATCATGATTTTTTCAGAACAGTCACGTAAAAGGCTTGTAAGGAAATGGGAAAATGAAAATGCATCTGATTTCTTTGGATCAGCAGATGGCAGTGTGTAGCCCTTAAACAGCTCCATATCAAAGACATCAAAAGACTGTAAAACTACATTTCAACATGCTTCGTGACACCTTACTAACACTGCACTTTCTCCCTACGACATGCATGTTGGTCCACATGCAGTTTAGGTCCTATTTAGAAACAATTAAAGAAGAATAATATAAATACAATAAAATAATATTTGACTAGATTCTCAAGTGTCTGAACCTGCAAAAATAAACCCATGTGAATGTGTCACACCCAAAAGGTAGGTTATTACATGGTATGATTTTAATTCATTGTGAATTTTAGCTGTATACCCTTTGTTTGTTTTAAAATAATGTAATGCAGAATGAGACATTAAAGCTGAACTCATTTATTTTCGACCACTAGAGGGCAGCAGAAAACATACATTAACTCATAGTATTAATAAAGTTGCTGTGTGTTTTTACATTTACACAAAGAGCATACGTGCTTTCATTTGGACTCATACTGTGCTCACTTGATGAATGTAAGTCTGATAACCACTTTCCTTTAGCTCTGTTTTATTCCGTCTGTAAAATATACTGCTAAATGCTCGACTGTATTCACAAGCTGACAGCCTGTTTGCTCTTCAGGTAATGCACAGTCGGTTGTTTCTCTCTATGAACTGTTACACATTACAAATGAGAATTAATTTTCTAGTGGTACAACCAAAATACTGGCTTGAAACATGCTGGTGATGGATTCCTCCGTTTTTCAAACACAAACTTATATTTCTTATAGACGTCCACATGCTCCAGATATTGTACCTGTTCAACAAATCAAACTATGGAAGCATAACCCATAGAAATTCTCCTGAATGTTAGTTTCCCTGAATAAGAGCTTCTGCTAATCGACAACACATATACATTCAATTGGACTGCCAGGACAGCGAGATATAAGAGGAGCAGTTTGTCAAGGGGTGTAGGGGCTGAGAGTCCATGGTCTGGAACACTGGAGCTCGTTGACTGGTAGCGAGTGAGTACTGATTGGGCTGCAGATAGAACAAGGAGGAGAAGGAGGATGCATGTCGTCCTCCCATCGCAGGACGCGGCCCTTGGATCTGCTGGCACGGGGTCCATTGGATATTCTGGGTTTGGTTTTGGGCACCTTGTAGAGGTAGACATCATAGTAGGCGAAAGGACCTTTGGATGACTTCGACTTGGTTCTCTTGGCGAGGTGAAGCTCCAAGTCGATGGTCACCTTACAGTGCAGGAGTGAACTGGTTATTGACACGAAAATGTGGAAGTAAACTGACAAAACAAACTGTGAAACTGTAGCCAAAGAATAATGTTGTTCTTTGGGACCCTGAGTCAAAAACACTGAGAATCTGCTCAATAATCACAGAATCAATCTTAAAAAACACATTTCAATTAGGCTCAAGAGGGGTCTCTTCACTAGACATCACAGGATTTACAGTGGTACAGGTACCGAAACTGCAACTAAATGACAAACTAAGATTGGTGCTTTCAGGGGAAATCATCCAATAGTTGAAACATTAAGTCTGGACTGAAATAATGAACCAGCCGCTGCTTGTGTGGCACATACAGGAGCAGCATCTAGTATGGGTGATATTTACTAAAATATTAACTGAAAGTCAAATGAAAATACAATATAAGAAAACGTAACATCACTGACCACAACAAAAACGTAACATGCCAAGACTTTATGTAGTCACAGGACTTCATCATCACCATCACCATTTGAAGACACCATCCCACTGCCCTGCTCTCCAGCCAGTCACTCATTCACATGTCATGCAGAACTGGGAAAGGACTCGTAACGTATCTCTAGATTTCCATCAGAAAAGAAGCCAAGGGGTCCTGTTCTGATCAGCAGCATTCCTCAGAGCCTCATTAGTAAACTAGACCGTGCCAGAGCGATTCATTTAGCCTGCACCCCCCTTGTTTCTCTCCGGTTTCCTTTTGGTTTCAGTCTCTTCTTTTCAGGCAGCTTTGGCACACTGCGTGCTCGCGTGCGTGCATGCATGTAATTCTAAATTTAGTTTCTCTGCTTGTGTACACATGTGCCGCGGCATGTTTTGTGATTTTTTGTGTATGAATTCAAATGTGTTCATCCAAACGTTTTTTTTTTTTTTGGCATACATACATGCATGAGTTTGTGTGTGTGTTTGCATGTGTGCAAATCCATCATGTGTGTGCACCTGCATAAACCAATCACAACAGCTCCTTCAGGATCCGAACACCATCATTCCACCACATCATCAGCCAATCACAGGCTGCTGATGAATCCCAAGTCCCAGCAGGTTTGACTTGGAGCAGCACAGAAAATGTTGACATGCCTTCATCATGTTTGCTCTTTGTCATTGCTTTTCTCAAACCTTTTCTCATAGCTACAGTACCATGCACACACACTTTATACATCAGTCAGCTGTTTCTCTTCTTAATTCTGAGGTACAGAGAGTCCAGGAATGCATGAGATGGGTAGTAGGTAGTAGTAAGTGTGTAGGCTTCTTGTATTTTTCTAATGGTACAATATTTTACTTCAGTATTTCAAAGTTATAATATTTACATATACTTGGAAATATTTAACTTTTTTAATCCACTTCATGTGTTGGAAGTTTACAGCTATTATACATTAATACAAATTATAAACATAATCAGTTAAATATGATGCTACGATGTTGACAAGTAGAGTGTTAACCTGTACTAAATGATTCATTGTCCACATGCAAACACACTTGTGAGTTGATGACACTGTTAGCTAATAGTTCATCAGACATGGATCAACACCAGAATTCAGTTTGAGTCATTTTTGGACTGCTGCTGTTTTGATCTTTACCAGCTCCTCAGGTAATACATGGATTTTTAGTCGTTCAATATTCCACTCTGTTGCAGGCTGGTTGCAAACTTTAACTGGTGCCGAGCAGGTAAAGTACAGAAAGATTTTAGTTTTTTTGGGGGGGGGCCCAAAACAAAACTGCTGAGAGTAGAAAGAAGGAACGAAAACTGTTAATTTGTTGGCTGGAAAATTAATAGTGATCTCAAAGATGCTGAAAAACAGCGAGGAACTGAGATGAACTGCAGAGTTGGTGATAATTCTCCATAGATTCATCATCCTGAGCTAACCATCCTCTTTAAAGATAACGGACATTGTAAATAATAATAGGTTTTTGCTGTTAAGTGACAGCTTTAACCCTGCAGAGGATGTGGATCTTCTGAAGCGTTTGGCTGTAACGTTGGACCTAAACTGGTGTAGAGAGCAGTTTTAATAATGTGATATTCTACAGTTAGATGATGTTAGATGACAGTAGATCTGCATAAAAGTTGCTTAATCTGTTTCTGTGTGTGTGCAGGGAGATGTTCCCGGAGGTCACTGAGTTTGGATCTTTTCTGCTGTAGCATCCGAATTAGTTTCCATGGCAATGACGCCCTCACGGTCTGAAAATGCATGAAATCGCAGCTAGCAGCAGATAAACAAGAGAAAGAAAAGGCAGAGAGGAAGAAAGGGGTGTAGTGAAAATCTACAAGAGGTTGGCTGTGGAAAGCATAAACACACACACACACTTTAACACACTCACTGGGGTTAATGTTTCCTATTACTACTGGAATAAATATGGAAAAATCAAACTAGTTCTGTCTTTACTTGGAGAGATCCAGCACAATGATGTTAAATCATCACTGTGTTACATCATATTTTTCACCTCTGTCATCTTTATCTTATTCCTCGAAAGTGTCCATACACAGACTATAATATCATGTTGGCTGAAATATTCAGAATCCATAGATATTGTACTTAACTCAGTCTGTTCTGAAGTTCAGATAAGCACTTAAAAAAATTTCTCCACAAAACAAGGATGTGGATTGAGCTGCATTGAACATGACTGTGAAGAGGAATGAGCACATCATGGCCGTCTGACTATTGTTTTAAGACACTTAAGTTGTAAAACTCTCATTTAAAGTTCAGATCATTTCACCAGTAGTTTGGTTCAATAGCAACATCCTGTGACAGGTGACCAGCTGGATATTTAATCTCACGTTTTTCTTGCTGCTGACTTCCTATTTTGTGTTGCAAAAGATAATCTGCATCACAATACTGCAGTTGCTTTTTTTTAAAACTAATTGGTGTATTAATTTCTACAAAGCAAATCACACTTTAATTAGAAGACTCTTCTCTAGAAGTTAGGATGAGTAGTGTTGCACACTCATAAAGTGAAGAGGCGATGCCAGGTAACATTTCAGCACTGTTGTTCCAGTGTGGGGGCATTAAATAGCCCAGTTTGTGGAAACGTGGGAAATACCCATGAGGGTATAAATGTGTTCATTTAGCCTCAAATTAGACAGAATGTTTAAAGAAGGAGACGATGGAACCGACCTGAAATGTTAAAAGTAAGAGACACCACATCAAGAAGCACTTAGCACCATTACTGTTTGGGTTAGTCACCAAGTATTTTGAGGCTCTATTCTTGTTTCTAGCCGTGATTTAGTGGCTGTGAGCTGACAGAACTTCCTTTACTCTAAACAAGCACATAAAGATTCAGTCTGTCACTGTTACTCTCAGACGGATGACAGCACCTCCCCCATCCTGCTTCACTTCTCTCTGTTGGTAATGTAATGCCCACTTGTTACCATGGTGCCTGCTGGTACTTCTGGCTTCACTTGTTTCAGTTCAGAGGACCCTCCTTTCATGTGTGTGTGTGTGTGTGTGTGTGTGTGTGTGTGTGTGTGACAGGCTGACAGGAATAAAAGAACAGTGATAATCACTGTTGCTGCTGTTTTTATAGCTCGCCTACTGCTGTTTCCCATTCTGGATTAAAAAATGTTGTTTCTTCTACCTTCTGGGGGCTGAAAAGCTCTCTCACCCCCCTCTTTATTTATTTGAAGAAAGAGAAGGGCACCCAGACCTTCCCCCAACCACCACCCATCGGCACTCCTCCACCCTGGGAAGGATCCCCCACAATGCTGCTGTTTAACCCACTGCTTTCTCATTGATCCAAAGGAAAAGCCGACAAAGGAGCGGCAGAACCACTCGAGCAGGTTTATCACATGAGGGAAAGTGTTTGTTTAATTGTTCTTCCATCACTGTGGGAACCATTTTGTGTTTTACACTTCAGACATCTTTGAGAGAGATCATCCTGTCCTTCTCCAGTGTGGTTAAAACTCAGAGAGCTGTAGACCTGAGAGGTAAAAATGAGGCCTTATCAAAACACAAGGCTGTTTTAGATCCAACCCTCTGAAAAACCTGACATCTCAGATTTCTGTGTATTTGTCTTAATTTTGGAACAATAAAAAGGATTCAATTAGCCCACTTGAAACTTGGACTTGACTCTTACCTCTGGTAAATTGAGGCTTGATTTAAAGTCGTCCATCCATCTAAGTGGAATACCATGAAGAACTGACCAGGCCTGAATAGCTCGTAACTATATCACTTGAAATTCTCAAATGTACAGACTTTTTAAAGAAGCTTTACTTCATATGAAATGTGACACCTCACCGAAAACATCTCAAATGTCTTGGATACTTTACTGGGACTTTTGGGGAATGAATTGAGATTCAACCTTAGACTTGTCTATCAATGAATCAAGTCTTGATATAAACATGTGTGGAGCTAATCTCTAAAGACTTGACACATAAACTATCTCAGATGGTTAAATGCTGGTCCAAAGTCTGGTCTTAAATTACTTAAGACTTGACTTGAACTTGTCTAAATGACTTAAAGCTTCACTAACACTATCAAATCAATGAAAACTAGACTTGGACCGCTATAAGTCTTATGAGTTGACTTCAAATCATCTTGAAAAACCTGACTCTAACATGGCTAATAATGAAAGATTAGAGTGAACATTTCGTACATGCATTATGTTGGTTTGGGTCCTCAAAAGTGTAGAAGTAGAAATGTGTATGTGTATGAGAGGAATAGAGTGGGAGTGAGCATGGGAAGCTGACAGATGCTTTGTGCATGTGTGAATGTAAGTGTGTGTATACGTGTGTGTGCCTCATTGTGTCAGTTCAACACTCTGAATAGAACAATAAACTTCTATAGAGCAGAGCTGAAATATATGTGGGAAGACATATGGCTGTGTGTAGGCATGTCACAATGAATGTTAAAGGACTTAGTTCGAATGTCTTTGAGAAAAAAGATTTTGAAATAGTTAATTCAGTCGTTAATTACATCTGTCATTAATCAAATCACTGTGTCAGT
Organism: Anabas testudineus; assembly: GCF_900324465.2. Classification (NCBI taxonomy): domain Eukaryota; kingdom Metazoa; phylum Chordata; class Actinopteri; order Anabantiformes; family Anabantidae; genus Anabas; species Anabas testudineus. The sequence goes on from NC_046625.1 coordinate 3,312,554, forward strand.
CAGCAGCTTCAATCTTCTTAAAATATTAAAAATGTGCTGTTAAAGACATGGTGAACATTTTAGCAGCTGAACTGTGGACATGTGTAATTCTATACTCCACTTGTCATAGTAGGAAAATGTTGGATAACGTTTGGAATTAAATGCAATTCAAATTTTGTACTGAAGCAACTTACATTGAACATGGACATAAATGCATCATTGAAACAGTCACAGGTTAGGTATATATATATATATGTGAACAACTAGTCTAATGGTATTAGCAAAAGGTTACCAGACTCAGCATTTAGTGAGCCTGAAGAAGAAATGATCAAGATGAGAAAGAAACGTTTCTTTTAGAGTCAGAGCTCAGATCATAACTCAGCAGAGATGTTGTGGAATGAGTTCACATCCAGCATCCTAAGAAAAGGCCTGAACTAAAGCTGTTCTGCAACGAAGAAGGATCCAAAATCCCTCTGAGCACTTTTACTATTTCATTAAGATCAGATCACATTTTATGACGAATCCAAAAGCATCACACACCGTTTCTTGCCACCATATACGTTTGTCAGTAGCAGATGGGTTTTTGTGCTTTTATAAGTGTTTTCTATTTGTATTTCTGAGCCTGTCTGTACGTGTGTGTCCAGCTGGAAATAAGGAAGCGTCTCTGGAGGCAGAAAACATGCAGAAGCAGCAAACCAGTTCCGGGGGTTTGCCGCCATGATTTATGTGCTATGAAGATATTTTATCTCTAACGTCGGACTGACTGTCGTCTCAGGAGATGTCAAATCTGCCTTCATATGGCCGACTCCTGCCTTACTGGTGAATATTATTAAATATATGATCTGATAAATTAGTGCAGGTGACTCACAGCAAAACTGGACTCCTGGGATCTCAGGCTGGTTGTAAAGTAAAGGCTAGTAAACCTGTGTGTGTGTGTGTGTGTGTGTGTGTGTGTGTGTGATAAGGATCTAAGAAGGTGCGTTCAAAGCCATAAGCCATGCAGACATTGTTGGTGTTCAGGGGGAAGAAATGGGGAAGACGATGCTGAGGAAAACACAGGATCCATAGAAGGTCATGTTAAAAAGGTTTATTTCAACAACGGTCTGAGTCGCGTTTGTTTATTTAACTCTGTTCAAAATCCCAAAAAAGTACAAAAAAACAAAAAAAAAAAAACAAAAAAACAAGTACATCAAAGGATTAGAAATCACATCAATGAAAACCAAGACACATTGTGTTGCTTCTTTTAAATCAATCCAAGCAATTTTTTTCCAATATTTATACATACTCACTGGATTAGTCAGACAAACATCAAAACCTCTCAGTAGCTTTATCTTATCTTTTTTTTTTTTACAGTGACATTTTACGTATGTTTTAAATTTCTGTATGATTCTTTCTTTTTACAAAATACACCAATGCAGGCAGGGGAAGGTGTGTGTACACATTTAAGCATGTTTATGTTTTCATCTTTTCACTGTATGTGTGTGTGTGTGTGTGTGTGTGTGCAGGTAAGAGAGATAGAGGAGAGAAGAGTGACAGCAACAAGGGCGAAGGGGCAGCGAAACAGGGGAGTGAGTGGATGTAAAGGGGGCAGTTGCAAGGCGGCGGCAGGGAGAGGCTGGTGGGGTGGGGTAACTCTCAGCTGGGGCAGTGGAGGCAGTGGTGGAGGTGTACGTTTTTGCAGCGGCTTGTGCCGCTTGTTGGCAGTGTTGCCGTGTCGGAGACGGTTGCAGACTGGGATGGTTAGCTGGTACGTAGTCAGGCTGGTTGGTTGGTTGGTTGACCGGTTAGGTGCACTCGGCAGCGGATGGATGTAGGGCGGGGAGGGGTTTGGGGGCTTCCATTGCCGGCGCACCTTGACGTTTTCTGTGTCGTGTTGTCAGGTTGCTGGGGTTGATTTGCTTTTTTGATTTTACATCATGTTGTTCTGCAGTGAGTTTACCTCCGAGGAGTTCTCCTCACCCAGGACCTTGTGGTTCTCATGTTTGGGTGTCAGAGAGTTGTGGATGTTGAGGGAGTCATCCTCCTTGGGAGGGGCCTTTACCGGGTCCTCCAGCTTGTTCTGGGAATTAGGATCATCCTACCCAGGGAGAGGTGGATGTGGAGGGAAGGAGGTTAGAAAATACAGTTAGAACCACGAGAACAGTTTCCACCTTCATGTTCAGTAGCTACTGTGTTTTACAGCCTCCGTAGCACAATCGACCAAACTGGAGGAACTGGTTTCCTGAAAACACGGTTTGTTGCTACTTCGCTAAAGCCAGTAACAAATAAAATCACTTATTCCGAAGAATTATAATCAGTGAATCACGTAAAGTAAGATGAATTTGTGCTTCTCTTGTGCTTTGTTTGAATCTCATGCACTGCAGCATGTTGCTTTAAACGATCAGACCAGTGTGACCACCTGAAGGCTTCAGCTCAGAAGTCTTTATTTAGCATTTTTCCAGGCCTTGAATGAATATTTAGTATATGATTCCAGGTAGCTGTTGCCTTCCATTCATTTCAGCTTAGTGTAAAAATCAATAAGCTTCCTCTTGCCTGAGTTATGGAACCCCTGTTCCCGTGAAGATAAAGTTCAAATAGATTTTTGTCAAACGTTACGGTCCATTTTGCTGCATGGTAATTAAAGTGAGTTTAAAATTATTCAAATTGTGCATAAATAACTGGAAATTAATGGATATGTGCAGCAGCATTATTTGATGGTGTGAAATATATTTAATTAGTAGGAAACATATATGCAAATAACACTGGTACGATCCTTTAAATGCTGCCAGAATGCAGCTAAATCAAGTGTAAAAATAATAATAATAATAATAATCAAGCTTGTAGCTGTTGTATTGATGCTTCATGAAAAAAAGGATCAGTAGCAGATTTTGCACTGGCTTGAAGTCTCCACTGTTTGACAGTCATCATGCTTTGTTAGCATGTTGTGCTTGGCTGTGGCGACAGTGAGGTGAACTGCATGAGCGATACCCTCCCCTCCTTCAGGCAACCCAGGAAGAGCATGCACGTCTACATGCAACACAAGAACACACACCAAGTAATCGCTCATGTAGAATACCCCATGGCCTCCTGCTTCACCTCCTTCTTCCATTTTACTTTCCCAAAACAGAACAAAAACCAAAGGAAACTGTGCACCCTGCCCGATTATCTCTGGGTACCACCATCATACATACCCAAGCAGTCGCTGGGGGGAAAAAGACACAGCGTTCTTTGGAGGTTTAAATTTCATTAGTCAGAATTTAATTAGGGTCAAAGGGGGAAATTGATTGCAGAGTCCATTTTAACGCTGTTTTTCCAGCCTCTTATACCCATTAATATTGCATGGCATCATCGACCCTGCTGTGCTGAGGTATCCCGGGGAATCCATCTCCACAGGCACATACACACTCATACATACACACAAGCTAAGCATGGTGAGATAGACAATTTCATTCAAACACGCAGGCTCGCAGATTCAGACATGCGTTCAGACTCACTGTTTGTGTTTGAATTCAATGGCACTTTTTTGAAAGGAAGAGCAGTGAGAGCATTTACCCGGCGGCAGTTGGCCTAGATAGTAACTTCAGGCAGGACGTGTGGATACGTCACTTCCATGGTTACGGGATAGGAGCCCTCTGTCCTCCCGTCAGCGTGAAACTGGAAAATGTTTTTTGTTTGTTGGATTTAATTGTTGTTGTGCATAGGTGGAGGGGGGTGGGCAGGCACAGAGTCACGAGGACTTTAGAGTGGGTGTCATTTTGGGGGTGTTGGAACAGAGATAAACAGGGTTCTGATGATGGTGATGATCATGATGATGGAGGCACACGGACAGTTCCTAATGCTCTTCTGTGTCTTAGTGGTCTGCTAAAGATGTATTGTTTGAATTGGAAAGTCTCCAACACTATGGAATAGATTTGTCAAGAGGCGTCTTACAGATATTCTTGGTCCACAGAGGATGAATCCTGATGACTTTGAGGATTTACCGACTTATCTCTAGTCCCACCATGAGGTTGACTTTTGAATTCTAATAATTCATTAGAATCACTAAACTGTACATTTATTAGCTGCTGGTGTTAGAACACCAGTGTTAGCAATAGGCTCTTTTCTGTTTCTGTTTCTGTTTGTAGTCACACATCTGATCTTTTGCACTTATGCATTATCTGGATCATAATTTCTCTTCACCTCTTTCCCTTTAGCTAATTAAGTGTCTTTTTTCACTGTGTAAGGTTTTTAGCACTTCAGATTAAAATATTTGTATTGGTATGTGCATGTGTGTGTGAGTGCATAATAATCTGTTTGTACCTGCTTCATGATGATGAATGCATCCATGCACATGCAGTAATTTATTTTTATGTATTCATTTATAAATATTTGTTTGACTGCTTCTTTTTTCTCTGTGTATGTCCCAGTATTAGGAGTGTGTTTGTGTCGGGTTTGAATGGATTCTGTGTGTGTTTCTGACGTAAGAAGCCAAGGTCATAAAACTGCAGTGCTTTAAAGGAACCAAAAGGCTGCGTGACTGGCACACAATGGAACCGTATGATCACGAACTGGGGCTTGCAGTTAATACAGAGTCAGTTTATCTCCAGACAATAACTCATCATAACTAATATGAGTAGTAGTACTACTAAAGATATTATATTATATTTATATAATATATATCAAACAGTTCTCATGTATCCCAAAAGTTTAAAATTGACTTCACATTTTAATAAAACCTTTGCATTTTCTTCTATTACTGAGATTTTTCCAAACAAAGTTTTGTCCTTGGAAAAACTGAACTAGGTGGTTAACATGAATAGTAATAGAAAAAGTGCTAATAACATTTAAAAAACACTTTCACTTGGAATTTAGTTGTTCTAAATGGCTCTCTCATTTGAATCTATCAAACTAAGTGGACAATTTATAATTTTTCATATCAACACCTGAACTACATGTCTGCAGTGTCTGGACTTCAGGGTCAATCCGGTCCTGATTGGTCAGTCTGAGAGCCCATCCAGTCGATGGAAATAAAATCCTCTTAAAAATTAGAGCCAGTTCTGCCTGGTCAATTCATTTTCTGTGTTAAATTTATTTAGCATTGACAAAAAAAACCAATTCCATTTCACCGTTTGTTGCTGTGTGGAGGAAACTGTGTGGCTGGATGAATTATAGAGGGAAGATTAAGGACAAGCAGGTTCAATCTACCACTGAATGAAACACAAAAGGTTCTATTAGTGCAGGGAAACATAAGTGCTTTGTGTTATATGTTGGGTTTTGTTGTGTGTCTGTGTTCGTGTGTGGCTCTCTGTAAAGAACAATTTAGTTTTCCATCAAAAGTGTCTGTTTTTGTGTGGTGGAGGTGGAACCTGAGCTGTCAGGACGTATGACAAGGTCCTCACAAAGACACCAGTTTCCTACAACAGGACTGATGCAGTTTTGATGTCTGTTTATAATTGGTTTAACCATTTTTGGACTTTACCTTCAGGTTCTGCAACTTTAATGTCTGTGATTTCACAGTTTTAGCTCACATGTAGTGCTGTGTCCCTTTTGGGTGATGTGCTGTATTACAAGATGTGTCCAAAGGATGCTTGTTTATTCACCAATCCCAAATTCTGTGTCAGGATTATCTGTATTGGATTGTTACTTCTATTTTACAAGAAAATTATCCAACTTATTTGGTAAAAGAAGGAACTGTAAAACGTTCCAGGCAAATAACTGACTGATTCATCAGGTTCAGCAGAAATACACAGCAGTACAGAAAACACCAATGATGGAAATAATTAATTAGAAATAGACATTTTTGGCAGTATAGTCACGTTTGAAGAGGATAGAGAGTGGACAGAAGGAACAATTACACAGGAAATTATACTCTGGAACCTACTGTATGTTTTAATGTGTTGACTACATGAGAGCATTTAGTGGATATGTTTTCATCTGTGTACAAACGTTAAACCAATACATGTTGAGATGTAGTTTTATGGTGTCTTTTTCAGAAAATATAATCGATAGTGGTATTGCATCCTTACGAACATCAACTTGGAGCCCAACCTCTTTCTATTTAGCAAACTGTGAACAAATATGATTTTATGAGGGAGATTTAAATTAATTTCTTCTAACAGAAGACGTTAGATGTTAATCTATTGTTTTGCGGCGGTTACAGTATATGTTTTGTTGTGGTGAATAGGGGTAAAGCTCGGATTGATCCACTGACACTTGAGAAAGGGTGATTGACAGGGCCACAGTAACAATGAGAGAGCTTGTTTGGGAAGGTGAGAGAAAAGGGGGCGAAACTATCTAACATTTGGGATTTGGTCTTACCTCACAGTCGGACTCCTCTTTGGTCTTACATTCCCAGGTGTATCTGCTCATGGTTTTCTGAGGGGAGGTGGATGGGGCAAAGGGTTATACTCCTCAAAACCATACAAGTCATTCTCAGAGACAGACACAGATAGAGAAAGATGGAGGATGAAGAGAGACTGATCGAAATTCGACAGAAAGAGAGAAGATCAAAGTGAGCAGAGGCAGAGCAGAGACGATACAGAGAGATTAAGAAGCAAGAAAGATGGAGAGAGAAGAAGGAAACGGACAGATACAATAGACAGAGAGAGATTGGGTGTTGGAGACAGAGACCTATAGTGGTAGAAGGAGACTTCCTGCCAGACGTCAACTGATATTCCCAGCTGGCTACAGTATCTCTGAGGTAGACTCTGTTCAAACTCTCTGCTGCTGCTGCATGGACGTTATTCTGTCTACCACACTTACACAGGTTTGGATATTTCTGGTGAGGTTCTGACCACAGACACTGAGCTGTTAGTGTGGATGGAAGTTGGGGTTATTTGCTGTATTAGTGTGTTTTGGATGTATTTGGGGAAACCAGTTGGTATGGTTGGTATGGTTTTTAGTTTTGCCAAGATGTGTTTTGTATATGGTTGGAAAATGTTAGACAAATAAAGTTGGTTTGAGCAGTGGATGGAAATATTTCTGTTGTTTGTTTTAGTCTAAATGAATGCACAGAAGTCCAGACCATACAGGAAATCCAAAGGGTTGGATTTTGATACTGATTTACTGAATTTGAATCCAGTGTCCAATCTATGTACCAAATCTTACTGAATTTGTATTTAGGTGTATCTTCACCCAACCCTATTTATCACTGAAAGGTGCCTTGTGGAGTCTTTTTGTACATTTAGCTTTACGGCCATCAACTGATAATCAGCGTGACAGCATGATATACTGTACGGTGTCATCACCCTCAAACTTTCTATGTGCAGGATCGCATAATAAAAGGAGCCACTGCTTCATAGCATCGAAAAACAAAAATAAAAAACTCCACAGGGGACATTTAAGTGTGTTAAAACAAACCACGTGAAGCTGGTGGAGGAGCAGGGACTTTAAGGGGTGTGATGTGTGGATGAAGTTGAGTTAAGAGGTTTTAAAGATGTTGTTAAGTGATGATGAATGTTTGTTTTTTTTACTGTGGTTTTTGGATTTGTTGACAGGGCAGTGAAAATGTTGCCTGTGGTTTAAGTACAGGAAAAGAAACTGACACTGCTGATTTAGCATGAAAACAAATAAAAAATGATAAAGGATTTTATAGTTACTATGACTTTGAAGGTGAACAAAACTACTGATAGAGTTGTTAGAGGGTGGTACCACATCTTTAAAATAAATTTAAATGAAAACAAATTCTACCTTGGTCGTAGAACTAAAACTACCCATGCTGCCACAACATTCGCGCTACTGAAGCAACTACTTCGCTTCTCATGCTTCTGTTAGTGAGGCACCTGTGGGATCTCTGCTGCCACCTGCAGACAGCAGTGATGCGTTGCATCTCAGATGTTTATCCTGATAACCTCGGACCATTTCTCACAAATGTCCCTTGATGTTTGCTTACCTGTTTTCTCCCCAGAAAACCAGAATAAACCATTTTTGAGCGATCATAACAGTTCCTCCCACTCCCCCACCCATTTTCAGGATAAACAAGTAAAGCAGACATTCTGTTAAAATTGATATACACATAGCAAAGCAAAGCTGCGAAGGCTAACATGGCCACTGGGCGGCATATGTTAGCGACAGAGCAGGCATGCCATGACATACCGATGCAAGAAGGTGACCAGAGATAGAGTAGAAAGAGACGGGATGGGGGGGGGGTCGCAGCAAAGGATTTGTGGGCGTTTTCTCTTATAAGAGTCAGGTTAACGTCGGGGCAGATCCATAAATGTTTAGCCTGCATGTTTTCAGGGAAGATTTAACCTCTAACCTAAGTGTGTTAGTGTCCTGATTTACTCACTGAGCTGATTTATGCTGCATCTGCTCTTTGTCCGCATGCAAATTACTGTTTCATAGACACTGTCCTGCCAAAATAAGTTAGTGTGTTGTTGAGATGCTGGACTGCATTTTGTCATTGTGTGTGTCTGTGTGTGTGTGTGTGTGTGTCCGTTTGTCTTGCTGTCACCTTCAAAAACAGAATCAATAAGAAATAAAACAAGAAACTAAATCAATAAACACAGTAAAACTATGAGACTTGACATTCATTGTGTTGCCATGGCAACTTGCTCCAATGACTCAGCCTTAAGTACTTATTTCTATAAACCATAATAGTACAGTGTACTTCACCTTCTTCCAATAGTGCTGTATGTAATGATATGTATGTTTCCTCCACTGGTGAATATGGTGCATGCACTGTCAATTCTTATTCAAAAAAATCTTTATTAACTCATAATTAGAGTTAAATGAATTCATTTCTTAGAGTTTACTTCACTTGTTAAATGAAGTTGTTAAGATACAAAACTAATTAGCATATTAGTAGACTTCCCAGCATGTATTTGTCAAGTTAATGCTCTTATAATATTGTTCTTTTTACAATAGTCATGATGGAAACTTGCTATGTGTCTTTAATACACTCAGATCATGGTTATTATTTTCACACCAGTATAAAATATGTGAACCATGATAGAGGGTGGTGTTGAATTCATTCCCTACCCCAGTACACTTATAACTTTTTAAAGCACTTGGTGCAGTTTAATTTATTATGTACTCATTTTGGTACAGAACCAGAAGCTAGTATATGTTAGATGCAGTACTATGGTTGTCTTACTCAATTTAAAGAGTTAGTTTTTTAAAGAAGGTGTATAAGACAACAAAACTGGGAGTGTTTCAACATTATTATTCGTTGGTTGATCATTTTCCCATCCCATTCATGTAAATGTACCCATATATAAAAAAGGGTGTGTGTTCACCTCTGCATGTGTTGACTGTTGAGTTTGTGCACATCTTGATTGCGTCAAGTTTTAAATTTTCAATTGTAGCAAATACAATTTTTCAGAATATTTTCCCATCCTTCTAAGTTACTGCTGAATATCAGCGAGCAGCTCTTTTGTTTTTCTTCAGATGCAGGTAATAATAGAGGCAAAACCTTCTAGTACTTTACAAGGAAGAAGCAAACATGAGCTGATTGCAAGCTGTAGATAAGGTGCATTCACTTTTAAATAAAATGTTTAGCACTGATGTAAAGTAGAAAACAGGCAAAATCCCCTTTAAGATCCTTCAAATAAAACCACAGTAGTTGTTTAAATAAATACTGACTATACTTATGGGTATGTTAAAAAGATTCTAGGAGTTTCTAAGCTTTTGTAGTTTATAATATATATGAACCTATGATGCTCAGACATCTTGAGAAAACTCCTGCCATCCTTTCTTGCACTTTAACCCAGACCATCCCCGTCTTTTATTGTTTTACATCTCAGAGTATCGCAAAATACTCATGCCCATGCATTAGGGGGGGACTCAGGGGGCCTGGGAAGGGTTTGGTGGGAGGGAGGTGCAGAAAAAGGGGTGAGAGAGAGGCGAGAACCACGTTACCTGACAGATAATGTTATCATAGTAAGCCAATGCACGGGCATGAGGGACGTTAGGAGGGGTGTCGCACAGTTTCCTTACATTTGGGTGGGAGCCCTCAGCGATGGTGGACAGCGAGAAATTATCATTGTGCTGCTCCGATGAAGGCCGGTACTTACTGCTGGTTGTCAGATGGAGGGGGGGAGAGAAGAGGATATGGAGAAAAAGGTGAGAGGAGGAAGTAGAAGGAGCAAAAGGTTTGAGCCAAAGGAGGAAAGGGAAGAGGAGGAGATGAGTTGGAAAAGAAGACGTGGAGGAAAAGAATTTAGAGTGGAACAAGGGGTCAAAGGTCAAAGTGAAAGTTAAAAGAGACACATCAGGAACACAGGGAAGATGGAGAGAGAGAGAGAGAGAGTGAAATGATGGAATTAAAGAGATACGTTATTAAAAACAGGGTTAAGGAAGTTAGGAAGAGGTGGGAGAAGAAGGAATAATGAAGTGTTAGAAAGAGACAGGGACAGAATCACACAATGATCCACAAGGTGAGAGCAGATTTAAAAAGGAGGAGGGCCAAGAATACAACAGGAGAAAAGAGACGGTGGGAGGGACAAAGAGGCAAAGAAAAAGACACGTTTAGGAAAAGATTACAGGAAGAGATTGTCAGAGAAAAAGGAAGGAGAGAAAAAAGCAGCATTAGTTCGAAAGTTTCTGACTTCTGTTTGTGAACTGGCAAACAGAAAAAAACACTACAGCAAATATTTTTACTGAATCTGTGATGCAACAAACTGAGAACAAAACATTTAATTCTTAATCATCACAATGTGGGTGTGTCAGGACTACCAGGAAGACGAGAAGAGACGTTCTTTACCTCTACTCAGCTGATTACGTTTGGATCCTGTCATATCTACTGTACAGTATACGACTTTTGATCAGGGACACCAGATGCAGAGAGAGTTCTGTCACAGTGCACGAAGCTGCTCACCATCACACGTGTGAGTCTGGGCACACAGTTTCTCTGCACTAGTTGCTTTTTGGTTGTATCTGCTCTATTCAGTAGCTACTTAACATGACCCTTATAAATAAATAGAGTAAGAACACAATAAGGAGTTGTAACTTATCCACTTGGATGAGATATTCAAACATGAGAAGCTGCACTACTTTTTATTTCTGAACTCTTCTGCTCATCACAGTGATGCACAGGGGACACGTGGATGATTTCAGCCTCTGGTTTGTGTCATTCCCCATCAAATATGATCAACGGGATAGTCTGCTGAAAACGTGGTGTACTACTTTTAAACAGATGCAGATAAACACAGACGCTCCTTTCATCTCATCAAGGAAGCAGCAAACGTTGGGAGTTCCCTTCTGCGCCAGTCAGACTGAACTTCTTTGAGCTTCGTCCTCTTTCTTCTCAACGGGGAGAGATGTTTGTCTCGGCTAGTGAATGAAATAATAACTTTGACAAGCGCGTCACAGATTTGTCTCTTTGCTTTCTCACATGTGAAACTCCGTCTTTTGCCCCTCGTCAGTCAAACCATACAAACCTCTGGGATTTAATATACCAAATGTCTTGTTGTGTTTCTCCTTCTCATCTCTTCACTCCCTCGTCATATCCATAGTTAAAGAGGCTGTGATCAACTTCTACTCTCCATGAGCGCGTTTCCATATTTATATTTCATGAACACTGTGACAGGACAATCAAATAAAGACGAGACAGTTGAATCTACGGTAATAACCCGTCTAACTGGACAACAGCTTTGGATCACTTACTCTTACTCCACCAAACTAATCTGATACCTCGTGAACTGTACCATAGAGATGCTGTTTCCCGTGAGCTAAGATGACTGGAAGCTGATGGCTTTATAATTAATTTCCCCTTCCTCTAAGTGACAAACTGTACACACAAACGACTGCAGAAGCATTTTTTCTCCTGTAGGAATTTAAATCTTACCTACATTTACATAACAGACAAAACCAAAACGAAATAGATGAGACTCTGAAATGTTGTATAATAACCCTGCATCCATCTTCTCCCCCTGCTTCAGTCGCTCTTTCTTTTATTTCTCCATCTTTGATGAGAATTTTGGGTCTGATCTCAATTGCAGCAGAGAAACTGCAATTACCCGGAGCAGATGGGGAAGCGTGGGAGTATCATGTATTCATAAACCTCGTCACGGTTGTGAGGACGCTCTTTGACATCATTAACTGTCTCTGTCTCTAAGTTCTGACCTTAACTCCAAGTTAAAACCCTCAAACAGAACTTTAAAGTGTCGTCTGATTCGTCCACACAGACCTGCACAGACTCCTCTGCATGTGTCATGCTGAGTGTTGTCCTAAGCCCCCCCCCCGCCTTTCTTATTCCTCGTTCTCACTACTTCACTTTCTCCCTGCAACAGTTTCCTCCCTCGCTCCCCCTTCCTCCCCCGTGTCATCCTGCCCTCCTTTTTACTCCTCTTATGTGTCGCCCTCCTCCTTCTCTTCTCTCCGACCACTTGGTGAGGTTGTGTTGCCTCATTGACACACACACACACACACACACACACACACACACACACACCCCTCAGGTCGCACAGCTGTATGTAGGTCAACCCCGCCTCCCCCTGTTCTCCCTCCCTCTCCTCTCTCTTGCTCAGACTGCCCTACTTTCAGCTGGATCCACGGTACCAATGACATCATCCTCTTCTGCTCTTTTTAAATTCTGCTAGCTGGGATCGGCTGCACCGTTTCTTCTCCTCGCCATCATCGTCTTCATCACCATGACTAGCATGAAAACTGACCGTCTATAAATAGAAGCGGTGGTGAGCATTTGGTCCTTCGGTCCACATTTGCATCCGCAGAGCTCGATCACCGGGCTACTGCTCATCCACAGCGGCTCTGTTGCTAGGGAGATCGCTGCTAAAACACTGGCACTAGCACCGAAACGCCGCCCTCCCCCCTCCACCCTTCAATCTGTCTGTCACTCTTGTTCTCTCCTTCAGTTTCTATTAAATTCACTGTCCTCTCTAATGCAGCGTGCTGACTTGATGATTTAAGATATCTGTTAGTATCAGGATTCGATGCTTCAGTGTTTCATGTCATTATCATGTGAACTCTGAACCCTCTCCATTAAGACAAACTAACAAATGGTCATAATTATCTTTTAAAATGAGATCATCTGATTTTCCTTGAACCTGCAGGTCCCCTCCCAGTTGGGGTGGACACGGTGCCATAAATACATCAGATATATAGTAACAGGACCATTTCATTTTTTATCCACATAGCTCCATGTGAACATTTCTTGGTTCTTCCCTGAATCCTTATTTGCAAACCCGTCTTTTGTTCCTCTCTCATCAGTCTCGTCATCTCTTTTCCACCAACTGCGCTCCATCAGCTCCCCCCCACCTCCTCTTCCTCCTTCTTCCTCATCTCATCCAACATTCCTTCATTGTTTTCCTCACTCGCTCTCTATAAACCGCTTCCTATTTTAGCAGCACTAGCCATCCACCCCCCACCTCCATCAGACTGTCCTCGTCTCTCTTTTTTTTTCTTTGCCACCCATCCCCCATCTCCATCTTCCACTGTCTCAGATCCTCCTCATCCTCCCCAACCTCCTCTACCACTGGCTCCTTAAAATAATAATAATGGCATACTTTATTGATCCACTTGGGGAAATTGTTGTTAAATGATTGGATTTAAATAATATTCAAAGAAAATGGATAAAAACCTATAAATAAGCTTTAGCATCCATCGCTTTAACCTTTCTATGTCGTTCTGAGTTCTTAAAAATAAGTTCATATATTCGGGGAACAAAAGCTTCCACAGCCTCATCGTTCTCTGCTCTTGTGATGGACAAGCGTTAACGTCTCCTGTCTTTCGTCCTTTATGTTTCCCACTAATCTTGAGCATCCTCTTCTTACAGTACGTGTCTCACGCTGCTGTCCGAGCTGACATTTTACAAAAGGTGTGCAAGCTTCTCCTGGTCAGTGATTTCAATCCTGTCACCAACATCTTTGGCATTAGCACCCTGCTTCTCTTACCACTAAACACATATTTAAATAGGTAATCGAGACCCTAATTAAATTAATTATACATTTCAAACAGAAATACAGTCGATCGGTGATTCCCAACCTTTGGATCCAAGGTAAATGTTAGGATGTCACAAGATAATTACAATTATGAGAAAGAAAAATATATGTTTCTGTACCAGTGGAGCTCAAAAGGACACGCATGACTAAAATAATCAAACATTAAATTGTTAGTTTCACTATTTGGTTGCAAAACCTGGAAAGTCTGGAACCCACAGACATCACTAGATGCTGGGTTTCTTCCCTGGTGATGCTCTGCCAGGTCTATGAACAGAAATAGCAGTAATTACATGATGCATCAAATAGTTTGGACTAAACCCTTGAACTGAAGCTGACAGCCTACACTTTAAGCACATCTTGATTGTTACATTGGAAATCCACTGGGGCGGCACACAGAGTTCAAATTATGAAATCTCGCATGTGGACTGAATTTCAGTGAGGGTCTAAAGTTGTTGATTTCGAAGCTCTGCTTAATGCACCAAACATCTTTTTCCCTTCTGTCCTCTAGGCTGTCTCTGAATTTCACCCTGAAACAATGCAGGGCACCAGTTTGGACCAGAGACATTGTCAGCCTCAGACTCATCCAGTCTTTAACTCTAATGGGAGTAATGTACCACAGCGAGTGTCTCCTGAGAAAAGTGAGGATGCCTCAAGGGAAAGTGCCCAAGTTTTGTTTGACTGATGTGTTAAACAAATGAATCAATTCAATCATTGAAATTCTCTGTGTGACTTCTATCACAATCTTACATCTTTTTGTTTCCTTTATTCTGTTTATTACTGAAAATAAATCTGGCAAATCTGGACCAGACGTCTAGGACTAATTTTTTTTCTTCATTAACTGAAGTGAATAATTTTTCCAATAAGGGGTAGAAGGACACTCTTACTTGGCTCAGGTGTTTGGTGGAGCCTCACCTGCGCTTACGCAGCTTCTTGTTCTCCGTCTTGAGCACGTGGAGCTTCTTGGCGAAGCAGACGATGATCATGAAGAGCAGCAGCACCACCAGAGCCGAGGCGCCCACAGCCAGACACATCACCTGGAACTCAGTCACCACCGACTCGCAGCGACCACCTTTGTGCCAGATGTAATCCTGGACATTACATCTGAGAGGCAGAGAAAAGGGAAATAAAGAGCAGAGAAAGGAAGGAAGGTGGAAGAAGAAGTAGATAAGAAAAGTGGGTTTGCATCATGCATGTTTTTAATTCTTCACTTCACTTTCAGGATCTCTTCCCTCTTGCTGATTACCTTCAACCACATACAGCATCTGACCATAAAACCTGTCAGGATGCAAAGTCCATTGTTCATTGCTTTGTTATTAAGCATAATATCATCAACTTGTGTGTCTTAAAACTGAAAATGAAAAAGAAAGAAAGAGCCTGGGGTGATTTTCCACCTATAAACACACTCACTGTCACACACAGACTCACATGTGGACTCTATCAAACATGCACAAACACTTGTAAAAGGCAGTTGGGCTTAAAGATCTAACTTAGTTCATACGGACATCCATATGTGGATGTATATATGGGCACATTAGTAGACAGACAAGCACAAAAACACACAAACAGCTGCCATTTTGGTCGCAGACTGCCTTCATAGCTATTTGACAGGCTATGCTGACCGCCTGGGGACATAAACAACAGAGGCAGATGGCTTTGTCTACAGACTGCTTGGCATGTAAAATGGTAAATCTTTTTCACCACTTAATGAGACTATAACAGTGCTGAGTGATGCTGGCACATGGTCACATGTGGAAGAATGTGACCACAGGACCTGATTTAATTCAAACTAGTCCAGTTGAGATTTATTTATGGTTTTAATTGTACAGTGGAAGTAAGCTGTTTATAATAAATTCAATGTGTGTGTGTGTGATAAAAACCCGTGACACAGGAGGGCGATTGGTGAACGTTGGTCCGTCTGTGAGCATCTGCCGCCCTAGTTTTTGTTGTGGTTGTCATTGGCACTAGTCAGACCCCTATCGGTGAATATTCAGTAAATTCAGTATTTTAAATCAGTGCAAGTTCAAGTGACACTTTGTGGCTCAATGACGGTGACGTGAGACGATGCAGCAGTCCCTCTGTGTCACTGCTAGTTCTTCAATGTCAGCTTGATGTGTCTCTGCTCTAAAAGGAATAGTTTGACATTATGAACATTTAGTTCAGTAGTACTGAAAACAACTGCACGCACATGCTAATAAGGACGAGAGAGTATAGAGTGAATGGAGGTGTTGAGGTGTACGGCCAGCTACTCTCTCTACATGCTAAGCAGGCTCCTTTCACCGACTGACTTCCTGTATCCTTCCTGAATCGCTGATGCTTTCAAACGCTGGCAAAGACCCAGGAGTCATTTTGAGTGTAGGTGAGAAAGAGAGAGAGCGACAAAGCCCAATACCACATTTTGAAGGAAGCCTCGATGCACTCAGCCTCCAAGCGTTTCTGCCTTCATACAAAGACGAGGTTTATGTAAGTCACAGTTGGATGGGGTGGGGTGGGGGGGTGCAAAGAGAAAGACAGACAGGGAGATGCATAACGGAGGAAAGTGAGTGAGTGAGGATGTGCTGGTCATCATGGCAACCCATCTGAGTGGCAAATGCAGCAGATGCGCTGCTGAAACGTCGTTCCATCACATACACACATTCTTCCAGAGGGACGCTGTCGAATTTCAGCCATTTTCTTTCTTTCTTCCAACTGTTTCTTCACCGCTGCTGCTTGACTTCTTGAAAATCTCTTTTCTTGTTCACTGGCTCTTTAACTCTCCATCTTTCCTCCCTCCTGTCAGCCTCCCTCCTCCTCCCTCCCCTCTTGCACTTTGCCAAGCGCCTCCAGCTGAATCACATCTCATGCTTTCAGTTTGTGCAACAGATTTTTTTTTTTTTTCTGACATTAGGCCAAGGTGCATATTCAGGTCCAGTAATAATTGTAAAGGAATGCAAAACAATTTGGTAAACAAGATCCAACAATGAGCTGAACTGTATCGGTGCCACAGACCTCCACTGTTCCACAACGTGTCTACAACACAAACAGTCTACAGTCATGCTAGCAGGTCTGTGAGGCCGCACCTGACACTGTGACGCCTTGAGATATGAGCTAACATCAGCATGCTGATAGTGACAGCACTAATGTGATGCAGGTGTAATGTTTGCTTGTAACTTTTGCTACTGAGGCACAGCTGAGACTCATGGAAAAGTCATTAAGTTCTGCAGCTTTTGAACAAATTCATCTGTTGACTTGATGTTGGCACTAAATGACAGTCAACATGATTCATCTACTGAGGACCACAAATGTTGGAGATTCAATGGACCAAAGCGGTGGATCATAACTGGATTTAAATGTTTTTAATAAATTGTTTGTTTACTCATATGCAAAAGATACACATGGATGATGATGTGATAAATACTGTAATACACTGTATAGTAAGTAAGTATCACCCAGAATTATTGTAATTGTTGTGGAAATAAATGATTAAAGTAACTGTGGATGAAAGAAAATGATGATGCCAATAAAAGTGGAAAAGTACAACAAATGGTGGCTGTGAAGTAATAAAAGCCTGACACAGGTGTCCTCTGTTAAAATAAGTACAATTCACATGAAATCAAACATGAGCTAGGATTCTTTTCTCACTCCACAGCTGTAGCTCCAGTTGACATAGTTTTTTTTCCCACCAGATTATTTGTTGTTAAGAAGATTTTCTACCATCTGTTTGTATTTTCAAAAATCTTCCCATAATAATACATTTTAGGAGCAGATCTTTGCCTTCTCCCTGTTCCTGGACATAACCGTGCTGATGCAAAGCTGTGGAACCAAATGTGGATGAATCTGCAGCTGAAAAAGTCCCCAACAAACACACAGTTTACTCCTGTTCAGTTACGTTTGCTAAAAACTATTCTGCTCAAACTATTACTTAGGGTTTTTATTCTAAAGATTTAAATTTACAAACATGAACCTGCGAGTCGCACGTGAGGTTAGAAAG
Organism: Anabas testudineus; assembly: GCF_900324465.2. Classification (NCBI taxonomy): domain Eukaryota; kingdom Metazoa; phylum Chordata; class Actinopteri; order Anabantiformes; family Anabantidae; genus Anabas; species Anabas testudineus. The sequence continues at coordinate 3,330,356 of NC_046625.1, forward strand.
TAATAAGTTAGTGTTGGTTGTGTTATTTTCATGGGATACGTCGACCAGAAATTAGTCTAATCCATTAAGGATTTTGGAACAAAGTTTAACAAGCTGACACAAGAGGAAACAGTTCTTGGCTCAGTTTCAGAAACAATTTGATTGAATTTCTTCCACCAGAAGTCTCACGTCCAGAACAGCTGCACAGATCAGAAATCAAACAGCAAATGATGATGATTGCTCATCAGGGACAAAAATACTGTTAAACATCGTTTTAACAATAAAAGCGTGAAGCTGTATCATCCAGTGTCACTCCGTCGTACTCCTTCCCCCTATAAAACCTCCCACGAGTCCCAAAAGTTTTCCCATTGTGTCCACGGCAAAGTTTTTTCCTCTCCAACTCGTCATTATCTCCATCGCCACGGCTCACAGCAGCCACATTTAAAGAGCAGTCATAGCCCGGCAGGAACACAGAAGAATTAACATCAGGGCGACCCGAAGCCACGTTACAAAGAGCTAACAAATCTCCCCCAATATTTACCTGATTAGTCTGGTCTGCTGGGACAAGAGAGGGAGAAGCAGACATGCAGACACAGAGAGAGAGTCTTTCATTTAACTTGCACAGGGTGACAATGGTGCAGATGGAGCTGTGGCTTTCTAATAAGACCCCCTGCTGGTTTTGATGAGGAGTAATGGAGGGTGAAAAGGGAAGAGACGTGGGGGCTACTGAGAAGAAGGTCAGAGGAGGAGAGGGGAAAGTGCAAGGCCAATGTGAGACAGATGGGACAGACGGCGTAGGTCTAAAATCCAGCACAGAGCAGGAGCGTCTAGGTGATTTTGGAAAGTGAAAATCCTGATTTTAGCTCAAAGCCAAAGAGTCAATGTCTGTCTGAGAGAGAAAATCCACCTGACACGTGAGTAAATAAGTAAGTAGCTTGTTGACCAAGCATTGTCCTTATTACTAAGATTTTTGGAAAATAGTTTAACAAGCTAACACAAGAGGAAGTAGTTCTTAGCAGAACGGTACAAATAATTTTTAGGATGGGATTTCCTTGTTCAAAAGTCAGGTTGAGTAGCTGGATGGATGGAAATCCATCAGGATTGTAGGAGACCAGATCACCTGTGATAGAGACGTGAGCCATGAGCAACACGTCTAAAACAGAAGCTGGAGGACATTTAAAGAACTTACAGGTCTGTTGAAAGTCGTGTTCTTGTCACTGTTTTCTAGCTTTTGTAATATTTAGTGCAATTGTATAAGGAGAGGGTAATCCGTAATAACAAGGGCAGAGGAAGAACAATCAAACAGACAGCTGGACCTGAAGGACCTGGATCTGGGCTGACAGGAGAGGGCACTGCAGAGAGTTTGCTGAATATTTTAGCATAAATCCAACTCTTGCCTCAAAACAAAACTATTTTTACTGAAATCTTCCTTACGCAATAACTGAGGAAACTTTGGAGAGTGAGGCTAAAGGAACAACTGCATCAGATCTCCAGCACCCGAACAGAGGTGGATCTGATGACATCAGGCGAGCGGGGTGTAGTTACTTTACAACTTTTACTCTCGTCTCCTTTTTCTTTGTTGACAAAAAGCAAACTTTTTCATTGTGTTGAGGGCTTTGGGAGACGAAGGCCAACACAGGTCAGGCTGAGGCCGGGAGTAAAGACTGGATTTGATTTTGAAATGCCGGCAGAGTTTTCTCTCGTCTCGTCGACTTTATGGCAAATTTAACGACGGACGACAGAGGATAAAAGTTTATAGTTTTTGGTTTTTAACAAGAAAAAGATGCATGACTCAGAATGACATAGAGTTTGTGTTAGTCAGCGATAGAACAGATAATTGTACACATTACATGAAATAAATGATGTAGTTTACAATTCACTTTTATCAGAAACAACAGCAGAGTTCAGAGTTTCAGAAGTTGTATTCTCTGGGGTTATTAGTTTCTTATTTGTCTGTCAGATTAACTGTAATGTAATTTTAAAAATGAGTTTACCAGATACCAAATATTAAAGGACTCAGACTGCAGCGTCCATAGTTAACCACATTTGTTCCATACCTCTCATACTCCTGTGCTGCTTTAATTGTATATTTGGGAGAATAAACAACATTTCTCCATTGTGGTGAACTATAAACTTTTATTCTATGTTATTTTTCAATTATACTTTGGACATTCACTGCAGACACTGTAGACGCTGGACTGCAGCGTGTGATATTACACACTTCTTTTCGTGTTGATTTGTATACAGGGTGTGCAGCTGTGTGATTATGAATGTTTCTCATTCTCAGGTTTGTCTTGTAGAAGACATTTCAATGTTAACATGAGCTACCTGATTAAATTTAAATTTAAAACCTTAGAAATGTGACATTTCTTTCTCTTTCTGGCTGCTGTGGTTGGAGGTGAGGAGATTTCACTGAAAAGTTAAATTTCTCTGTGAACAAAGCAGCAAATTCCTGATCTTCAAGTTGTCTAGTTCCAAGTTTTAGTTGTTTCTATAAATAGTTATGCATTTCCTATATTTTTATGTCACTGTGATTGTCTTTTCTCTGTGTACTATGGATTGTGAGTACACATGACACATGTTCATCAAGCAGGAGACAAGCTTTGAAAAATAAAACAGATTATAATGACAGAAGCTCTGTTCTGCAAAATGCTCCCAATGTCCAAGAGTTTTAGCCATCCAGCAGCTGAGTTTAAACTAAATCTTAAATAAATATAAATGCAGGCCGCCTCCATCTGAAACACACATGTAATATTATTTTAGGTCAGATGCTTTTTGTCTTTCATCAGCGCCCTTCTAGTTTTCCCCAAGGCATCTCTGCACCACATTAAAACAAACCAGCTTAAATAAAAGATCACTACATCTGCTTCCATTATGCAGATGGAACCATCATGACCTTATTAGTGGCCACAGTTAAGGGAACACGGCTCCATTCGATCAGCCAGTAATACTAAATATCTCTATTTGAAAACTGAAACGCTGATGACATAATTGGTACTTGCAGACATTTTGATGGGTGAAGTTTTCCGGGGTTCAAGTCAGGACAAACCTAAAATTTCATGGGTGTGATGTTGCCTGTGCCTGTGTGGAGGGTAAATACTAAGCTACATGCTAATTCATATAAAGAGGAGCTGGTTAACATTGCACATGATTTATCCAACATGGATTTGCAGATAGGAGTGGAATCAAAACCTATTTAAATAAACCCCAGATTCCCTGGAGAGCATTCACATCACAATAAACAGCCAACCAATTACTGCTATACAGATGCTCATTTCCCCCTAATGAGTTCTGACACATGGATTCATTTGGAAATCGCTAAAATAATGGAAAAAGTACAATTTGAAAGCTGTGTCACATGAGCTGCTTTCAGACAGGCACTGGCACCCTGCACATATCTAAATGTTACTGAATATGAGCTGAATATGAGAACACAAATGTCCAAATGTCTCTATCTGCTTTCCACTCAATACAACCGGTCAAGGCAGATGGTCGCCTTGATGCATTACTGTGCACAGAACTGAATTTCATCAATTATAAGAAAGCGGTGTTTCTGGATCACTAATTGCTTCGCTGAGAGTTCAGCTCGTCCAGTGAGAACACTTACAACTATGGAGAGAGCGAAACTCTGTATTATCATCACTGTAATAAATATCAGTGATGTTTATCCATGGATAAATGTCGTCCGTATCAAACTCCACTGCTGCATAATGACATATCTGTTGCAGATTATGCCTTCTCTACTCCTCTTTCAAAATAAGAGCATAAAACATTTGAAAGAATTTGAACCAGACGAAAACACAAAGACGGTGCCAGGGAGAGCTGATACATTGTGAACTGGCTCAGTCCAGCGTGTTAGCTCTGCCTGCATAAAACAAATCAATAAAATCCTGATGACTCTGTCTTTGTTTGCATGCGTGTGCACATTTAAGTCAAACTACTCTGCATTGTGACAAATTACAACTTTTAAAAAACAAATGAGTGCATGTGTATGTAGTTGACAATTGAATGCGTCAGATACCTTGGGCAATAACACGCTGCGTGTGTGCATGTGTGTGTGTGTGTGTTTGTCCCAGCATTCCCAGCAATCGTAAATCTCCTGTGTGTTTGACCTCTGGCCTGATTCCACAACACCACGCTCTTTGACTTGGAAGTGATCCCTAATACACCCATAATCCTGAGTGTGTGTGTGTGTGTGTGTGTGTGGGAGGTTTGACTGTGTTTCCATGATGTGATCATGAAATCTAAAATGGATACAAACTGCTGTTGGTGCTCAAAGATTCCCTTAATTACATCAAGCTACAGGACACACACACACCATTAGACTCAACCTGGCTCGCCTCAGTCGTTTCCATTCTGGCAAGCGTTACAAGGCTCTGACTCATTCTCTACACTCAGTTTCTCCTCTGCCTCCTTTCACTCTTTTGTTTGCTTCTTCTATCTCTCCTGCATTTCCAGTTGATTTCCTGCTTTTTGCCTCCATCGCTCTCACAGTCTGTTTCACTTCTGTTTTATTTCCCCCTTGTACTGTCCCTTCCAGCGTGTTCTTCTTTCTCTCATAAACAGAATATAAACATCCTCTCTGTCATGCTTTCTTTTTGTTTCCCAGACACACACCCTTGTTCCTCTCCTCCTTAGATTTTCTTATTCTTGTCCCCAAATATGGTCCTGAGTGCTGCAGCTCTAGAAGAGCAAGCGATTTACGACACTAACGCTGTCAGATCCCATAAGTCAGGGGCAGGAGAGCCAGCGCCGGAGATGCCGCAGATAGCTTCAAAGAAGAAGAGATCGCATTGTACTTTGTTACGACTGAGTTAAAATCTCGATAAATAAACGGAGCCGAAAAGGTGTGTTTCATCTGACTGGGCCACAGCAGAGTCGCATGCTGCAGATTAACTAGCAACAGCATGTGTGACAGCTCTGACTGATTTGAAAACGTCCGAGGATCTTCCCTTTTGTTTCTTGTTTCCTCCAGATTCTCTTCTTTTTGCTATATGTACATTTAGATTCAGCCTGAGCACAGCTTGGAGAACCAAAGAACACCTCTTCATGGATACTCACACATACACACACAAAGGTGGAGGACGAAATACAATATATTAGAAATATTTACATGAAGCAACAAAAGCTGCAGTATTATTACTTTTAGTCCATTATGTGGGTTTAACTACAGAAACACCCACATCTAGTAAAATCCATGCTGCATTTGCATTTTCCTAAAAAAAAAGGATGGTAACTAGAATCTAGAGAGCGAAGGTGATAAAATAATGAAAAGACATTTTTAGGAAAGGTTCACGTCCAGTGACACTTAAGACACAAGTTAACCGTGTCTTAATAGTCCTCAGAACACAGATGAGGTTATACAGGTGTTTGTCTCAGGCTGTGTGTCCTTTTAAACAATTAACAGTACATTACATTACATTAATTTTACAGTATGTGCTTTGCATATGTGTATAAAAAGTAAACCCAGCTGGTCGGCACCAATCAGTATTCTAATTGTTTGTGATTTTCATTATGATGCAAATTTCTCATGTGGATTTATTCATATTATTTTATTTATTTAGTAAAATGTCTATTGTTAATCTTCATGTCAATGTTAGCGTGTACTAAAAAACAGTGGCCTTACGGTGGTTACATTCAGAAAGGTAAACTTCCCAGCAGGTGTGTAATGTATTTCTGTCTGTAGGAATGAGATACGACAGGTTGGTGAGAGGTGAATAAACAGTACTTCAAAGGGTCGTGTGTTTTACTGCAGAGAGCTAAAGGTCCCAACATTCATCCTGATGTAATTGAATTGTCCTGATGTGTGAAGCAGCTTCAGTTCAGCACAGACACACACACACACACACACACACACAAAGTGAGCTTCACGTGTGCTCTCATTCTCAGTCACATGTGAAACGGGACACACATCATGCCTACTCAAACACACATACAGAGGAACATATTGGTCCTCATCTGTGCCAGCGCTCCAGTGACCCACATTGAACTTTTGCCCAGCAGTCAAATGCCTCTCAGTATCTCCCAGTTCTCATCTGACTCACTCTCAGGAGGTTCATCACTGTTACTATCTGCTGACTGAGGCCCGATATCTGCCCTAAATATGTTTCTCAACATCGTTGTGTGAGCATCACTGCACTTCTCTTTTTAGTGGTAAAAGTACTGATTATTACACAGTAAATAAAAAATCTACAACTATTCAACAATAACTACACACAGAGGAAAAATTTAGCACTTGACCAACGGCCAAGACTAGTGGATAAAGGAAACGGAAAAGGTCAAAACTCTAGTGACCAGTACTTTACCTGGATGAAATATGGGATCCAGTCCATAATGTATCTTCTATCTTTCAAGGTTTTATTATTTCTTTCTTTCATGAAATGCTATCGCACCGATAAGCAGATGTGGGAGCACACATGAGGCTTTTATGATGAATCGAGACGCAATAAAAAACACATACGCACATATTGTCCACATACACGGAACCTTTCATTCTTTGACAAACTGGTAATAAACAGTAATTTAGTAGAAACACATTACATTTTGTTACCTGCTCTATTTAACCTCTTAGAACAACGTCTACTTTTTTGTGCTGTAAAATCATTTTTGTTGCAGAGTAATTCAAACAGAACATCAAATCATTAGATATCTCTGCAATTATCTTACTTGTTTATGCTAATTACACGTCTTTATCTCATAGTTGGCTGGGTGAGTCATTCTAATATTTTCCCATCAGCTCCAGTCAGGAGACTGATCGCAACTGTGCATAAATTTGCATGTAAATCTGTGCAGCTGTTCGTTAATTGGACGTCTCTCCTCACTGATTGGTTGGTATATTTCGTTATTATGGGGAGGTACATGTAAAATCTCTGACATTTGGAAATGGGAAGCCTATGTTTATATGAGTGATCACACAGATTCACAAAATAAGCCTCAGATCTGATGCTGCAGCCATTTCCCCTCAACCAAGGCTACTGTGGGTGTTTAAATTGTTTTCTAAGCCTCTCGTGTGATGGATTTCCTCCTGAATGAATTTTGACCACCACTACAAAATGGTGGCTGTAAAAACAATTCTCTGGGATTGACGCCTAAACCTGATGTTTCCATCATTTTTTACACTCTTCATCTCACTGTAAAACTTAAAAATTTAATCTTCTATCATATTATCTTCTATTTATCCAGTTACCCACCCAGAGTAGAAGAACCTCTGTTCAGGATAGAAAGGTTTGGTCTGGTCACACAACTATCTGACATTTAAAATCTTGTGGCAAAATCAATCAACAGTAAAGCTTTCGGACAAAGCCCACACCACCCTTCCCCCATCCTCCACCATTTTAATCCTGAACCCATGCTTGCGCTCGTGCAGCGGTTCTCATCCACAGATCTGTTGACTTTCAGATGCGTGGACAGACGACTCACGCTGAGCTGAAACAACTCTGTGGCTTACACCATATTATCATAAATGATTCTCTTAATCCTTTTGACTTTTGACCTCCACCTAGATTCGTCACCATGGCAACCCATTGGATCGACTATTGAGAAAAGTCTTTATTACAGTTTGTGGCAGAAGCCTGTACCCTATAGGCAGGTCATACAGTAACGGGGGTAGTAGAGTTTATACAGGTAATATCAACATCTAGATCATCGTGTGTATTTGAGTAAATGTTTGTTTTTGCAGTTTCTGTGTTTTTTGGTGTTTTTGCTCATATTATAATGTTTGTGCACAGTTTGCATGACTCCAGCTCTCACAGAGGAAAACCACATTTCAGCTGGAGCAATATCTCCACATAAAAGTCTCTTGTTAAAAATAACAATAATAGGCTGTTTTGTGTTGTGCACAAGTTTTTCCTCAAGTTCCTGAGCAGAGAGCAGCAAATTAAATCTGAATGTGTCACAAAGCGTGTGTCAGCTTTATATAGGTGTGTGTGACTACTCTGTAGAGCCAGAACAATATATTTCCACTTGATTATACATGTAAATGAGCAAACAAGTGAAGTGTTTCACAGATGCATTACTTTGGTTGTTTATCGTTTTGTACAATGTGCAGTATTATTCAACAAGAATCGCTGTTTTCCCCATTGTTTTTTATAATTAACCTCTTGAACCTTTGACTGTTGCTCAGTTTTCACTGCCTTTTATTTACTCAGTTATAGTATTGTTAGTACAGTAATTGCCGTATTTTGTTATTTTTACCGTGAACACTGTGACACGTTAGCTGAGAAATGTTACACAGTGTGAATTTGAAGTGCCCTTTTCAACCCTTCTTCTGTTTTACAGTGACGTGTACTGTATGACAAAATTAGCTTCCTTTGAGACATCTTGGTCTGTATAGTAGTGGAGGGTGATGAAATGGTGGATGGTGTGTGGTGTTGTGTTGTTTCTCACCTGCAGAAAACTCCCATGCCCTCCAGCAGGTAACACTGTCCACCGTTGAAGCAGTAGTTGGGCAGCATGTCACAAGGCGAGCGGCAACTTCCGTTAACCATCTGGTAGCCTACAAGGCACCCGCCCATCCCATTTGACCCATTCACCGGTCCGGCTGCTGCGGGAGGGATGTTTGGACGTCCTGGGATGAAGGAGCCAGACCCCGGGACCCGTGGCCTGGAGCGAGCCGGTGACCCAGCAGACAGCCGAAGGTCTTCGTCGCTATCGTAGGCGTCAGTCGTGGTGCTGTAGGTGTACTCATCAGCAGTAGGGGACACGCCCTCCTCATAGGGCGTGAGGTAGTCGTAGTTGTCTGGCATCGCCCAGGAGGTCGGGTCACCACCCTGCAGCTCATGGGCCAGTGAGGAAGGAGAAGGCGGGGCTAGGTCCAGGTTGCGTCCACGAGAGGAGGGGTCAAAGAAGTCCACATGGAGGACGTCAGGGTTAGAGGGGTTGGTGGCAATGGAGGGTGGAGCTGTGGTGGTGACGAGGTCATCAAGGTCAACCATGGCTGTGTCCTTGGAGTGGATCCAAGGTGGGTCAGTGTGTGGCAGACGGTCCTCCTCCTCTTCCTCCTCAGCCTCGACTTCGGCAGCTTCATCTCTGCGTGGATTACTGGGCAGTAGGTGCTCCGTCTCAGCTGAATCGGGGCTGAGCTGAGGCGTGGTCAGCACGGTGACTTCCTCCACTGCCGGAGCCACCGTTTCACCAAACATACCGCTGCTTTGCTCCTCCTCTTCGCCAGCGCGGGGGATTCGGCCGGCCCTCGGGGTCACAGCGTGGATTGTGTCAGGACTAGCCGAGCTGCTTATCCCAGTTACTGCGACAGTGACCTCGTTGACCTTGGCAGGTCCCTCCTCCTCGCTAAGCAGGGAGGTAACATTGGCCGTGCTGTCCGACTCAGTGACGTTGGTTCCCACAACATTTCCTGAAAACACACAAAAAATATGAATTTGTACAAATTTATAAAGTTTGATTTGTTCATTTAAGGGTGCTCTGACTTTTATTTATGCTTCTATTTGATTACAAATAAAAGACTCTGACTCTAGAGTAGAGAGAGGTATCTATGTATACAAAGAAGACGTAAACAGTCATTATTATGGGGATAGAACTCTTGGTGTGACTAAAATCTATTTAGCGCTGCACTCGTCAACCTGAATATTAGCAAATATTAGCTGAGACGAACAGGAAACAAATGCAACATCTGCTGGTGTCTGTATCCAGACTTTAAATACATACAATCACCAACTGAATCCCTTCACTCTTTACAAAGACATTTTCACAATGACCTCACGAAGTAAAGTCGTTTGCGTTGTGGACAAAGCGGGTTCAGGGAGTCGGATGGGTGAAACTAATTAAAACGAGACGTGATTGGCTGTATACTTATCCACTGGTCAATTACTTCATCTGGCTCGTCGTGCAAAAATCTGCTTTACTGCTGCTCCCCTCTTGGATTAAAGCAATAATTCACTAATGTACTTGAATAGTGAGGAGCTGGGATTAGGGATTATGTGGGTGGAGGGATTTCGGAGTGCCCCGTAGGTGGGGAAGTGGTGGTACTGAGGAGACACAGACAAATCAGCGTCTGGACAACAGTAGGGAAGCTGTAAATATGTGAATAATATACTGGACAGATTGTTCAATGAAGCCAGCCGTGTTTTTAATGATATACTACTGTTATTGTTTTATTGTCATGAACAATCTGTCGAATGTACCGAGTATTGTTTCTGCAACTATACAGACAGAAAGAACTTATGTTATGTTATGACGCTTCCAGTTTCACCTCTGAATTGTCGGATTTGTAACTAGTAGAACAACCAATAGTTGGAATTAGGGAAACCTACATTTCCCCGATCACAGCAGATAGTGATGTTTTAGTGAACTTTAATTTTATTATGTGTCAGTAGAAAGACCTAAACTGAGCTGTTTCCATTTGGTTTCAGCCACCACGAGTCAGACTGATCAGCCTTCACTTTTTCAGGACAAATAAATCTGAAAGAATGACTTTTTAATAAAACACCAGCTTCATCTTTTTATATTCAGTCATCTGTCTCATCATAGAAGGATTTACATCATCATTTTTCAAACAGAGGGTTTGGAGGTTCACATGCACCCCAGGTCCTCAAAGGGGCTTTGGTTAACAACCTCCACCACATGGCGTATGTGGGGATATTTTCCTGACTGAAGTTAATCTCTGATCAGAGATTTTAATCTGCAAATGTCTCCTCAGCAATCACTAATTTGCACAGCCAGCAGTTTTAAACTTAATACACCCTCCACCAAAGTTTATTGGCTTAAATGGCATGAAATCAACTTAAACAGACAAGAAAAAACTCAAGTTGTAATGAGTCATTTAATAATTTCTTCATTTTACTGTAGCAATAAAAAAAAAAAGAATAAGAAACAGGAAACAGGAAACTAGAACTGGTTAATGAGGCGTCTTCATGCTGTACACTCATCTACTTATAGTTACAGGAAAGCAAATAAAAAGTTATAAAGATTATTAGAATTAGAAGAATTAAGGATAAATCTGGACTAGGAATGTAATTCATAACCAATATCTTAACAACGCAGGATCCTTCACAAAACTTGGACCGTGAAACATTCAAACTGCTTAAATTAACTAATTCACGCTCGTGTTTACACATGAAGGCTCAGCTCCACGTTAAAGAACTCAGTTCTGTAACTGTAAACCGTAACGTGTTCTTCTGATGCTGCCACTGCACATGCACCTTGTAAAGTCATGTTGTTCCCTTGGATCTATGGTTCTAGTACCTTTGAGCACAACATGTCTGTTGCTCATCAGTGATGGTCAAGTCTACTCTGTGCACTGAGAATCATAAAGAACGAGAAGATGTAAATTTGCAGACAGGACATGAGATCTTGAGAGTTGTTGTAGTTTCACCTAAACACTTGACGTGAGGTGTTGACAGGTGGACGGCTTCAGATTATTGTATTTTGTTTTCTGGCTCAGCAGCAGCAGCATGGCGTGTCTTTGAAGTGGGTTTGTTCTGTGGCTAATCCTTCCAGCAGTCCCACATTCCACTGCTGTTCCTCACATCAATCGAGCAGCCCGAGATAATTTGCCAAAACCACGCTCACATGCATAAAAATAGGCTTTTCTGTAACTACAGCATTTTACACACAGAATTCTTCGACTCGCCAGGAAATTTAGATTTAACGCTTGTCCACAAATGTCCACCTCTCTCTTGTGGACAAATAAAAACAATCATCGCGACCTCTCGTGTTCTTTCACACAGACACAGACACACACACACACACACACACACCTAACATCAATGCACTTGTTAAGTGACAGTTTGTCCGGATGAGCGCTTTGTTTGCGTGACTCTCCAGAGAAAAGCAGTCAGCTTTCAACACAATTAACTCCTCCTCCTCCTCCTGCTGCTGCTGCTGCTGCTGCTGCAACAAGTCTGGAAAACAGACACTAGTGGCTGCTGCACAGCCAGACAGAATGACAGGAGGTGATGAAGAGGGATGGTAACGAGGGACAGAGAGAAGTCACACATCATAACAGAGAATGAACCAGAAACAAAGACGGAGGGATGAAGAAGACGAAGTGACAGGATGGAAAGATGGAGAAAGAGAAAGGGCGAGTGACAGAATGTGAGATACTATAGGTCTATGAAAGCCTCTTGGATATTATTCCCAGCTGCATGTCTGTCCTGCATGTGCAATTGTATTTCTGCACTGTGCACACAGACTGTTGTTGATTTACAGTATTTAATGAACAAATCATTGAATCCTTGAGCTGGACTCACTGTACTAACTCATCTCTGAGTCACTGAGTGTTAGGATATGCTATTTAAATTCACTGGCTAAGAACTACGAGTTGGTGACTTGCAGAGAAGGCAGCTTACATGCTTTGGTGTCCTGTCTTCTATTTGAGTGCTAAAGCTAGAATATCAATGTTTCCCGGTATTGGGATAAAGGTGAATCCAGGTTTAATTAATAAAAACTTATTGAAAAACTATAAAAGCCACTGCATCCATCATGATGTCACTGATAGGTGGATGCAGATCTTGCAGAAACTTGGTATGAAATCAGTAAGTCAGAACCTGGGTGGATGACCTGGTTAAAAAGTTGCTCAGAACATCAGTGAGACATTTATAAAACATATCAGTCGTCACTTGTCACCTCTCTACTTTAAAATATCTCAACTGAAAAAGTCTGAGGTTCGAAACTCAAAATATGATGCATATGATGTAGAAGTGGGTTAAGATGCAGATCATAGTTACAGCAGCATAGAATACACATTAGCTAATGCAGTTGGATACTGAAACTTCATCTAGTTCATTTATTACCACTAGTAGCTCGGTGTCCGGTGATGTTGGCTGGTCGAGCTACTGCTTTGGTTCAAACTGAAATATAAGAATGACTGTTGTAAATATCTGGATGACTCAGAATCTTCACCGACAGTTTGATGGATTGCCGTGAAACAAACATTTATGTTAGGATGGATGGATGAATCTTCACGACTTTGGTGACGCCCCAACTTTTTCTCCAATCACAAGACTGAAATTTTTAACCATTATTGGATAAATTACAACGGATTGATTGAGTTTGTGCAGATCATTATCATCTCAGAGAGACACTGACTCTTAATCTTACGCCATCTTCAGGCTAAAATAGGATTAGGATTTGTCCAGTACTTATTTGCAAAAACCTGCAAAACTAATGACACCAACAGTGACTCCACGTCCTCAAAGTCTCTGATCAGGTGCAGGTTTGAGCAGCAGAGGCTGCAGCTTTTACTTTACTGTGCTGCCTTTTTATTTGAAACTGTAATAAAATACTTTATGTGGACAGGTAGACAATTACACACACAAACTGCTGTAGGAAACCACAGTGGTGTCACTGTGCCAGAGTCCTCTCTGTGCATCTCTGGACTGAGCTCCAATTAAGTAGAGTTGTCTCCCTTTCACTGCCTCGTTAGACTAATTGGATTAACGAGGGGGAACCTTTTTGACAGACAGCTGGTTAAGAAGCGGGGTGGCAGCTCAGAAAGTAAGTTCTGCATCACAACGGTTCATCATCTGATGCACTAAAAGTTACTACAGTCAGAATGAAGCTCAAAACAGTTAATAGAGCTCTCATGGTATTTTTGAATACATATACGTGTCTATTTTTCATTGGAACATTCATTTCATTTTCAAACTGTTTAAAAAAATAAACCTAAAAGATTAAGGGCACATTTTCAGAGCTGCCAGGCAGCTTCATCCTGAATTTTTATGCCTATGTTTATTCTCTGAGGGACTGGATTTCTTCTTTTTTGTATGTTGGCAGTAATAAAATTCCAGTTTTGTTCTGCTAGAACAGAACCACAGAAGGTCAGATATGTCATGAAGAATCTCATGATCCAGTCAGAAGCAGTACTGGAGCTTTTGACCATATCACATGATCTGTACACATGAAAAATGGATTGTGTGGCTCTGCGCTGATGACGATCTTGTGATGTGATTAAAAGCTCCAGCTACCAGACAAGTCAGTTTCATTTGCAGCGTTTTTGAGTCTTTTAAAACAAGACGACAACCTAGATCTCAATAAAAACTAATTTAATTCAGCGAGACAGAGATTTTGTTTCTGGGCAGAAATTCCTTTATTAATGTGAGTGAAGCTAAACCAACGATTTTGAGCATCGTTTTCTGCAGGTAAAGCAACAGACATGAGGGACTAGACATCAGCTGGGAAGGTTGGGTGGATTCAGGACGAGTCGGTTTAGGGCGTCAGATTCAGTCTGGGTCGAGACCGACTGAGACAAAAGTGACTGAATAAAGGAGCCTTTGTTTGTTTCCCTCCCACGTTAGACGGGATAATCAGACTGCATTACATAAGGACACTGCTCGCGCTGCGTCTGTGATTTTGTTTATATTTGGGAGTTGAAGAGTGTGTGTGTGTGTGTGTGTGTGTGTGTGTGTTGTCTCTGTGCCAGTGAGACCCACTGGTAACTGGGGTGGCTTCCAGGCTCCACTGGTGAAGGGTGAGGATGGTCATGATGCATGTTCTACATGTGTGTGTTAGATTGTTTGGGGGTGATGGCGCCTCAGGGCCAAGTGAGGGTAGACCGTGTTGGCGAGCCGCCGACCCTCAGGCTTCTTTTGTTTAACCCAGATCATTTTGGAAAAGGGAAGCCAATAAGCCACCCACAGACCTGGGAGACACTGACTGGCCGCGGCAGACTGTAAAGAGGAACCTAATTGGTTCGGACAGTTGGGGTCCGCCAGCCAGTTTGGTAACGCAGACGGGACGGAGGAGGGGACAGTGGGCGGCAAACAAACAAAAGCTTTCAGAGGTTCAAACTTCATGAGATTGGTGACAGAATCTGCAGAAACCTGTTGCAGTGTCTCTAATTACATAGTGTGAAGTCACATTACAAACATGTTCCATAGGCTGATTGTACCATTAACACAAGCTTTACAGTACTGAATGTTACAGTTTCCAGTAGTTAAAAGGCTTCATGTCAGGCTTAACATTTGATAATTAGCAAGTAGTTAAGTGCAAGGTGCATAATTAATTACAAGTTATAATGTGCTGTACTTATCAGGTGCAATGAGAAGTAGTCACACGCCGAGTTTTAGTTTCATAATGCTGAACTCAATATGCCTTTTTATTACTACTTAATGCTTTTACCTACACTAATCAGTGTCGGTTCAAGTTTACCTTGTTATTAAACAACAACAACAAACTTTCTCTATGTTCCTGTTAATATGTGGAAATTATATTAATGTTTAGAGCAGGTACAAAGGGAGACGAGACTGAATGAGTGAGAACCTCTTTAACTCTTTAACTTATCGATTTCACCTTCAAATGCCTTGAAAAAAAAAACACGCACATAAACACACACACTCCATGTCTCTTCTCATTCCCACACTCATTCACTCTAATGAATAAGACATGAGGCTTTTTTATCTTTACTCAACGCTGCTCATTAATATCGTTATGAAGAGGAAATGCACACTAACTGAAAACCTCAGCATCGATTTTCCACCGGCTGCTCTCACATTCTTCCACTCATCTTTTTCCTTTCTCCTTCACTGTTTATCCATCTCCTCACCTCGTCCTCTCCATCTCCCTCGTCTTATTTTATGAATTTCATTTTGCTGTCCTCTGTCTTCTACCGTTTTCATTAAATATATCTTTTCACATTTCATTTCACTGTTTCTTCTCTTTTCTACGAGCATTTCTATCTCTGTCTCTCTCTTTTTCTCCTTCCATCACATAAATCCTTTCATTTATGACTCCACAGGTGGTGGGATGGAGGAAGGATGTGTTGCCATGGCAACGGTCTCAGCCTCGCTAGGCTCGATGCGGCGCTGCAAACCCGACAAGATCTGCATCCGTGCACATTAAACACACAGGGACACGCACACCTCATAATAATGTGTTTATCTTTGTGGAACTACGGTTTTATGAGATTGGAGAGTGTGACACTGCGATTTCTGTGCATGTGTGGATACGTGTGTGAGTCTGTGCAAATAACATTTCCACACAAGCTTTTCCTCTGCCTCTTTACATCCTGATGTTAGGTGGCCAGTCAAATTTAAATTGACAAGTGTGTGTGTTTGTGCATGCATACTGTATGTGTGCATCCACATTTCTGCAGCCTGTTATAGTCCAACTAACAGTGTTCATGAAAATTACATGAAATGTGTCAAGCACAGTACACACATGACGAAGTGGCAGCATAATAGTAACTATGTACTCAACAGCGCTTATTGTTTGCAGCTTTAATTTTAATTTTCTAAAAATCTGTTTGAAAACACATTAAACTGGCTGGAAAAAAATTCTACATTAACATTTAGTCATTTGGCAAATGCTTTTTTCTAAAGTGGGGTTCAGGAGGACACTTCAATACGTGGACTGGAGGGGCTGCTGATCAAACTGCCAACCCTGCAATTAGTAAGAGACCTGCTCTACCCCCTCGAGCCACGGCCCGGAGTAATACTGCATGGATCAAAGTGAAAATTGTTCTTTCTAAAGACTTCAGCTGCATAATCAGCAACCACAGCTATTGAATGAAAGAGCAACGGGATCCTAGAAATGTTGTTACTATTGGAGAATTGTGCACCTGAGTTATGATGCTAATATAGAAAGTACTTAACAAGAAAACAAAGGTGTGGAGCACGGAACTGGAGTTCACATCGAGGAACAGACGTGCAAGCCTTTCAAATAATTATATACACAACACTTACTTTTACGTAGCACAATACCTACACAACTCTCTAACCATAACCAATAAATCTGCATTAAAAACAGCTTTTAATAGAACAATCATGTTCTATTAATTATATTATGAGAGAAAACAGCATTACACAAAGTGAATACATTCATCTGTGCAGTGTTCATCTGTGCAGTGTTCATGTGTGTGTGCGTTCAAAGAGAGGTGTAACGGGTGCACTGAATGCTAATATGACAGTCTGCAGCAGAGGAGGGAGGAACGAGGAACATGCACGCTCAGAGCGGAGCTGTCGCACGAGCATGAACTCAATGACTCGCTGTAGAAAGGACACACAGACAGTCTAGCACCTGCACAGCACACTAACAAGCACACAGTCCATTTAAAGCACACAGATAGTGGAAAGCATTACAGGATGTATGCTGAGAGACAGCCTACACACAAAAAAAGAGATGCGCTATTGTTTCATCTCCTATTTTTTCTTCAAACCTTTGTCTCTATTACACACATACCCACTCCACCTCCATGCACACACACACAAACAAACATGTAAATTACTGTTCAAGGGCACCCAGAGTTTGAGAACAAAGCCAACTCAGCACTGCTAAAAAAAACTGAACACATACTGGATCCTAATTGTTCCGCTTGAGTGGGAAGCAGAGAAGCAGCCTGTCACTGTCAGGCTGGTCATGAAACTTTGTCGAGCTGGTTGATGACCCTGTCCACCTGCAGTACGAGTCTCCGGACAATCACCGTCAAGGACGACGAGAAAACAACTGTTGCACCTGTGAGGTAGAGCTGCAGCAAAAACACACCTGGACGATGACGAGGACGAGCGTCATGGAGGAGAGACACCAGGACCCAGTGTTTGTGTGTGGCTGGATGTAATATCTGAATGTTAAAGCTACTTGTATTGGTTTGATTGAGTTTTTACATAATGAAAAGGCCTATTATGGTTTAAGACACCTGGATTAGCCATGATGCGGGTTTACAGTGCTTAAATGTGCCTTAAAACTGACACCTGGTCTCAGAGAAAGTTTATATTTCAAGTAACTTTTTATTGTCTATAACAGACAATATACACGTAACTAACCAGTACCATTCAAATCACACATTACTTCACATTTTATGCTTTAAATCCTGACATGAGCACATTTGTAGCTCAGAGGAAGCTAAAATTCACACGTCTATGTAAAGCGCAGTGCGGCTGCTCACACAGCTGGCCGGGTCAGGCCTGTAGCCACATACATATGCTGATGTTGGCCGACAGATCCAGGTGGGAGAATATTACAAATGAGATTAGGATCATTTTATACCCAAACAAACAGATTTAGCTGAGATGAGCCACATCATTGGCATCACTGATCCCAGTTTAGTTCTGTGAGACAAGTTTCTTGGCTCCTGGTTCCCCAGAGAGGACGTTCAATCCAGGACATCCCAGAGCACAACGCTGAGAGCTTCAGCTTAAGATTATTTTCATTATTGATTATTTGTTGGACAAATTGTTTATTTGTTTGACTAATGGCCAAAAACCCAAAGATTCATGCACATCTCACACCTCGTCGTGGTGCAACTCACTTTCAGATCAACTCTGAGTTTGGAGCAAATTAAGAGAGGTCATAAAACACTGAATGTGGTGAAACCCCTTCAGTACAGGAGGATGTGCATGATTTAGTCCAACACGATCTGTGTGATTTCTTCTTACTTTGATTTGATTCAGATTTATTAAAACTCTATCTCACCCAGTGCTCAGGTTGAGGTTATGTACAGATTGTTCTCTATAGGTGCGACGAGCTACATTTACATTTACCAGTTTGTCAGATGCTGTTATCCAAACTGACAAATCACAAATTGTGAGGCGATAAATTATCCATCCGCCACATGTTTTACCAAACTAACTGTTTTTTTGATCTAAACCATGATCATGACCTAAAGCACCAGTGTTATTAGTAAAGTCTGTGTTTGTGACATCATGTATGTGAAGAAATGACACATCATAGTAACCGTCAGACTGACAATGTGGACTTTTGCTGTAACTGTGCTAAAATGATTGCATGTTCCTGCTAATTACTCTGCTAACTGCTCCTCTAATGCTTTCAGCAGTTTGCAGTAATTGGATGAGCCAGCCATCATTCCTAGCTGCTCTAACTGTCCATCACTCACCGCCTTAGAATCAGAAACCTAAAATACAGAGAATATGAGGCACAGAAAGCAGAGAAAGTTGTTTTTGAATCGTTTCTGCAAATGTGACCTTTCAGACTTTTTCATTTCTAAATGTATGTTTTAGGTGAAGCCAGAAATCCCTACACCGCTTCTGTTGAATGCCACAAAAAAACATTTTAAAAACTGACATGGAAGCAACTACTCTCAAAATATCAAGACAGACTGTGAGGTGACACACGGTGAAGACAGACGTTCTCTAAAAATCCTATTTTGTTATTCAGATTGAAACAAAACACTGATGTTTGCTGAGCCAGCGGTGAAATGTGTACAATACATCTGTACACACTGTGCAGAGCACTAAATCCTTCTGCATGTGGAATAATGAATACGCCAGGACAAATAATGATATCATCTACAAATTAGAGCTGGTTATGAGGGACTACACCCATCGCCGGTGGCTCCAGAGACACAGTCACACACACATTCATGCACAGGCTGCGGGAGTTGAGCCACAAGACTTGACAGGAAAATTCAGCGTGTGCCAAAATCCAACCAACACTTTGAGCCTTAATGAAATGCGAAGCGTGAAGACGTTATGGCAGTAATATGAAGACACAGCTCTGCCAGGCGGTGTCAGTGGATGTGTGTGGTTTCCATGGCGACAGAGGAGATGCAGAGGAGAGAGTGTAAACCACCAATAACCAGGACTGTACACAACATGTTTTCTTTTTCGTCCTTTTTGCATTTGTACACTGCAACAACAACGGTTGGACTGGGTTAGTGGAGTCATGGTGGGAGGATTTGGCTTTCAGATTAACCCACTGCACATCAAAGATAATCTGTCAGTGAGCAGATATGTGTCAGCAGGCCAGAGGAGAAAAGGAACAAGGGAGGAGAAGGAAGAGGCTGGGTGTCCATGAGTTACAGAGCAGAACCAGGAAACTATTATTCATCACCTTAACCTTTAATGGGGGAGGGGCAGAAAGGAGGGGAGGTGCAAAGGCACGTCATTAGTATTAAACATCCGGGAGGAGAAGAATTGCAAATGGCCACCACAGAAAAACTAGACAAGAAATGACTGACAGTATTCTGGTCAGCTGTTGTCAGTTAAGGACGCTCGGCCTCGGTCGTCTGGAGCATCGTTCACAGATGTGGGGCAAGCTGCCGCCTCCACACTTCACTGGAGCGAGAAGATGTGTGTGTGTGTGTGTGTGTGTGTGAGGGAGGAGGAGGAGGGCGAGGCCAAGGTTGTTTTAAGGCGTCTGCACCAGATCTGTCAACCTCATTTTATTAAATAAGCACCTGAGCCTAAACGGACACAAACTCCTAAAGTCTGTGCTGCAGCCGGTCAAACATGTCGTCTACTAACACGAAACTGTGATAACGCACAGTGACTGAGGTGATGGGACGAGTCCTCTCATCTGAATATGAGGTCAAATAATACCACGTTAACACACACCACCCTCATGTACATAACCATGAGCTTCTCTTTGAACTTGCAGGAGACCAAAAAAGATGTTTCTGAAAAAGTCAAGCTGCTGCATATTAAAAAACTCATCCACTAAATTTGAAGGAAGCACGATGACTGAAAAGATCTAATCTGGTCAGTGTGTTGAATCTGTGTGTGTGTGTGTGTGTGTGTGTGTGTGTGTGTGTGTGTGTGCGTGCAGCTGATGGGGACACTGCTCTCTCACTCATTCTACTGATGTAAGTTTTTCCCCACTAAAAGCCTCTGGATGGAGATTTGAGCTCCAAATAAAACGCACACAAGGAAAACATCAGTTTTTTGGACTTGACCTCACATCACCCGGTGAATTTTCAGCCAGAGCGATTAAAAGAGTCAAATAGATCATATCAGAGAGTAAGGACACACTGATTTCATCTCGTGCATGCTCCTGCATTATTGATCTGACAGTAATGTAGTCCGTCGTGCGCAATGAATCTGAGCCAAAGACGGGAAAAAGAAAGAGAAAGAGAGAAAGAAAGAGAGAGAGGAAGCCTCGATGTCCCGTGTTTCTTCTCTGTGTATCAGAATGTCCGTGCAGACCCCTTCATGAATTATTCATTAGCTTTCCCCCCCCCCTCCCCCGGCCCTAATCCTCGCCTTTGTGTCGCTGTAGAGCCAGTGCGCCTCCAGGGATCCGGTTTACTGCATCGACTGGACGTTGTCACTGTAACAACTCTCTCTCATTCTCCTATGATATGACCACAGTGGACGTGCAATGCTCCAAATGCTGGTTTAATGTTCTCATTACCTGGAGCTCTCATGGAGCATCATGACTTAGAGGCTCTGCCACAGTCAGCACTCAGATGATGGCGACCTCATTCTACATTCATCACCACATCTCTGATATCAGTGCATGTTTAGAGTTCCAGTGGTGGATCTAACAATATTTAATTTAAATTACCTTCTCTTGTCCTACAGTGTCTGTGGTGTCCACTGGGTTTACACTGACCCCATTGTTACCTCCTCTGCTGCCTCTATAATGTCTTTATGTGACCTAATTTTGGTTTAAGCCATTTTTTTGTCTCCTATAGCATCTGTGTAATATTCATGCAGGGACGTACGTGTTCATCAGGCTAATTATCTTGACATTTATCTGTCTTAGGAATTGATTACAGTGCGATTTATCTGTTGTTCATAGAAATTAGATTATACGCATTTTCCATTTTGACAATTTCTCCTAAATCCCGTTTACACTCAGTTTGGATTAACCAAAACTGCCAAATCTAGTAAAGGGGCTTGGAATAAAGTCACCATTTTTCCAACCAATACGCTATTAATACTAGTTGAGTGTGAAGTGCTTCCTAACCTACAATCCGAGCCTCACTGACCTCCTTTCAGCTTCCCAGTGGAAGTGTGTTTAGGTACCCTGAATTCTCAGAGAAGACATGATGCTGCTGCTGCTGCTGCTGCAGAAAAACCAAGCAGGGCATGTGGGCATTTTGCATGGTGTAGGTGCACACTGAACAGCTTCTTACCGTGGACAGGCAGTGGGATCAAGTGCAGAGCCAGGACGCACGACAGCAGCGTTAGTCTCCAGCATCCCGTGCAAACGCTCGCCTCCTTTCTCTGCATCCTCGCCGTGCAGTGTTGGCCTAAGATGATCAGACAGACAGCAAAAAGAAAATCCGTGCACTAAAAAAGGCAACACAGTTCAAAAATGTTGCAAAAAGTAATCCGGCGTGCGTGAGGCTGTGGGTTTTCGTGCAGTCTAGACTCCAGCCTCCCTGCGCTTCTCCTCCATAGCCGCTTGGTCTCAGCTCGTCTCCGCCGCTGCTTCGCACGCTCGGTTCAGTTCAGCTCACTGAGGCTGGTCACGGCTCCATCGCCACAGAACAGCGGACGTAGATGGTGAGGCGAGAGGGTGGGGTGGTGGTCGCGGTGGAGGCGGGGGGCGTGTTTGGGGGCGCAGACGCACGCCGTGGCTCGGCTTGGGTTGGTTTGGGTTGGCTCGGAAAGGATCGGCGCTTTGGGAACTTTGTGGCTAAGAAGGAAACAAACGCACGGCGGAGTGAACCGCTCTCAGCAGCCAGGGAGGGAAAAGGGATTGTTGATGGTGCCCCCTCCTCTTCAGGCCCCCTCCCTCTCCCTCTCACGCTCCTCTCTCCATCAGTTTCAGTTTCTTTCCCACTCGTCTCTCCTCTTCTCGTGACACTTCATCTTCACACGTCTTCATCATGAAGTGTTTAAAGTTCTTAACTTTTCCCAACATGTCCTCCAGTTTCCATCCTTCTCTTCCTGTTTCCTACATTCTCTCCTCCTTTTCTGAAAACTTCTTCTTTTCTGTCTTTTTCATTCTCAAACTTTGTTCTTTCTCCAAGTCAACTTTCAAAGATTCAAGATTCTGAATTTAAATTCCTCTCCTCTGAAACCATCTTTTTTCTTTACATTCATTGTCCCTCCTGCACCTTTCACCTCTTTTTCCACCTGTTTCCATCCAGAAAGCGTTTTGTCCTTTTACCTGAGAGCCCATTTCATTTTTCAGGTTTTTGATCCTGCACACGTTTCTCTTCCTCTTCTTCCTTCACATTATAAAACCTTTCCCAAATATGTTTTTCTCATTTCCTTTACCTCTTCCTCCCCCTCCTTCCTTCTCCTCTCACATTTTCCCATCTCTTCCACCTTCTCTCTTGTTTTCCCTATACTTTTCCACCTCCTCCTCTTTTCCCAAAGCTTTCAGTCATTTGCTATTCATCTGAAAGTGTTAGATCTCAATAGGAGTGCACACTCTGGCCACTTCTTTTATTTTCCCAGGGGAGATCGGCCTATTTTGAAGGAGCTAAACCTCTTTCCATCACCGTGTGTGTGTGTGAATATCTGGGAAGATGAGGCAGTTTGAGATTATGTAAAATAATAATAATAATAATAAGTTGATGGCATCAAAACAACCAGCTTTGTTTAATAGTGTGACACAGAAGCAAACAAAAGGGGCAGGGAGATTGAGAGAAGCATGGGGGTGTCTGGGTGAAAGGGGGTGTGGAGGGGTAAATTGGGGGCTGCACACGGTGATGAATGCCCAAGAGCCCTAGGGGTAATGAGGCGGTGGGGGTTGTGGGCATTCTTCCACACAAAAAGGCATAAAGGAGGAGTGAGGGTCCGGGCAACAGGAGCTGTTTTGTGCAGCTGATACGTGTGTGTGTGTGTGTGTGTGTGTGTGTGTGTGTGTGTGTGTGTGTGTGTGTGTGTGTGTGTGTGTGTGTGTGTGTGTGTGTGTGTGTGTGTGTGTGTGTGTGTGTGGACGCAGCACCAAAATGACAGATTTAAAAAACAAACTATTAAATCCTGAATGTTAATAGAAAAACAGCAGACCAGATGTAAAACATGTGGCACAGAGCTGTTTTAGAACATCACACGAACAATGTGCATCCTCCTGAAAATGCTTCATCTCTCTCCTTCTGCACTGTTCCACTTATTATCAGCACAATAAGTTAACAGTCTTCCTGTTGATTTCTGTTTTTAATCCGATGTTACTGGACGACTCGGTTCATCTCTTCCACTGCCTCATGACAATATGAGCCGACAGCAGCACTTTCATTTCATTTTGGTTCTGTATCCTTTTCCCCACGTCTAATAAAATGGGATCTTCTTGTCATGTTGTCCCTGTGTGAATACACCAGTGCTGACTCAGCGGAGCTGTCATCTGGCTTTTGTGTCGGGGAATCATCAGTGCCAATTTAACAATCAATGCTAATTAACAGAATAAGGACTAAAGTCTAGCTTCTTTTCTCAGATTTATTTTTAAAATGTTGTTCAGCCAGATACAACACGAGCTTCATAGTGTATGTGTGGGATATGTGTGCTCGCACCTGTTGTTGTAGTAGTAGTAGCACTAATGTGTCCATCTAAACCTAGAACCAGCTATTACTGCACAACAGAGGTCAGTTATTTCCAATGTCCTACTTAAAAAAGAGCAATAAAATTAGCCTCAAAGTTGGAACTCAAACTGGGAAATGTGGACGGATTGAAGGCAGCAACATTACCAGGTATAATGTTCAGTATGGCAACACACTAAACTGGCATTAAACACAACACACAACAAAGACTGACGGGAACACGAAGTTAACGTTCACCCTGAGGGGAACACGAACCACATGTCATGGAAATCCACTGATATTTATGTCTGAACTAAAATAGTAGATAAACTGACCAACACTGCCAACCACACAGCAAGCGTGGCCAAAACTGAACCGCCTGGCGATAGCGAAACTATTTTTGTTAACTGTTTTATTGTCAATGTTCATTCTTCATAAAACTTGCAAATTGGTGTGAGAAGCCAGTTTGGATCCAAAGTGAAAAACATACTGATAAAAGAAAAGCTACAAAGCAGCACAGACGATCTTAGATCCAAGAGTTCCCCTCTTGCAATATGTGAACACTACATAGGAATAAATGTGTGAACAGAACATAAACCCCTACAGCTGTCAGGACGTACGAGGCCTCAATCAGCAACCAGCCTTTATCCATCTATTACAGTACCGTACAGTTTTTCAACAGCACATCTCAAAGATTAGAATTTATTTGACCAGAAGTTTCTCATTTTTCTTCATCTAGAGGAGAAAAACTGTGAACATGGACTTTTTGATAAGTTATTTAATCTGTAACACGTCAAGAAACTAAAAAATGTGAAAGAGGTTTTGTCTGAAAAAGTATTTGTTCAACATATGATGATGTAAATCAGTCTTTTGACATTTGAGAAGATGGGAGTAGAGTTATCAAAACTGTTTCTATTAATCCTTTGCTTGTTTCTGCACTAAGCAGTTGTGTAAATGTGGCCCAAATGTTCAAGGATCCGTCCTTTTGGCATCTGAAGCCCAGTGACACAGACACACAGCTGGCAGCAGGAAACAGGATGTTCACTGTACACACACACACACACACACACACACACACACACACACACACACACACACACACACACACACACACACACACACACACACACACACACACACCCTGTCGGTGCCATGTGGCATTTCCCACTATTTCGGGGTTAATGCCTCTCACAGCTATCATGTCTGATTCAGGGTCACGTGCTGTTGTTGTGACAGTTTAGGTCCAAAGCTTTTCTGATGTTAAGTAGAGGACAGCGCTCATCAACACAGGATTAGCGCCATTTAATCTTTCATGTTCACCCCAAAAACATAGAAACCCCCTTGCCTCCCTGGTTCTGCGCCACAGAAGGAATAATAAATTAGAACAAACACTTTATTCACATCACCTGCTGATGAAAACCATTTCTAATAAAGTTGACCAAACAGTGAAACCCACTCTGGCTACAGCCGGCCTGTCACTGTTAACATCATAACTAATAACGTTTCTTTGTCTCCTCTCAGTGTAATTTCATTATTTTTAACAGCAGGTGAAAAATATAAGACTGTTCTGGCTTTGGACAGATTCCCAAATTGTCTTGGAAACGTGAAAATACATAAGAAAGGAATTGTGCTGGATGATAAACTAACTTTAAAGATCGTTTCCTTGTTTATGTAGAAATAACAGGTAATTAACACTGGTTACTTTCCTGTATTTCTTCATTGCAGAACAGAGCAGGTGTAAAAACCTAGAGAGAAGCACATTTTATTAGTTTTTTTGTTAGCACCTGCACCCCTCTGCAGCCCCCTGTAAAGTTCTCTGTGTCAGAATAAAGAGACTCATTTGATTTTTCATCTACTTTTAAATGTTATGTCTTCACAACTGGAGCATTCTTCAAAGAACCTAACGCAGCCCGTCTGATGACGTGTGTTATAGGAGAGCTGGGGTCATTTTGTGACCTGTATCTCTATATGTAGTATGTAGTCTCTATAAGTGTAATTTTCTCACTCTCTAACTATGATGAGATCATGAGAACAGAGTTCAGCTTCTGAGCTTGTTACATTATGGTTCTGTTTGCTGGACATGTGGAAATAATAATGTGTTTGCTGGTTTATTATTAAAAGTTGGATTCAGATTTTAATACAAATCACAAATCACTCCAAACCGACACCTTAGTTCAGCACCAATGTGGGAGATGGAGTAGAAAATCCACAGGCTGCATTTTAAGTTCAGTCAGTGCTAAGTTGTCCAAATAAGGTACGAAGTGTTCAGCCTCAAGCAAAGTCTTTGAAATTGAGCTGGAAAAGATCATTTTAGTATTAACACCTGTAGAGATTTGTTGTATAAGCAACATTTCCAGAGACAGTGTCAGCGACAAATACATCGAATAGTCACAAGTTCTGAGTACGGGAACTTTTCCAACTTCTACCTTCCATCACACAGAGTAAGATGTGATCATATACTTCATGAATATGCCAATATAATAAAAATGTGCAGATCAATTAAAATACTTTTTTGGTTCACTCTATTTCCTCTCGTTCTATTTCTGAGGACGGCGCCTGCTGTGTTTGCTAACCAGAGCAGAAACAAACAGTTTGTTCCCGTTTCATAATCAACCGGTTCCACTTATTCTCCTCAAAGTTTCTCAAAAACATGCTTCTTCTCAAATTTGATAAAATTCACTGATAGATGAACAGTGATGAGCTCCGTCTCGCTGCCTTCACAGGCAACAGGCCGTGACTCCATCTTTAAGGCTGGTACTACAACTACTGCCAGGACAACATACATCCAAACTTTACACTTTTTAACATCTAATCCAAATTTAGTCTTAGTGCCAAACATCCTGCACAGTTTTAACCTGACTCTGCAGGTATTCAACACTTCTAACTAACAGCTATCTGCTGAAGTCAGAGCCAGCATATCAAAGTAGTTTAAAGGACAGTCCTTTAAATTCCCATGACCCTCAGTGTGCACACTTATCTAGACTCTCCTTCATGTTTGTCCTTTATGTGGAGCGGCACGGTCTAAAGTCTGTTGGAGTCTCTTAAATCTTGAGGACTACACGGACGCTGACCTGTTCCTGTTCTTCCAATCTTCACCAGCCTCCTCTCTTCTCCACAGAGTAACGGTAGCAGGAGCTTCGTCACAGCTGCTGAGGTTTTCTGGATCTAATGGACTCCTGCAATCGCAGATGGACGTCCAGAGTCACTGTGTGTCTGAAGCATCTTCAGCAAATATACAAACAGTTGTGCATCAATGCAGCCCAGAGACCTCACGTCAACAGCTGGTTTGTCTCTGGTCATTTTAACGTTTGTTGGCTCTCTTACACGGTCCACCATTACGATGTTGTCTTGACTCCAGGACATTTAGTGCCGTGTCCATCTGAAGACATGAATAAATGATACTAGAGGGCAGCTACTGCACGTTGGATAAGTCATTTTTAAAATGCTTCATGTGCTTTTTAAGGTTTCAAAGACATTTCAGGCTGAGATGTGTGAGCTCTGAGCTCAGAATCACTTCAGGGCAAATGACTTATTTACAGCCAGAGATACAGAAATAGGAACCCCTTATAATTTAATGCTGGATTACATTGTTGTTCACCCACTCCATAAAATCACAGCCTTCTAAGTAGAAGCTGACACTGAACATGCTCTTTGATCAAATCGTCTCTCACTCATCACAAGTTCACTTCTCTTTTATTCTACATGACAATTACATATTTTACCAAGATCTAAATATAAAAATACAAAATAAATGTTCACAATTCTCCCATTTTGATATTTTAATCACACGTGATCCTTCAAGGGTCTTAGTCACTGAACCTTCAGGTGCCGTCTTGTCAGGAATGAAGATACAACAATGTTGAACAGATAATATCACAAAATAATCAAACTGCTTTTAAATGACTGTTCTGACTTTTCAGCAGCTCCCTCTCTCTCCGGTCTGCAACTAAAAGGTCTGATGAATGAATCAGGATTTTAGACTTTTAAAATCAACAAGAAAACAAGACTCAAAGTGAACTGGATTTAATACTTTGTGCTGAGTTTAGATTCATCTCCTTTCATATCTATTTATTTAAGCATGAAGCTACAGTGTCACATACTGTAGTTCAGTGTTGGTTCTGTATCATGTTTTGGCACCAAACCTAAAATTTTCATTAAATGCTATGATCAGTTTTGTCATTTGTTTTATACAATAGCATCTAATTTATTTAACTTATCACACACAGTAGGACAAAAACACTGACTTTTTACTTTAGCCAAAGTCCTGATTCAAACAATTAGCAGGAAGCAGGAAGCCTGAGACACTTACCTGGTGCAGGGTTGGGCTGGTTTCTATCAGAGAGAGAAAGTAAAAAGGTTCTTCTCCAGAAGATCCACCTGACTCGTGTTCAGATTTCCAAACTGGAGAGAAAGATTCACTCTGGCAACAAAAGCACGGTAACATTCACCATCCTGAGTTTATCAAAGAGTGGCCACCTGGGGAGCAAACGAGATGTCAGATCTGAGGTGCACACAACATGAAGCAGTGCAGATACTTGTATCCGTTCATCACCTCAGGTGTGGTTATATTCACAGTCACCATTTTCTTTATTGCCGTTTTCACACTTGGCCACTTTCCCCAAAACCCCTCACCCATAAAAAACTGAACCAAGTGTAGTGAGGGAAGAAAGGGTAGGATGACCTGAAGAAGAGGAGGTGGAGGATGTAGTCTCCTCTTCTTCAGATGATGTGAGAGACTGAGCCTGATTACTGTCTCTTCTCTTACACGTGCGTGTGCGTACGCAGTGCGTTAGCGCAGTAAAACATATAGTTATTATAAATAACAATATAATAAATATTGATATGATGACGTGAAGGTCAGATGTTTAGAGTTGTTTACGTCTTTAGACAAAACAGTTAAATGGTTCGATTTCAGCACTTTTCGATGCAGTGTCCATGATTTAGATTATTTGATTTTATATCATATTGAATGATAAATAAATAAATAAAATGAACTGTCCAAATACCACGATCTGTCCCTTATAACTAGAGAAAGCATTTCTCTTTCACCCATTCACACTCACACAGAAGGTGAGATTTGCAGTTCAGTCTTCAGCTTGATGTCTTGTTAAGGGACAATTTGACACGTAGAAGAAGTTGATCAGTAATTACTGAGCAACACAGAGCTCTACTAATACAACAAAGATACAGAGAGAGAGGAGAGGAAACAAGAGAAGATGACTGTAGAAGGGTAAGGAGACAAGGAGAGAGGGGATGAGGAAACAAGAGCAGAAGGCAGCAGGAGAGGACAGGTGTTTGTACTGGAAGAGAGTAACAAAGTCTTTTATGCATATTTGTGATATTGAGGTATAAAAATAAAATTGGACGTGACTTGAGGACAAAGACAAAGAGCAAAGCAGACTGGGAGTGAAGGGAGGCGTCTTTGTGTGGCTCCTTCACCCCACGAGCCCCTGTGGTGCTGTGAACCGCTGGCCTACTTTAGACTTCTTCATTTTTAATGACACACACACAGATTCACTCACTTATAAGCACAAGAATGATGATACACACACACACACACACAGAAGCAACATTTAGGACTTCATCAGCATGCAGCAGTGAAATGTCAACTGTCAACTATGAAAATATGCATGACCACACACACAAGCTGAGAAATAAAAGATCACTGTGGCTGTAACATCGACACATCGAAGCAGTTTCACAATTTACAGAACAGGACAAACTTCATCCTTTTAAACACACACACACACACACACCTGTATTTAATATTCAAACATAAAATTCACATCTTTTCATGTCCATTAAACAAAGAAGAATTTCTCAAGAACATTTCCCACAGAAGAAAATACAACACACATTTTACAAATTAATTCCATATCCAAATTTATTTCATATCTACAGTCATCACTGAGCCTCACACACCAACCTGCCAGACTGAAAACTGGGTACCACGGGCTCATCGGCTGTAACTATGGAGCCATCGCTATAGCAACAGCCTCCTCCAACAAAAGGGCACAGATCCAGCAGCTGTAGGACACACAGCTGGATGCACTCCGATAAAAAACACATGCAGTCACTGAAAGAGAGCAAATTAAAAAGCACATAACCTGTTAACGATGCTTTTATCAGCTAGTCTGAAACGTCATTCTGGCTTTTTAATATTTAATATTTCAGACTTTTAGCAGCTACGCTTGGCAAACTGTCTTCAAATCAAAACTACAACTAGTGGAGCAAAAAAATAATAAGTAGATAAATGTCAGAGTGTGTTGGATATTACTCAGTGAACTATATTTACATATGTTTATAGTATTAATATATAGTTCAACTATTTGAAAACAAGACTTGGACATGAAATATGCATGCACTGAATAACGAGTTCTTATTTTGCTCCCAGTCTGTTTCATTTTTTCTTTTATTGTTTTTCATGAATGTAGCCAGGCAGCCAACCTTGTACCAAGACGTCCTGTCTGCTAATGCTCTGATTAGTCAGCTAGTTATCAATAGATCAATTTTAACTGATAAATATGTTGGAAATATAAGTGGTGAGGCCGCAGCTCCCAGTGATGAGTCTACCACATTCTGAACCAGGTCTAAGAGCCAAGTTGTGCTTGAGAAGAACCAGTTTGTCTGATGCTTCTCTGACAAAAAGCAAAAGGTTATATCTATTTTCAAAAGGTCAAACTCGGAGGATAACCGCACACAGACTCTCCTAGGAGACATTCACAGTGTTGAACTTGGTTGTTCACGCTGTAAATGATTCAGAAAAGATGCAATAAAGAGAAATAAAAGAATAAGAGGGTGAAAATGTTTGGAAATCCACCAGGCTGGTCTGATGAAGGCTGCTGATGTCCCCTTTCCCTACGTGTCTGATTCTGACGATCCATTCAGTGATTGTGATGTTTCACTCTCTGCTGAATAGCAGCTCTTCCATCCATCGCAGAATCTGCTAGTGTGGCTGAAAAGATGAACTGAAG
Organism: Anabas testudineus; assembly: GCF_900324465.2. Classification (NCBI taxonomy): domain Eukaryota; kingdom Metazoa; phylum Chordata; class Actinopteri; order Anabantiformes; family Anabantidae; genus Anabas; species Anabas testudineus. The sequence continues at coordinate 3,361,409 of NC_046625.1, forward strand.
GGCGAAGACTAAAGGTGAAATCTGAGGTCAGGGTGTCAGAGGGAAGGGGAAAGTAGGAGGGGAGGGGCTGACAGCTAGAAATCAAGAGAAAGGGAAACAGTGAACGGTTCAGTTGAGAAGCGTAAAGCTCATCATTCGTGGCAGATTCAGTGCAGATGTGGGACGATGACGGGGGGGGGGGGGGGGGGGAGGTTAATTATGAAACATTCGGGGGAAAGATTGTGTTGACTTGCATGCACACATACATTACACAGACATGCTCAGTGTGTGCACATCATGGTCGCAGCTTTGGGAACTTTTATTAAAGTCACTGCAGCTCTGCTCATTTCTATTTTACCAGCTGAAGAAATCAAAGGGAGGCAGCAGTGACCAAAGCAAAGGAGCTGAATGAAACTAAGGATTTAAAAGTGGTTCACTGCCAATATCGACAATGAGATGCAAAATGTAGCAGCAGTGAAGACAGTGAAGAAATATGATTCACCATTTTGTGGCTGTGTGTTCTGTACCAGCGACTACATATGAATTGTGGTATTACTGCTTTTAAAACACCAAAGTACTTGTTGCCTAATGCTTAACGTCTCTTGGTCGGTCGAAGCCCTCGTCTCGTTTCAGCCAGGAAGCGTGAGAACAGTGCCGACACCTGGAGAGTCTAATGGTGGCCCTCCTCAGACGTCGTCGCTGATGATTCAGACTCCTCCACACCTCCGGCCTCAGCCTGTACAGCACCTTTCCCTCTGCACAGTCTCCGCTCTGTGTGCACTCACGTGCTAAACTCACAGAGGAAGAGCTAATTCACACGTGACTCACATCCATCCACTGGAGTTAATAACTCTGTAGGAGGAATCTCACAGTAATGGAAAGTAACTTAGTACTTTTACTAAATAACTGATTAAATAACCTTCTTTTTTTTTTTATTAAGGAGAAAACATATTGTTAGTTTTACTGCATATGAGAAGTTTTAACTAAACCCCAGAGGAGAAATACAGGTGTTGCAGCACAAGGACAGAAATTAAATCTAAAAATAATGAATAAAATAGAATAAGAAAAGAAATAAAAGCAGAAACCAGACAATTTATAGATTAATAGTACACAGATGTAGAGAGTACTGTTTAAAGTGTAGTCCTATAATACTACTATAATACCATCTAAAAGCATTCAAAAGACTAGTCAGAATATAATTGAGTATAGAACTATAATGGAAATATAATGTAGTATATGACAACAATAAAACAGTATAAGTACACATAGTACAGTAAGTCACAGTACAACTGTGTAGTCTAAAATCCTAACTACAACACATCACAGTAGTACTGTAGTAATAAGGTCCTTAGATTTTACATATCAACTACATTAATGATTACTTAGGCTGCTGTTTATATCTTATTTCTACATTAATAGCAGAAAATAAATCATACACAATGAATCTTTATTTATATTAAAAATATCCCTTCAACAAACTACAACAGAAAAATCTAAAGGTTAATGCATCAGTACTAAATACTTTAATACTTTAAGCACATTTCAGTTTCAGTTTTTTGTCTTTGGTTGTAATGAATACTTGTATTTAGATCTGAATACTTCCTCCACCACTGACCTTGAAGAATTAATATATTAATATATAATATATTAATTCTTAAATATAGGGTAGAGACGTCCGACATCAGCAGTTTACAGCAGACTGTAAAGACAAACTTGGAAACAAAAGGTCAATGTTTGAGCCCATGTGTCAACTTAAAATGCCCTTGTGTGAAGCACTCACCCCCGTGTTCCTCGCTCGCTGTCAGATATTCTTAGCGTGCATCAGCAATATGCAGATTGCTCGATGTTTGTAGCCTCTTCAACAGGCACCTGGTCGACTTCAGTCCGTTTCTTTTACTGTTGAAACCAGTGCAGGGTAGCAGGAGCTTAGATTTAGGACTAGATGGTTGACTGAAGCGTGAGGGGGAGAAAATATCTACACATATATATACACATATACAGTATCTACAGTACATCTACAGTATTCTCTCCACTGTGTAACTGTCAGTGTTACACTCTTGTGTTAACTGGGCGTCAAACTGACCACAGAGTCATCATGGATGTTTCTGATGATCCGGTGTTAAACGTGTTCCCTTCATGCTCTGACCTGCGTCTGCACCATCACTGTTCCCACAATGCTTGCGGACCAACGTCCTCTTGTCCGGATAATCTGACACAAAAATAAATAAATAAAGGCCCTCTCAGCACATCCCCCACCCCCGTTCCCATCCCAGTGAGGGAGTAATCACCCTCTGGTCCCTCATCCCTGTCAATAACATCCTAGTGGTCAATCTGCTGGTCTGAGAAATCCCTCCACTCGCCGGATTACAGTGCTGTCTGACTGGGATTAGATTTTCAACAGGACTCACGTTATTCCTTCAATATTCCCATCACACACACACACACACACACACGCAACGGCACAAAGCTAAAGCTAAGTTAGCCACACCAACATTTTGTGATAGAGTAAAATACAGTTTTCAATCAAACCAGAGACTGGACAGGAAATGATACTTCTTATGATCACGCTTTACAAGAGCTTTTTATTATTTTTATTTTATATGTAGAGATTATTTGCTATAGTTTTCTATAGAAATGCAGCTGATTATTTTCTATTTCGACTGATTGATTTGTAATTGCCTTTCATTACTCAGAACTCAAAGTGAAACTCTTCAAATCATTAGTGAAAACCTCAAAATCAATAAAAGTATGTAAAGTAAATAGGATTGAAGCCAGGTGCTTTTAAGTTAAAAAACCTCCCATCTGCGAAGCTGGAACCATGAAATGCCTGCCAACGTTTCATTTAATATACTTATCAATAGATTGATATAAAAAAAATCTTATTTGATGACATTTTCTAATGTCAGCAAAGATATTTTAAACTAAGTCGAAGTACAGTCTAGAGTAGTAGTAGTAGTAGTAGTAGTACCTCAGATCTGTGCAGGAAGCGAGTAAATATACTTTGTTCTATTCCGCTAGTCAGACCAACTGTGCACAAGTTGCAGCTCATTGCAGCAACTACTGAATACACAAAAGAAGAGTTCATTTGTCCAATCTGAAAACAATAATAAAAGAATATGTGAAGGCATCATGCACAGATGTTTTGAAGCAATGTCCCTAATCCCAAGACAAAGACGGAATGATAATCCAGATCTGCAAATTACAAACACTTTAAACTTTAGTTCACGTAATATCTTTTACGTTCATTCATATTTTCTGTCACTGTGTTTATTCACATCAGTGGTTTTGTTAGTTTGTTAAAACAGTGTGGATTGGATCACGCTCAGATCATTCCCTCCTCCTCCTTGTTAGTGGTTACTACCGTCAATCAATGATCTTGACTGGTTATTAAAGAAAATGCACATTACTGTTAATTTTGAAATGTATATTTCTCAAATCAAAAAGCTGATTACCTCTCTCTTTAGTAGTCGAGAGTTTCACGTTCCAGTGTTTGTCATACTTTTCTATGAGTCGTTTAAAGCGCTAAAAAAATATTGTTTTGTTTTGCTGTTATCTAGTGAAATAGCGGCGTACTGCAACTGGAACCGAGGCCGAGGCGAGTAAACCAGTAAAGTTCTGTTGTGGAGCCAATTCCCCAAAACATGACATTACACTGAAACTAGGTTTTGTTCAAAGTAAAACCTGAGCTTTAGAGGTTTAGGTTTGTTTACGACAGGCTGAGATTGTCTGACAAAGCGAGGAACATGTATCCAGAAATCGAGACATCCACGTCATACAAAACACAGTTTATTTGACAGTGTCTAGGTCCAAGTACCAACAGACCCCATACAAAATAAAAAAAAAAGAAAACAAATGCTACAAACTTCCAAAGAACAGAGAGAACTTCCATCTACACAAAACTTCTCCTTAAAAATACATTACCATCAACACAAAAAGTATAGATTAAAGATAATATGTGTAAGGGGATTCCCATCATATTTAAGCGATATTACATAACAAGCCTGATAGGATGTTGAAAGGAGGGCGCGGTGAACGTGAGTGAGAGTCAACCACTTTAAGTGTGTTCATGTGTTTTCTTCTTCCAACAAGCTGGGAGAAGAGGGCAACAGTCAGTGATGCAGCAGTCATCTGGGCAGGAAAAAGAAAACTAAAGAGGAAATAAAGAGAAAGGAACAAGAGGTAGCGAAGGGGTGCGCAGAGAGGTAGCAGATAGCGAGAGGAAGATTTCTAGAAGAGGTAGCTAGCAGATGAATGAGGAAGAGGTAGCAGAGGTACTAACAGTGCTAGCAAAGGGGGGAGAGTAGTTTAGGTTAAGACTTCACATTAAAACTATTTATCTGAGTTTATTATTAACCTGTGTCTAATGGAAAGATGCAGGATGACGAGCAAAGTAATGTTTTGTTATCTCATGAAATGATGGGTACTCCGGAGAGTGAACCCACTCTAATTCAGATAACGAACCTTTTTACTAACAATAGTTTATTTCTATTGGAAGTCAACATGTTTAACCTGTCAACTTAAGAGAACAGTAAATGTGTGAAGCGGATTCAAGTCAAGTGTTCAGGGAACTGAACTATAAACATAACGTTTACTGTTGTTACGTTTGTAAGGGGCTGAAAACAATAATTTACTACACAGCAAAACAGCTGCTAAACGGCTGTGGAGCAACACTGGGTGATACAAGCGAACGGTCCTGAACAGCTACTGATGGATCTAGTAGTAATGTTTGTTCACCTAACTGCTTTAAGTTAATAAATCTTTTATCTACGTCCATTAATAAAGAGATAATTTTAATAGACAATCTATTATTTGGTCGACTATAAATGTCATGTATGTCAGTTCCATAGATGAATAAGTGAATATGCTGTGTTTTATGACGATGTCTTATTTAACCCAACCAGGAGCCCATAACCCAAAGTATTTAGTATCATGTGGGAAACAAGAGACGGGCAGATAGTCATATGACATGGTAGGACCAAAGTTGTTGTTGTAAAATAACCAAATTAACTTTTTAGACATGGACTATCGATAACCGTTTCTAGCTCTGTAAATGTTCAGTGGTTGTTCCCCTTATTTACACACCTCCTTATTTACGGCACCATTAGCGGACACAAAACTGTGAAGTCATGATTGCTTCTCACTGGTCTGCCAGTATTTTTCAGTGTTCAGACCACAAACGGGTTGATACACAGGAACAATAATATTGCTAAGTTTCAGTGGCTAAAAACCAAAAGTCAGTGTGAGGAGGTTTGAGTGAGGTGGGGTTAGCGAGGTAGGCAGCCCTAGGCGTTAGGAAATTGTGAGCAGAGTGAAGAAGGGAGGGGGCAAAGGGTATTACGCTACAGTATCAGCACCTAAAAACATCTAGAAGCCCACTGCGCTGAGGAAGAGTTGCTCATGTTAGGATGTTTTGGTTGGGCTGCATCACAGCGTCTCTCTCTGCAACAGCTGTGTGAAGGTCAGCAGGAAAATGTATGCATGTCTGCGTGTGTGTGGTTGTCCAGTGCTTTGTGGCAGGATGTGGCCAATTCGGTGTATGCACGCAGCCTCCAGTGTGAGCCTCAGCTTAGCTTACATTTCTGGGTGTGTTACAGTGCTATGCATGGTGGGGCGCGGAAGGAACAATGACGGTGTGTCTGGCAATCTGTTCTTCCACTGAGACCCAGTTTGTGCCTCTCGTGTGATCTGATACGATTACATGAGATTTTATATTTTCCTTACTTTCAACAAATCCAGTGAAAAGACCCAAACCAACCATGAATTGATGCTACTTACCAAGTATTGCTGATATACGTTATCAGGAAAACAGCGAGCACTGAAAGATGACAAAATAGTTAGTGGTCTTGGTCTTTAAAGGATTTGTTTAGAGTGAGAAAAACATAAAAAAGCCCAGTCTTAGTCTTTAGAAATGAGTTATGAAAAAGGAAGTTTGTTAAAAATTAAGACACGTGATGCATTTTAGTAGATCATACAAATATGTTCGCTCTTGTGCAGTGAATTACAATTCTCCTTGACACAAAGGTGGCAATCAGATAACCTAGTACCATTATTTCCAATCAAAGGAGCATCTTATTTCAGAAAATCAACTACAGTCAAAGCTGAAAGACTACAATGGAAACACGACAGAGGCACAAACTCGTCCAAGTAGGCAGAGCAGACAAATGCACCATCAAAAAATCCCTCAGTCTTGCACACACACACAGATTTACAGTGTATCACTTAAAGAGGAGCGAGAGGTAGATACTCGACAAGACAAGAGTGAGGGCAGGCTAGGTGCCCTCTGTATGTGTGTTATATTCGTATTATGGTCTGAATCATCTGCTTAATTTGTGTTTCTGTGATACAGCTCAGGTCGCTCAGCACACACACACACAAACGCGCATATACACAAACCCCTGCATGTCTTACCTGGCCCTCGGCTCTCACTAGCGCCCCCTAATGTTTGGTTTAGAGGAAGAGGCACCAGACAAGAAGAGGTGTGTTTTAAAGAGAGACTGGAGGGGTTACAGTGTCATTTAAAACAGCACTAGAAGGAGAAAGAAGTGGCAGAGGCAGACAGCTTTTTATCTGTTCTGTCTCTTGTTTTGTTTTCTGTACACAGAGTCATTATCTCCAGCCTCCCTCTGGCCCAACAGAGCAGAAAACAGTGTTTATTACTAGACAACCCTTGCTGCTGTGCCCTGAGAGGAAGTCTGGATGTGTGTGAAATATCGGGTTACCCTTGCCACTGAACCCTGAGTGTGTGCGTGTGTGTCTGTGTCTTGAAATGAAGTTTATGATAGTTTTTAGTGATGAGGAGAAAAGTAATGAGCCAGTAGCAAAGGCCATCAAAAGAGGACTGAGTTAGTTTTGTGTGTTTGTGTGCTTTTGTGTGTATTTGTGTGTATGTAGGTCCTAGTTGTCAGCCACTCGTCCACTTGGGGGCACTGGAGGACCCACAGGAGCTGGAGGCATCGCTTCAGGCTGTGTAGGTGGTGGTGGGCCAGGGTCTGGAAAGAGGGAAGAAGATGGTTTTAGTGCAACAAAAACGCACATTAAGGTGCCTCCAGCTCTGCTTGCCGTAGGGCTCTTCCATAAAGGGTCATGAGATGATTATTAGGACAGGATGGAAAACAAAACTAGCTAGAACACATCTGTCAAAAAACAGAGCTACAGTGTCAAGATGGTTTGAGAAATGAATGCAAACTACATACTTGGTGTGTGATGTGATACATAAACAGCATCACCCAAACATTTAGCTGCAGCTGGCATTTAAAGTAAATAAAAGTGTCAGTTCTTGGCTCACAGCAATATTCCAATTCCCAGAAACTTCTATTTAAGCTGTGGTGTAAATATAGAGCGCAGAATAATCTCCACAGTATTTGGTAAATTAAACAGAGTACACAACACCAAGAATAAATCACCAGGAGTTTTCTTAATAATATAAGAGTTTTTTTACGCAGTGGCAGAAGGAGATTTGTACTCACACATGCCGTTGGGAGCCCCAGGGTGGCGTGGAGGAATCATGGGAGGCATGCCGCCAGGAGGAGGACCAGCTGAGGGTGGGCCAGGCATCATACGTCCAGGAATCGGTTGGCCTGGTCCCATTGGTCCTGCAGTGTAGAAAACATCAATTGAAGGAAGCAACAAACGTTAATACAGAAGAAAAATTATCTAATCTGATTTCTTACATAACATTGTTTTACTTGCTTATTAACTCTTTGTGGTAACACAATCCAGGGCTGGCTGATCTCATTTGTCACTCATATTTTCTGTCTCATACCTGTCTGTCCTGGGTGGTGAGGGGCCATCGGGTGGTGACCCATTGGGGGGTAGCCAGGGTGCATGGCAGCACCAGGTGGGGGCCCTCCATGGTGTGGAGGGGGTGCTCCATGGTGGGAAGGAGGACCTCCGTGGTGTGGTGGTGGCCCTCCAGGGTGCATGCCTTGTGGAGGAGGTCCAGGGTGGGGTCCAGATCCTGGAGCCTGTCCTTGAGCCTGTGCGGCTGCAGCAGCAGCAGCAGCAGCCGCAGCTTGCTGCTCCATCTGTTGTCTTGCCTTCATCTCAGCATATTTGAGCTGCTCCATGTGGAACGCCTGGCGCTCAGTGAGCAGCTGCTGCCGCTGAAGCTCCAACTTCATGGAGAGATGAAGGACACACAGAGAAAATGATTAAATGATTTGTTAAAATAAACACCAAGAACAAGTGGTCTACAGAGGTGAAGTATGCACACACCATGTGAAGCCTTAAAATCCAGTGTAAAGCTGTCTCGAGTCTCTTTGTAGTAATGTGTGGATCGTTGTGTTTTTTTACAGACTCAGTGTTTTTTAATATGTGGCAACAGCAGCGTTTTGGTTTCTCTCCAGTCTTCAAGCTTATGTAAAGCAGAGTCCCTTTCATGCACTATTTACAGATGTAGAACTGGGCTGCGCTCCCGATGCGTCCACCATGAAAACACAGTTTTACACTCTCAATAGTCTCCAGGGATTGTTCAGGGCCAGGACACACACACAGAGCTGAGAGCCATTCATTTGCCCTGCAAAAGCAGGTAACAGTTTAATTTGCCTACAACTGCTTTGGACTGGAAAATGTTTTATTTGCAACTCAGCTGTCCCACAAAGAAGTGTTTCTGTCTCTCCTCTTCAGTCTCTTTAGAGGATATGAATCAAGTGGGCAGCAACTAGCATAGTAGCCAACACAGGCAGGTCCAAATATTTACTTACTTCAATTTAGCAACTGCAGTATTACGACTACGGTAAAAGCTTAAAACTGTAATTCCAAAAACCTGTATTCCAATTCACTGTTTACATTTCAAACCACGTCTTTGACAATTTTATAATGTGTTTCTCAGTAACTTATCAACATCTACAAACAGTAAATAAGTCAACATGTGAGCAGAACATCAGCTGGCTGAAGTAGGGTTAGGATTGGTGTCATCAGAAATGAAAATGTAGATCATAAGTGGGTAACGAGGTCATGCTTTGATTAAATTTCAAAATAGTCCCATAAAACTTGATTAAGTCTTCCTGATAAATAATTGTTAAGATGCAGTGTTCCACTGTATAAAGCCATGAAAATTAAAACTGAGTCTGTACACAGTGGGTGTACTTTCAAACTGTAGGATGAGCTTCTTTTAACAGACCACCTTCATTATTAATAACCGCAGCTGAGAGCTCTTACTGTGCAGCATATATGAGTGCGAGCAATATTTAATTCTGTTCCATCTTCGCTGGTTGTGTAGGCTCGTTGCTAGACAATAACATCTATGTTTAATCTCAAGTTGAACATTAAGAACCTGTGATATTATCATTTTGACTCACAGCCTCCTTCTCTCTGTCCATGATGGTCTCAAGCTCCTCGAAGTGCCTCAGTTTGATCTCTAGCTTCTTCATCTGGGTCTCCACCAGTAGAGCAACCAGGGACTTGATTTTCCTCTCCTCAACTGCCGCCAAGTGCTGACAAGACAGAGAAACAGGAAGCAAGATTGATGATAAATAAGTGTTTTGTGTCAAATACATTATTCATATACGTCACACCTTATCAAGAGTACCCTGTAATGAACCCCACAGAATGAGCAGCATGAGAGACTTACACTTGAGAGAAAGGTAACAGTTAATAAGTTGATGTGTGTTTGCTAAGGTCCAATTAGAGCTCTTGCAGTCTCACCTTGGCTTTAGTGGCTGCAGATGCCAGGGCAGCAGCAGCTGCAGTGGCAATATTTCCCTCTCCGATGTCATGCTCCAGCTTCTTCCTCTTGTCCTCTCCCTCCTCTGTAGCTCCTTTCTCCTCTTTGTCCTTCTCCTGTTCTGAGGATGACGTTTCCATAGCTTCATCTTTATCCTTATCTGAGGGAAGGGGATGAATCTCAGAACTGGCATATAAAAACATATAATCTTCTGCACGCTTCATAAACATTTTTTAAAAGACAAGTGTGTTGATTAATAACTCATGAATCAATCATTTAGTGAATGAATAGAAAGGTAATCTGTAATTACTTTGATAACTTATCATTGACAGTAAAATGCTAACTATTCCAGACTTCTAGAGGATGCTCTTCTTTGTCAAACTCTGTAGTAACTGTAATATATCTGTTTTTCCTCTAACCTTGATTACTCAGGAAAATAATCAACAGACCACTTAAAACTAAAGGTTAGCTGCAGCCTTACTTGCTAATTGAATGTTCTAGTTGAAAGCTTATTGGTATTAGTATGTGGGACATTGTGTATTTTTTTCATGTGCCTTGGAGTTACCTGCTGCAGCCGTCTTTGCTTCCCCTCCCTCTTCACTCTCCTCCTCACGTTCCGAAACCTCTGCTCCCTCCTTCTTCACCTTTTCTGTGGTCTCTGTCTTGTCGGTTTTCTCCGCAGACTCACTGGGCTTCTCTGCCTCATCCTTGAGTTCCGGCTAAAGAAGGTGGACACAGTAAGTGGCCAAAATTTGATAAAGTACCCATAAAACAATATCATCGTGTGACTGGTCAGCTAATAAATGTTGTGATGCTCAGGGCAAATGCAATAACAGCTTGTACTGTGACCCTACTTCTGTTTGGGGGACAATCAAAGTCATTAGGACCAAGTGTCTGACTCTGGTTAATGGGTGCTAATGACAAAGCCATCAACCATCGAGTCGCTCAGTAGAGTGGGGACAATGAGAACGTTAGTAAATGCCATTTAATTCAGCCCCTGGTCTTTTCCAAAGGCAGGGACCAAATGTAGGTGGGTGGAAAAATTACCTTTAAACACCAAGAACGAGAAAGGCCTGTTTTTAACATTACTTTATGCGCAACTGATATTTTATGACGAAAGCTTTGAATGTGTGATCTACACACATTCTAATATCATCTGTGTATCACCTGTAAACTAACATCAATGAGAAACAACATTAGACAGAAGACGTGTTTCTCTTCATTAGAGATATATTAATAATATTAGTATATATTAATATATTAATATTAATAAGAATCCATCAATTTTATCCCCAACAATTGCACATTTTACTTGTCAAAATCTGATTCTTGAGCTACAAAAAAAGATGGGAAGCGATTTGTTGAGCACCACTGACATGCAGAGAACAAAAGAAATATATTATATTATTATTATATTTTCACCAGCCTTATCTTTTAACAGATGTTTCCATGTGGTATAAAAGGTTGTCTTACCTTATCAGCCTGCTGGGAGTCTGTGTCTGTGTCCGCCTTTTCTGCCTCTGTGGTTTCTAGAAGTGATAGAAAAACCTGCATCATTTCACAGGGTAAAACCGACGCTTAAACACTGCTATGCTGCAGCGTAAAATTTTATTTTAGATAATTTCTCATGTTTACAGCCTGTGTTCTAAAAAACAAGAATAATAGTCAAAAACAGAGAAAATAAAGATCAATACTTTCAACACTTACAAGTGTAATAAAATTATTATTCTGTTTAAAATGAAATGCATTTATTGATTCACTGAGTTAAATGCAATCAAAAATGAGCACCGAAGGGCAGGAAGAGTGGAGGGAAAATTAAGGTTAAAAGCATTTTAAGCCAACAAGCCCACGGGGAAGGGCACACCCACAAATGACCAAACACACACATACACACATGACTAGTTGAATCCATGGGTACTGAGTGTTAAACTGTGTCACGGGTGCACTTGAGCGTATGTTAAGGGTTTGAATATTGAAAGTGTGTTGTGTGTGTTGGCTGGTTGAGGCGCTGAATGCATTGAAATTTGTTGATTCAAACTGTGGCTCTAGAAAGCATTAATCATGGTATAAGAAATGATTGGTATTGTGTGTGGGACTGTGCGTGGGTGAGAGGAGGTTGTGAGCAAAAGTGAAAGAGACAGAGAGAGGGGAATATTTCAAGAAAGCAAAGCAAAATAGAGAGAAAGAGATAAGCACACGGTGGAGTGATGACCCAGTTTTTTACTTCCCCTCCTCCCACTCCCCTGACCCATCTGCCACTGTTGTTTTAATCCACTGGTTACCACGGCAGTACGCACTCTCTCACATACACACACACCAATATTTCTGTACATTTCACAGCGACGGTGGTAAAAACTGACGTGCATTCTCTTCAAATGTCAAGAAAGACTGGTCACGCTGACTCATACGCAGACAAAGACAGACAAACACGTGAGGTAGAAAGGTGGATGTACAAAAAGGACAAAGTGATGACAGTGTCCACTCACTGATCACTTTGCCTTAACACATCCACACAAACACACACGACAGTAATGTGGATTAAAGTTGCCTCTCCCTACTCAAAAGCCTGGGATATGCTGCCCTCCAGTGGCAGCAGACATCATGGCACACAAAACTACCAAACCTACTCTGAACTGTCAAGGCATGTTAATCAGTGACTTTTGTTCCTGCCCCTCGTTATTTGATACTCACCAGTTTTTTCTGGCTCCTCGGGGGCAGTGCCAGCAATGCCGCTGCTCTCCAGGCCGAAGGCGGGGTCCACCTTTCCTGTGCTCCTTGCTGCCTCCTGTACCTTTTTCACATGAGCCTCTACCAGCTCAGCCGGCACCTCCTCACGTACACGAGAAAACTCCTCTGCATACAGAGAAAGAACATTTTTTTAATTAACAATTGTAGTGGGACACAAATTAAAATATTCTTAAATGTTTTCTGAAATGAATCATAATGAACAACATAATTGGCATGGCTGTGTTACTGTATGGTCTTTATTATTTTGTTTATTTGTTTGTCTGTAACATGAACTCTCACCTAGGGCTGCCTTAGCAGCAGCAGATGCCACCCTGGGGTCGACTACAGAGGCCAGGAATGCTACTGTGCTCATGACGGGGTTTCCAGACTGGCTGAAAGGTATGGGCTGGTAGGCCAGAGGGCCCAGAGTGCTCTCCGTACTCTCCAGGTATGGGTCCTCAATGGGCAGCCGCAAGAAGTGTAATATACACTCGTCTTGGGTGCGTGAACCAACATGTTCTGACACTTTGTTCCAGTCATCTTTGTACATCTCCAGTGCCTATTAGTGAACATACAAGCCTCAGTCATAATACTGCAGTCAGAGTGAGAAACATCCAGTAACGTATGTGGGATCACAGAACCAATAGAAAACTGGAAGAAAGGTGATAAAAGGTCTAAGGTGATTGGATGGAGTAAGAGAGGAGGAGGAAATTATTTAAAAGCAGAGGGGTACATGAAAAAGAAAGGCAGCTTTGACAAAGAAATAAACAATCCATGTAACAAGGATGGATAAAGAAGGGCACAATAAGAAGGATCAACAAGTTGAATGGAGCAAGAATAAGAGGACCAAATGGGGGAAATAACAAATAAATGGAATGATATAACAACAAAAAACAGAGTAAAAGGAATGACAAGCAGGGGATTGGGAGGGGGGACACAAAGAGAGATGAAGGACATGCAACAACAAGTGTAATAACCATTTTATGTTTCCGTCAGTATTTATGACAGCTGAATAGAGGAAGAGACTGCATTTCAGTGCTCAGCAGTCAAATATTGCAGGATTCAGTATTTAACAGGTTGATCCTCTCTTTTGTTCATCAAGACTCACCTCTAGCAGCAGCAGAGTCTCCTGCTCTGTCCATTCCCTGGTGGAGGCGGCAGCTTTGGCCTGTTGAAAACCAAAAACAAATGACCAAAAATGTAGACAGGAAAGTGGATTAGTAGTATTTGAAGTCAAAACAAGGCTTTTATTCTTTTTTATGCATGTGCTGACCTTGGCACTTTTCTTGTAGAGGTCAGAGCGAAGGCCAAAGTTCTGCAGATCAATAGGCTTTTCTTTACCCTTGTCGGCAAAGTTGGGCATTGCCTGTGGAGGAGGAATCTGGAGGGATGACAGACGGATCATTTTCAAGTTGTGTTTTAAAATTAAGCTCATCATAAAAATACTAGAAAAGGCAGCTGCAGTCCTGTTGGAATTCATCAACATCAAAGCAAACTATGCGACAGGTGTACAATATGTTTTTTTTCTTTCCTGGATTGCATCATCCTGATTCTTTATATTGATCTGACCTCAACTGAAATAAAGAATAATTCCCCAGGCCATAGTTAAATGCAGTCAAGTCCTGTCTAGCAGATGTTCAAAACCAACTCTCTTAAATTCATCATCCTATGTTCAGATTCCTCCAGTCATTACATTATAAAGGAATCTGTATTAAAAACAGTGCAGAAATTTCATTTTTGACAGATGCACTTTTGTAATATTTGAACAATGAAACCTGTCTTGGGTGTGAAGAACCTGGAAACAGTCATTCATTTTTATTGCATCTCTTTAAATTACTTTAAATTCACTCAAAAACAACCAATAAAATTGTCACTTTATTCTTCCTACGCTGATCACCTGTCTAGTTCATAAGGCCTATGGAGTCAGGGCTCCTTGACTCTGAATGACCTCCCGGAAAAGATCAGACAAACCCACTCTGTTAAATTTATAAATCTCTCTTTAAACCAACTTATAGAAAATGTTGTGTAGTTTAAAGCGTAGTTATTTTTAAGTGGTCTATATAAATAAAGTCATTATTATTGATAAGCATTGTGTGGACCTCGACCAGTTTTGCAGAAATGTAATGAAACATGATTAAATATTTTTTGCTATTAAATCTTGTCTCTTTGTAAATAATGTAAATTAATTTTCAGTGTTTCTGGGGCTGCTAATCCTTCATACTCATTAATCTATTACTTCAATGAGCCTTACTAGATCACATTTCATCATCTTAGCTGTGGCCTGAAACAACAACGATGCACCCCCACCAGGTTTAAGTTATTGGCGCTTTCCTTACCGCTGGGGGGCGGTGGTTCAATGGCATGAGTCCAGATGGCGTGTCAGCCAGCACAGTGAAGTGGGGTGTGGGTGGAGGTCCCATAGGTAACGGGCGATTTTCGGCATCAACCTGGTAGTTCACCAACCCCCACTGTTCCAAGAATGCATGAACCCTAAAGAGAAGAAGCAAATGCATTTAATATACTTTCACTTTGACCATTATTAAATGTATAGAGCTAAAGAGTTTTCTCAATAACTGTTACCCAAACTAAGGGTAGTTACCTGCGAGTTAAATTGTTTCTGCATTATGTCTTTATACCAAATTATATTTCCTAGTACCACACACGTTCTGAGGATAGTACAGTTAGAGATCCTCGTAGATCTTAGCTTACCTCATGATAGCACAAACATCCCCAGCCAAGTTTCTGCGACAAGAGGTGGAGGTGAGATACTCTTGAGGATTTAGCCGATAGGTGTCAATCATGAAGTTTCGGTAGGCCAGATATCTGTTTAAGAGTAGAAAAGAAACACAAAAATATTAGCAGGACAGTAAATGTGCCTCACACACGCAAAATCAATCTAGAGGTGTAAATTAAGGTAATGTGTGGCTGATGGATGTGTGTGTATGTAAGCTCACATTTCTGGAGTTTTGGATTTGTTCTTTCCGTTGAAAAACTCAGGCAGTGCTCGTCTCTCAATTTCATGGATGCTGATAAAAGAAGAAAAATATTATTTACAAACAGAACGTAGAGAATTATCATTTATCACTTAAATAATGAAAACTTGACCGTGGAACCTAAATTCATCTGCTGATTTAGAACACGATTAGCTGCAATATTCTCAAATCCTCAAGTAACTGATCGCAGTGAAAGTTTTTTCAGGTACAGTCAACCTAATGAAAAAGAGCCAACTAACAGGACATCTTCCAAGTAAACAAAGCATCTTAGTATCTCACATATTATTATTCTTAAAATTAAATTGATTTACAGTACTATAGCTCACAGTTACTGGGGCAGAGGTTACACTATTATTTGTCTCCAGTGTCCCAGCTCTTACCAGTTGTAGTCAAACCAAGCAGCGTAGCTGGGAATAATGATGTGATGAGTCTGTTCGGTGACGTTGTCTTCACCAGCATCTATCAGCCGATTGATATCACCTTTGCCCTGTTCCTCATCATCCTGGTAAGAGAATGAGACAAGTCAACACATCACAAAAGGCTTTTACAGCTTTAGTGTTTGTGCCATTTTATACACAGAATTATTGATCAACATTTCTATTGAACAATATGTAACCAGTTGAAGCTGCCCTGAAATTTAAGCACTAGTCACTCAGTTTGTGAGTTTGAGACATACAGAGTCAATGATCTTACCTTTCCACCAGAAATCAAAGAGTCATCCTCCATGTCATCTTGAGAGAAAAATAAAAAGGTATTTTAGTTGAGCTACATCATATAATTAACAAAATAAAAAAACGGATTGTAGTTATAAAGTGATTAAAGCAATTCACAACAAACTAAACAAATTCAGACTGTACATACCCAAGTCAGCCACATTTCCTCCTTTCACTGGAGTATTTTCACTGTCTTTCTTTGCTGTATGAGAAAAAGGCAAATAAAATTAGCTACGGAAAATATATAAAGAAGAAGAAAGATGTATTAACCAGTATTCTGGTTTGCAAAAGAGGACACTAAACTAGATGGAGAATGACTGTGTGTCTGTTGAAAAGAAAATGGAGATTTTTGTAGAAGTGGGAGATTCCAGATGAGACTGGTCTACAACAGCCATGTTTTGTGAGGATTATGCATTTGTTGTTGAAAGGAAAATTTTAGGAGAATACAGATCATGCTCCATTCATCTTCGATTATCTAAAAAGAAAAAAGGATAAGTTGCCCTCAGGTCGTTTCCCTTCTTTTCTGACTGTAACTGTGTGTATGTGTGTATAATTGTTGGAGTCAGAGTTCTTGTCTCCTTTATGCCCCATCGATTTAAAAAAATAAAAAAAAACAAAAAAAAAAACAAAACAATGAATAGCAAATGAATGAAAGCTAATAAAGGATTAAAGCTGATAAAAGACTGACTTTGACCGAGATCAGATCTTAATAATACTACAGCTAGGCTGAGTGTCCAGCTGTGCCCTACTCGTGTCAAATACCATTCTTAGACATGCTGCCCTCCTCCATGCTGGCACCAGCCGATGAGTCGTCCATGTCTTTGGTGATGTCCTCCTCTGTGTCCTCCTCTTCGCCTCTGTGACCCCGTCGCTTCCAGTGAGGCCCTGGGTTCCTGGTGCACAGATGGGTAAGTTAGTTGAAAAAGACTGGAAACATTACCCTGTGAGTTTGTATTTTATGTGGACAGTTCAAGATCTTTTATGTCTTTTGTCATATTGCTAGAGAACACAGATAAGATTGTACATCTCCTTAAGTTCAGTTGGACAAACATTTATTTCCTCTTCTACATCACAAGTTTCTCGCTCTCCCTGATGAATATTCAAATTGGGCCTCCTTACCCCTTCTTTCCTCCCTTCTTGCGGGATTCAGCAGGAGTGATGGGTGGTGAGGGTGAGCGCCTCCTCTTCTTTCCGGCAGAGTTAGCCTTACGCTCCTTGCGATCAGGTGTACGGGAAGACTGATCAGATAAACCCCGTGCAGCGCAGGGAGCGAGGGATGGAGGATGAGAGAAAGAGCCGCAGAATGAGAGGATGGAACGGTTGCACACACAAGGAGGGGAAGCAGTGGGAGAACGACAACAGGGAAGGGAGAGGATGCCGTGGCGGTGAAGGAGACGACCAGGGTTCCCGTACACTGTGTTTACTCAGAGATTCTCAATAGCAATACTGTAGATTCTCTTTCACACCAACTGTCATTTAAATTGTGGTGAAATATTTATCTGGCAAAAAATTATCTTTGCAGACAAATTGCCAACTAACTATTGTAAGGTTTGCTTTTCTGAGTTCATTATTTTTAATTGTTTTAACTATTTTTGACCATTGCACACTGAAAATGTAAGTAAGGCAACAAACAGATTTTAATTAACTGAATATTCTACCAGTATCTTAATCAGTGGAAGCACTAAAACAGCTGCATGGCCAGGTAAAGTGAGCAAAAACTGTGCTGCAAACCAAGACAAAACCATATACTTTAATAAAATGAAATAGCAAAATGACTATAAACTGACTATAAGTTTTCCCTCATGTCATTCACATTGTATTTTAATTGCTGTCATATGATTTTGGTGTGTTGATAAGTTAGCAAAGATGCTTTCTGTTAACCATCCCTGAGGTTTAAAATAATGAAGAAAATAATTTTCTAAACATCAACAAGAACCCTGTTATTAATTAGGAGACAAAGAGTGAGGAAAAGTTTGGAAAGGATGTGCAACAAACAGGCTAAACGCAGACAAAGAAAATAACAACACACAGACCACAGGGCAAAGCGCAGGCAACACACACTTGCAGCAACAAAACACTCCTACACAACCACTAACACTTTATTTTGACAACACCGACTTCACCACATCATTACAGAATTTATGGCCAATATCTGACCAGTTTTCTTTTTAGACAGTACAGTGTCTTTTGTAAATGATGCCAATTAGCATAACATTCACAATATTGGATTTAATCTGAAAAGTAGTTTGAATTAACTGCTTCGATGCACCAGTGAAAGAAAATCTACCATCAGTACTTTTTTTTTTTTTATTAACTTCATAACCACTAACACATACAGCAAAACCTACCTCCTCCTCCTTGGGGAAGATTCTCTGGCGGAAGTTAACTGGCTTTTTGTTCTCATCCACCTCATAGTCTTCTTCATTCATCCACTCATTGAAGGCATCAGTGTCTAAAACCCACTTGACATGGACCTGATGGAAAGTCAAGAGGGTTGAAGCAGTTTGTTCCCCACGACTGAGCAGCTGAAAAGTACTGATCATTCTTTGTTGGTAGTTTATCTGAACCCTTCCTGCTACTGTCTTGATTTATTTTTAAAATCTACCATTGGAACGGACTCTGTGTTGACTGTTAGGATCTCAGAATTACTATTATGCAAGAACAAAAACAACATATAAAAATTATATTACATTTAATATTCAATTATAATTTCAACATGCTAAACTTTTTAATACTTTATTCTATACAACAGCAAAAAAATTTAATAAAAATGTATGGCCTGACCTGACACCGGCTGCTAGTTTATCTTTTTTCAATGCTAAATACTATTTTTAAGTTAAAAATGCTTGTTTCTTTCTTATAGCTCACCTTCCAGGGTCTGTCAGTGCTGGGTGGATCCTCTACGTCACCATCCACCTCGCTGGCTGATACCCAGGTATCATAGCTAAAATAACAAAACAGCCATGACTCAGTAATCACAACAAAGAACCAGCATATAATATAAACCTAGATAAGTTACCCAAATATTATCAGCAACAAAATTCACAGATTAGATTCACATCAGGCCTAGATCTGGTTTAAAGAGGCTTTGTCTCGAAAATATCCCTTACCTGAAAGAGTTATTGTTATTATGTATGACAGATTATTTGTTATATATTATGTGTGTTTTAATTAATATTCCTATCAGGTATTTCATAACATTTTCCAATCTACTTCCTGCTCACCTGTCTGGGTAGAGTCCCCAGTGCACTAGCACCTGTTTGTCTTTCCTCATGACAGGACGAAGCCACTCCTCTGCAACAGACAAAAATCAATGATCACATAGATTCATAAACACTGACCAATAATTTTATGAATAAGAACAACTACTACTACACATTGATACAGATTCACATAATTTTCTCAATACATTTTAGATCAACTTTAAAATTTACTGATTTTTTAATTGTTACAACAAAGACTAATTTCTTTGTGGAATAAAGTTCTGACCTAATTTGAATGATACTGCTAATTCTACCCTACCTTCTTCTTGTTGAGACGGGGAGGGGTATATGTGGTGGGTGGCCTTTGATTTATCATCAGTTATGGAGCCCTGGAGGAGAAAGGGGTAAAACAATAATAAACTAAAAATGTAAATATAAAACAGAGAGTTGAAACACCTCAACTTTTCTCAGAAATCTTTTCATTTGCTAGTTTGTACTTATAAGCTGGAGCTCACCTGATGCCTTTTGATGATGTCTTTGAGCTTACTGGCCTGTTTCTGCTCAATGTCAGGCGACAGGAAGACGATTGGTCGAGTCAAGCAGTTATTCTACAAGTACAGAACCATGACGTCAACGCCAAAAACAACATTTTATTTCCCAAAAAATTATGCAAAAGACAATCACGGTTCACTTATTAATTAATTCAGTGGTTGTACAAAATCAAAACACCAACCATGTCTGTGTAACCTAAAACACGTAAGCTAGAGCTAATAGTCATATAAAAAAAAAAAAAAGAATGCTGGTTAACTAAAACACACATACAAAGAAGCCTACCTACAACTAGTTTTCAACATTAAGGTCTTTCTGAAAAGACAGGGTTATATAAAATAAAATCAAAGCAATTAAATTTGTTTCAGTAATTATGTGAGGAACATCTACAGGTATCTAACTGTAGACACCAACATATTCAACCGCTTTCTTGTGTGTGAAGAATACGAGTCATACCTGGACCAAGTTCTTCTCTACGTTTAAGAACATTTCCACATTCCTGTCCATCCGTGAAGGATTCTGGAGGTCAAACCGACGCCTAGGAATGGTGGGCACAAAACGTGAAAATAAATAATGTGATGCTGTTGCACCATTCTACCAGAGCATAATAGCAAGTCAAGTCACATTTCTGTATATTTATCCAGTGACTTCATCAATATCTGTTCTGAGGTTTTTCACGTAGTTAATTTATGGTTAAAAAATGAATTTAAGGTCTATTCATTTATTTTGCCTTCAAAATTTACAGGAGTCAAAACCAAAACCTTGCAACAAAAGAAGGAACCGACTGGTTCAGGAGATTATGGTGTAAGTTGGGGTCAACACCATTTGTATCTGTGGAGTTTAAAGTCAACTCACCAGCCCTGTTCGCTCTTAAACTTGTAGACGGACCCCAAGATGTGACAGAGAGCCCCTCCTGCCTTGAAATCCAGGAAGCACTTGGCCTGAAAACAGAAGAGGAAGAATAAGGATCTGACAGCATGTCTGCATTCAGGGTAAACCATATGTAGAAATGCATTACAGCAAAAACACTGCAAAATGTAAGTAGTTTAAATATAAATGTAATGTGTATGTGTGTGCTGTGCTTACAGGTAGCTTGGTAAGGGCAGGATTGTTGACCCTACGACCAAATGCATCTTCCTGGAACTGCAGAAGTTGGATCACCAGCCCCACCAATGATTTACTGGATGGGGAGTCATTCTGGACATACTGAAAGAAGACAAAGATAAATGTTTACCACCACGTGTAAAATCATCACATTAGTGAAGCTAGAAAAGGCATTACATTTGATTTTTTTTCCTTTAAAAAATAAGAACTATCATGCACTATCAAAATAGTTGCATATAGCATCATTTTCATTTTATTTTAATAAACGTGATCTCTATGCATTTATTTTAATGTGGTTACAAGAATGTTTTCACTTGCATCCATGGTGAGGTCACAAGGTCAGGCTCAATAACAAGAAATCCAGGGTCATCATACATTAAGGACATTATAGCAGACTGCATTCCTGTTGTTGTCCTTTTATCTACCAAATTACAAGCATACTTGATCATTTCTCTACCCTCCGATAAATGGTCACTCTTGCCGTGGCAAAAAACGATAATGCTACACAAATAAGCAATCAACGTAAAGAAAATAGAGCAACTAAACTAAACTAAACGATACGATCTAAATATAATATTGTCCCACTTAAAGCCTGTATTTGCTTCGATTCAACCGAGCTAAGTGTGTCAGTAGGTTGAGGTGAAAGCACGACACGACAGGAAGACGACTCTTTGTTTGGCTAACTTGGTGGGAGCCTGCACAGTGTGGCAACGTTGACAGAACTCAACACTGCCTAACGTGACCCTGCATCACAAAACACGACTGTGGCCTCAAAGTGTACACGGCTATGATTATTATTCTCTGACTGCAGTTACATAAACACATTAGAGGGGTTTTGAAAGACAGGCTAGACATAATCTAACGTCAACGCTAGCTAACAGTACGAGTTGTTTGCATGGTGTCCCGTGGCTAACGCTTGCTTAGTTAGCTATTAAGGTCCCTTGTAGTGGTAATAAACTGAATTCTTGCGAACAGAGAAATGCTGTCAGTGTGAGCTGCATAGCTTCTGTAGCCTGAACGTCCATCTGCAGCTCGTCTGTAAACAGTTTCCCTCTTGATTAGCTCCCCTCACTGAATGGACGGTTGGTGGCTAACAGCTAGCTAGCTAATAAACACTTCGCTCAAGTAAAATTAGAGCCCATGAGCTTGGAGGTACAATTCACAGGTTTTCACGAGAAGCTACTCGCAGACAAATGAAGACAGCAGAAGCCCAAGTTACAGTTTGTGTGTGTATAGTGTGTGGCTGCAGCTAGCTAGAACATCAGCGCTCCATTGTGCCAGCGGGACGCGGGCCTTCGTAGAAATCAATGGAGGAGCAGCTAGCTCACCTTCTTGTAGTGCTTTCCGATCCACAGCCGCACCGTCTCCAACTGGGATATCGTCTCTGAGCTTTCCCAGAATTTCGTGGACGGGCCGCCGTCTTTCTTTCGTCCCACCATAGTCCCACCGCCGACCAGGCCGGTAGCCGGTCCGCCTGAGCCCGTTCCGCCTGCCGTTGTCGCCGCCGTCGCCATTTGCGTGTTTTGTTCGCTGCGTTTTCTTTCTGCTCCGCGGCGGCGCTCACCGTGCAAGTTTTCGAATGATATTGCGCAGGCGCAAACGTGTTGCCGCTTTTCAATTCTCGCGAGTCTCGACTTCGTAGGGATTGTGGGAAATGTATGCTTGAATAGTTTTTTGTAGTTTTTTCTGTTTGTGCTTGTTTGCTTTTGAATCTGCTCCAGAAAGTCGGATGAATAGATGTTTTTGAAATGAAAGTTTTAATTAACGTTTTACATAATAAAATTTAAGGATTTACATAATTAAAAAACACAACAACGAGTCTGCCGAGTATTAGATTTAAGCAGTCTTTAAATTCTTTTTTCTCAAGCAAACCAGTGTGCAAAAAATGGTATCTTTGGTGCGTCGAGTGTACAGTAAAAGCAAAAGGAATTAAACTCTGAATGCTTTAGTTTCACTTATGTATCTTCTAAACTTTCTAAAAGTAATAAAGGCATTTATTACAGCTACTTAGTTGTGAGTCCTGGGGAAACTAATTCTATTTCTTGCAATAAAAATACTACAAATAAATAGTCACACAAATTCACACATACATATATAAGTATATATACACATAATATTAATAATGAATGATAATATTGACATACTTAATACTGATCCCCTTGGAGAAATTGTAAAACGCATAAAAGTGCATAATGTAAATGTAATTTAAAATAATGTCACTGTGAAAACCAAAAAGATACAAACAGCTCTATTTTCCTAATTTGCTAAATAAGTCATATTAAACACATACCAACAAAAATCGTATCACATTCACTGTGTGAGTGTGAAGATGGCGCCATCCGATGGCAATACCAGGAGATGGTGTAAACCTGCTCTACGGTTCACAGAATCTCCTCTTCTGAGGAAAGCATGCATGGATACAAATGTTTCAGACATTCAAACGCCCTTTTCTGCATAACATCAGGTGAAATCTGAACTTCACTTCAACATGAGGGTTTCCCACATAAACTAATAAAGTGCTGTAGAGTTGACATGCAACTCATGATTAGTGAATAGCTACTGACAAACAGACCTGACATGCTGAGCACCACAGAGTTACTAGAATTTCTAGCCTAAATTCTACAGTGTCTTTGGTAATACTGTAGAAAACAGGCCTGTAACCATTCAGTACTACAGTATAATCCTTCTGCTGGTCAGAAGGTCTGTGATCCACCTGCACAGTGAGTCTGGCACATTCAGCTGGAAGAGTCCACAAACAGTATCCTAGCACAGACCTGGGGAGTCAAGATGCTGGAAATGAGGTGGAGGAACAAGTTTACAGCATCGTCTGCAGATCCATTGGCTCTGTCGGTGAACTGCATCGGATCCAGAGGCGAGTCTGTAATGTCCCTGAGGTGGGACAAGACAAGGTGCTCAAAACATTTCATGACCACAGAAGTCAGGACAAAGTTTGATGTTTTAGTAAAACATTTTTGTCTATTTCCTGTACAACAGTAGTGTTCCAGTGTTCTGTTTTTACCTCTGTCAACTTTACTTCTATGAATGTACTGTATTACAGAGTAAATTCAAGAAATGAGCCAAAGCTATTGGCAAAACCATAATCCAGTCACGTGTACAGCAATTAAACTAATAATGAATGACTTTATAGCTTTGTTGTTTTTTCTATTATGGTTTTTATTTACTCAGCCTTTGTCCTCACGTGGCTTCACACTTTATTTCCTTTTCATCATTCAGGGTTTGATTTCTGAGAATACACATGATCTAATCGAGAAATTTGACTTTTATGATCTATGTGTCAGCATTAGCAAAATAATCTAATTGCTCTAGTTTTATGGCTGTTTATTGTTTTTTTTTTAGTGTTTTAGGTTCCTACAGAAATTTGTCCAGCACATTTATGATGGAGAACAATCACACTTGCATAAAGTAGATGTTACTTAAGAAACTCGCAGCTAAAGGCTTTTGCTAAGTCATCTCCTATATCTTACTTGCTCAGTTTTGAATCAAATTTCCTGTCTAGAAACAGTGCTACTGCGTTATTCATTGAGTTTATGTTGCATGTACAACTTATTACTTTACTTATGTATGGTTTTGTGCTTTAATGACCCAATAAGATCATTTACTGTCACCCCTGACAATAAAGTACTGCATGTTAAAAAGTATTCGAAGTTGCAGACCCTTGATCTGATTTATATATGAAACAAGCCTTATCTAAATCATTTAAATTGAAGGACAAAGTTATCTGTGGTATATTTGACTGAACAAAAGCACGTGCCTTGATAAGATGAGCACATAAATACCCCCACATCAAGACACAGCATAAACAGCGGTGCTGAGTCTTCCTCTGAATGGGAAGGTAGGAGACTGTAGTTAAACTGTAATATTATTTTAAAGTTATTTAATTTTCATGTGCTTACATTTAGAATTAAGGCTACACACATCCCACATTGTGAGTCGAGGTTAATGTTCAGTAGAGCCGTTCAGTATAAATGTAAATGTTATTATTGACTTTCTTCTTTGTCTCAACCAGAAAAATGAAGCAAACTTGGGTTCTGCTGTTGCTGCTTCTTCTCGGGACGGCATACAGCTACCGTAAGAATAATATCTTTATTATAAAATATATTAAAGCTGCAATGTCACGCAATCTCTAGTTACAGTGTGTGTAAACAATAAAAGGTGGTAGAGTGACAATACAGATCAATGTGGCATTAGCAAGTAGAGTAAATTTCTTTAAAACACTATGCAATGGCTTAGCTCCAATTCTAAATGCAAAATCTCATTGTAATGTAAGGCCACTTACAGTGGCAAGAAAAATTAATTTCTTGGTTTTATACATTCATTTGTCATTAAATGTTAATTAACAAATATAATGTTCATGAAATAGTAAAAGCTTGCTCTCAATTTAGACATAAACATAAAACTTGGAGTTGTCAGGTGGGATAAAGAGAGAACAGCTGTAGTCAACACATAGAAAATAATTCCCTATTTTGGGAGTAATCCTGTCTTTGCATCTCCATTGCTCCTGGTGTTACTTTCATTTGCAGTAAAGCAGGTGATTTGATGCTGATTCACAATCACTTGCACTTCCTAAATGGACAAACTGATATCCCTGAAGTTTAACTCACTTGGTGTTATACTGTAATGATTGTTTCCTTAATTGTGTCTTGTTCATAGAAAATGTGGCCTTGCGAGGAAAAGCAACCCAGTCACAGAGACTTGGTCATATACTTGGAGCTGCCTACAATGCTATCGATGGAAACCGTAACTCTGACTTTGGAGCTGGATCCTGTACCCACACTACTGAACAGACCAACCCTTGGTGGAGAGTGGACTTGTTGGAGTCCTACATTGTCACCTCTGTTATCATCACAAACCGAGGAGACTGCTGTGCAGAAAGGTTTAACGGGGCAGAGGTTCACATAGGTGACTCTTTACTAGACAATGGTGCTGCTAACCCAGTGTAAGTGTATAAAACAACTTATTAAAAACAAGATTTCCCAGGAAATATTTAGCAGATGTTGCAAACCAACTAGATCCTGATGCATCTCATCCGATGATCTACTGTAATAACTAGTACTAGTACAGTACTAACTCGCCTCTCTCTCTGTTTCTCTCTCGCTCTCTCTTAGGGTTGGTGTGATACCCAGCATCCCAGCAGGCAGGTCATTAACACTGACTTTTACCAGACTAGTGAAGGGACGTTATGTGACTGTGGTTCTGCCTGGTTTAAACAGGGTCCTTACACTCTGTGAAGTTGAAGTCTATGGATACCGTGCTCCAACTGGTGAGAAATGAAAACAAGAGTTAAACCACACAACATGAGAGATGATTCATGATTTTGTTTTTAATTTTAAATATAGTGACAGAACGTGATCCAAGATTTCATCCTCATTCATTTCAGAGAAGAAAAGGGAAAAATGCATGCTCTTTTTTGCAAAGTGGTCTCTATTTCAGCTAAATTTGTCCGAACTCTAACTTACAATATTGTGAAACTCAGCCATACCATAGATGGTTTATGTATATTTGAGATCTTAAGAATTGTTCAGAGGTCATAAAATGCCCAATTATAATAAAAACATCTAAACAACTGAGTGTGAAATGTTTGTACAGTATATAGTACCATTCAACACAATTTATATTACTGCTTACTAAACATATTTATCTTTTTTTTTCAAAATGCACACATATTGGTGAGAGATTTTAAAAGGTGTGAGTGCTGATGTTTGCTGATGTGTCTTTTGTGCAGGAGAGAATTTAGCTCTACAAGGAAAAGCAACACAGTCCTCACTACATAGCATAGGCATTCCATATAATGCCATTGATGGGAATCGTGCCAGCAACTGGGACCAGGCTTCTTGCAGTCACACCAACTATGACTTCAGCCCCTGGTGGCGACTGGACCTGCGCAAAACCCACAAAGTATTTTCTGTTAACATAACCAACAGAGATGTTCTCTCAGAACGACTGAATGGAGCCGAGATCCGCATTGGAGATTCTCTTGAGAACAATGGCAACAACAATCCCAGGTATGTCACAGGGCATTAATTAAAACTCTTTTGTTAATTAAATGTTATTTAAATTAATGTATCTGTACTGTATCTATTGTAATTTAAAATACAATAGAATGAGTGGGTACTACAGCATTAATATAATTAGTACTTGTAAATTCCTTTACAGCTAAATAGCAGCAAACCCTTAGGAAATTATTAGGAAAGCTTCCAAGAAATTACTTGGAATCCATAAGAACTTGTTACCTTTACCTCTATCTAATTTAAATCTAATATAAATGATTCATTGTTCATTGTTTTACACTATCAATGATTCAACAAAATACATTTATCTCCTGACAGATGTGCTGTGATCTCAAGCATCCATGCAGGTTTCACTCAGAGCTTCCAGTGTAATGGGATGGATGGTCGTTATGTTAACGTTGTCATTCCTGGAAGGGCAGAATACCTGACCCTGTGTGAGGTGGAGGTGTATGGCTCCACACTGGATTAGGTCTGGATAAGATCCACATTAATAATTATGACTTTTTAAAATGCAGATGTTTGGCAGATGTTCTGGTACCAACAATAGAGGGATTCTCACCAGGCAAGGTGGACAACAATTTCTGAAAACCCCCATGAAGAAATACTACTTATTATTTTAGTAAAAATAATTTAATTAATTGCAAATTTGTCAGAAAGTTGCACCACTGAAGACATCCACTAGAAAGGAAAAATATTTATAATAAACAAATAACAAATAAGTCCTTAATTATTAATCTATTTTCTTTTATCAAATTGTTTAGACTTTTATTTGTACTGTATTTTAGATTCCACATATTGTATGTTTTTGTCCGGCCAATGTCAAAAGTCCAAAGATGTTGGATTTAATGTCCTAGAAAACAAAGTAAACTAGAAAAACAGATGTAGCCTATGACCGAAATATACTGAATATACAGTAATACATGCAATGCACAAAGCACAAAGTGTTTACATATACAATTGCTTCATGTAGTATTTAAACCCTTTTTGCACATTTCAGCATACTGTAAATTTATTTTTACACATTTTATGAATATTTTTTCCACTATGTATTTTTCTTTAAAACATTGTTATATATTCACTGCAAAATGCTGTGTCACTGTTCTTTTTTTCACCTCTGTTGTACTGCGTCAAAGTTTCATATTACTAGGAAAGAAATTTAAATATATATTAAAGCAAATACGTCCACACATTACTGCTGACTACTACTGATGTTTCAAGAAACTACTCAAAGCTATTTAGGAAAACTGTAACTGAAATTAAGCATTAAAATGCACAACAAAAAACACAAGATCATGGATTCTCTAGTTTTGCAGTTTTGTTATGATCCTGTTCACTCAGTTTTGTCCTCACATGTTAACACACTTAATCTTTTCCTTTTCAGTTTCCTTGTTCAATTCCTCCAAATACCTTTATGGCAACCCTGTGCAGATGTGAGTCTACTTGTGAATAAATGAATATTTCAGTTTTTCTGTGGAAATACTTTATTTAATCACGGTGGTTTCCTGACTAACACCTGGAGCACATAAATGTCCCTTGGTGTTCCACAGCACAAACAGCAGATCTGAGTCTTGTTGTTGTACTTCACAGTTTTGATATGTTCTTATGTTTACAATGAACTTAAATTGCGAGTCGAAGGATAATTGTAGTAGATTCCTTCAGTAGAAATGTTTACACACTTCCAGTAAATGTCTAAGTGCTTCATTGCACCAGATAAAAACTATAACCCACATTCTGAGAAACTTTTTACTTTGAACAGGATCATTGACACTAACACCTTATTTTCAAACATGAACTAAACATTTGGTGTGAGTTATATCCTTTTGCTGATGAGTTACAAATACATTAAAAGTGATTTATGTTTTCAAGAAATGAGCCAAAGCTTTTGGGAAAACTATAATTCAGACATGTTTACAGCAATAAAACTAATACTGGTCGATTATCTAACTTTGTCACATTTTTTATTATGGCTCTATTTATTTTGCCTTTGAACAGAGCTCGGTTTCTGAGAACCTGTAAGGTAACCATGGTTAGATATTAATTAAATATCTGTATGCCTGGAAACACACGTCTAATGAGTCAAGTTGACTTTTATTATCTATGTGGCACCGTTAGCAATTAGCATTAGCAAAAACCAGCACATTTATGATGGAGAACAATCACACATATATAGATGTTACTTAGAAACTAACAGCTAAAGGCGTTTGCTGAGTCATCTATATCTTACTGTGTACTCACATGTAAGTTTTGAATCACGTTTCCTGTCTAGTAACCGTGCCACTGTGTTATTCATGGACTTTATCCATCTGTTGTCATCTCTGACAATAACGTAATGTATGTTAAACGTTATCAAAATAAATTTTATTATTGACTTTCTTCTTTGTGTCAATCAGAAACATGAAGCAAACTTCGGTTCTACTCTTGCTGCTTCTTCTAGGCACGGCATACAGCTACCGTAAGAATAATATTATTATAAAACACATTACAGCTGCATCTAATAAAACAATAAGATATGAGCACCAGTGACAGTCCACAAACAGAATTGACAACTTTAGCAGTTCTCTAGTGGATGTCAACCACAGAAGGCCTTTTAGAGGACATCAGGACCTCATGTCACCCTCATAGAGTCTGTTTCTGACAGTTTGCTCAGAACAACACACTTCCTGTTGTTCCTCCTGGCATAAAGGAGCTGCTACAGGTCTACCGCCTTGTCTAATTCTCCTGTTGTAACAGTCTCCAGTTACATCCTTCATGCTCTTAAGACTGTCTGAGAGATATTTCATCTCAAAGTATGTGGAACACCTGCAACCTGTTTTCTCTATAATTCTGTAAACACTTGACCATGACGTCTGTTGTATCTGTTCTATCTGAAGTTGAACTAACTTGGTCTTACAGTATACTGTAATGATCATTTCCTTAATTTTTGGAACGTGTGTTTTTTGACTTGTTCATAGAAAATGTGGCCTTGCGAGGAAAAGCAACCCAGTCACAGAGACTTGACACTTCATTTGGAGCTGCCTACAATGCTATCGATGGAAACCGTAACTCTGAATATGGAGCTGGATCCTGTACCCACACTACTGAACAGACAAATCTTTGGTGGTCGTTGAAACATTATTGTATATTCACTGCAAAATGCTGTGCCAGTGTTGTGTTTTTCACCTGTGTTGTACTGCATCCAAGTTTCATTTTACTGGGAAATGAATATAAATATATATTTAAGCAAATGAGAGTCTACTTGTTAATGAATAAATATTTGAGTTTTTCTGTGGACATATTATTATTATTAATTATTCATCATTCAAATAATCATTATTATTTAATTAAGGTGGTTTGAACAACACCTGGAGCCTTCATAAGATGTGCATATAAATATCCCTTGGTGTCCCACATCAAGACACAGTACAAATAGCATCTCTGAGACTTTCTCTAAGCGTCAAGGTAAGAAGTTGTACTTCACTGTTTGGATATGTTCTTACATTTACAATGAACTTATATTGTGAGTCGAGAAAAATTTTAGTAGATTCCTTCAGTAGAAATGTTATTATTGTTTCTCTTGTTTCTCTCCATCAGAAACATGGAGCACAGTTCTGTTCTGCTCTTGCTACTTCTCCTGGGGTCGACTTACACCTACGGTAGCAACGATACCTGTTTTATCAAATACATTACAGATGCTTTATACAGTTTGTTACGACAAAGCAAATCAATCACTGTTACATGATCTGCACAGTTGTGGTCATAAATAGGATTTTTACTGTGAAAGGTTTTGACTGTACAGTTTAAAAAGGAAAAAATATAATAGTTGAAACATGCATTCTGTTTAAAGCAGCAATGATGTAAAAACATTGAGACTGCGTGATAAAAGGCTGCTTCCAGAGATCAACCTACAGTACATTTATAGTACTATACAGTGGGTTGTTGTTCAACTATTAACTATTTGAAACATCACCTTGATCTGAGAACTCATTGCACTGCAAATGAAAAATGCAAAAACACAAATACAGTAAAACAACGTGTCTTCACAAATCTAACACCAGTTTAAAAAAGAAACAGCTAAGAAAAAGTTTTATTCAGATTTATTAAATGTTTAATGTATTTCAACTACCTAATTTATAGAAAATGTGGCCTTGCGTGGAAAAGCAACCCAGTCAAAGAGATTCGATCATCCATTAGCAGCTGCCTACAATGCTATCGATGGAAACCGCAACTCTGACTTTGGAGCTGGATCCTGTACCCACACTACTGAACAGACCAATCCTTGGTGGAGAGTGGACCTGTTGGAGTCCTACATTGTCACCTCTGTTATCATCACAAACCGAGGAGACTGCTGTGCAGAAAGGATCAACGGGGCAGAGGTTCACATCGGCGACTCTTTACAAGATGATGGTGCTGCTAACCCAGTGTAAGTGTATAAAATAACTTATTAAAAACAAGATTTTCCCAGGACATTGTTTGGCAGGTGTTTTAATGCAGTGAAAAATACTCGTGATGGGTCAGGGAACATACTATAACCACTTCACTATTGCAGGCTGGTGAACAGTGCACTCTGCAGGGAGCAACATCAGGAAATAGTCACTTTCTCACCACTAGAGGCAAACAGGGTTTACGCTGCAGGGTTGAAAGGGGAAGCACTTGAGCACACTAGATAACCCACACAATATCTAACCACCCTTAGCATTTAAACATGTTCTCAGGGACATAGATGTCCACCATGTCTTGGTGAGGTTGTACAACATTAAAATTATTTCTTCAGATGCTTGGGATGGGAAGGTATTTTCTACTATTCAGGTTGATATGGTGGCTGTTTCTGACTGTCATGCTAAATTTTTATGAAAGGGGCTTGATGATGTTTTATGCTGGCAGAGGAGAAAATTATAGTAAAAAAATACCCGTCTGTCTCTCTTGCTCTCTCTAACAGGGCTGGTGTAATTCCTAATATCCCAGCAGGCAGGTCATTAACACTGACTTTAACCAGCCTATTGAAAGGACGTTATGTGACTGTGGTTCTGCCTGGTTTCAAAAGGGTCCTTACACTCTGCGAAGTTGAAGTCTATGGATACCGTGCCCCAACTGGTAAGAACTGCATATGAGGCTGAAGCCAAACAAAATGTCAACTGCCTTATACTCTGGACAGCTAAGGTCACAGAAATAGGAAAATACTCCAAATGCATACAGTTAGTAACAGTTCTCTCTTTGTAGTATCTACTGTATCTGGGCTAAACATGTCTTAATTGTAACAAGCAGAAAAGGTATCAAATGTTAAGAAACATGTTGAAATCATACACAACACCATTTACAAACGTGGCTGCTAATTCCTGATGCATCACTCTAGTACAGGTATAACTTTCCATTAGGACAGTTACATCCTAAGGGGCAACAGTGTGCAAACAGTTGTAAGGTTCAGATTCAAGACATGTACATACTACAGACATCTGGATCCACATGTAGCATCAAGTAAAGCCAGGTGTGAGTGCTGATGTTTGCAACTGTGTCTTTTGTGCAGGAGAGAATTTAGCTCTACAAGGAAAAGCAACACAGTCCT
The DNA here is from genome assembly GCF_900324465.2 of Anabas testudineus. NCBI lineage: Eukaryota > Metazoa > Chordata > Actinopteri > Anabantiformes > Anabantidae > Anabas > Anabas testudineus. Next base: position 3,393,909 of record NC_046625.1, read on the forward strand.
CACTATATGGCATAGGCATTCCATATAATGCCATTGATGGGAATTGTGCCAGCCACTGGGAGCAGGCTTCTTGCACTTACACAAACAATGACTTCAGCCCCTGGTGTTTTCTGTTAGCTTAACCAACAGAGATGTTGTCTCAGAACGACTGAACGGAGCCGAGATCTGCATTGGAGATTCTCTTGATAACAATGGCAACAACAATCCCAGGTAGAACATTCATTAAATTAAACTACTACTATCAATTAACGGGTGATTAATTCAAGATTCCAGAAACTTTAATAATCCCAGAAGGAAATTGTTTTGCAGTGTTACAGTTTCATATCTTTCAGTTTGGTTAGAGTTTGTTTGAAGTAACGCTATTATACTGTGAAAAAAGAGAAGGAAAAACAAAATCAAAACCTTTTTTCTCCTGACAGGTGTGCTGTGATCTCAAGCATTCCTGCAGGCCTCACTCAGAGCTTCCAGTGTAATGGGATGGATGGTCGCTATGTTAACATCGTCATTCCTGGAAGGGCAGAATACCTGACCCTGTGTGAGGTGGAGGTGTATGGCTCCACACTGGATTAAGTCTGGGGACATTCAGTTTTGTGTTTCACTGATTCTCTCGCAATACATCTGATGAGTTTGGTTAATGTTAAAATACTGTCTATCATTATTTCCTGAAGTCAGTATTGTATACCTGCTTTAGTTTAGTCTGGCTAATGTTCAGAAACTGCATTCCAACATCGTTAAGTCAGCTTCAGGTTAAGAAAAGTAACAGAAGCACTTTTGAAATCAATTTTGCTGAGAAAAAATCAAACAATAAAGAATGGATTGCATTTTCATTTTAACTGTATTAATTCCACAAAAAAAATTTTTTTAGGTAATTGAGACTCAAACCCACCCAACAAGTACCAGTAACAAATATGAATCCCTGACAATAATTGAATGTTAGAGTGTATAAATACGTCTTGATTTAAATGGTGTGGGGCACAGTAGAAAAAGGCACTGCAGCCTGCTGACTTCTTTTTAACTCTGGGGACAGACCACAGCCCTGCAAGACAAGAACGAAGAGTGCAAGGTGGAATATAAGGGTCCAGGAGATCAGACAGGTATGAAGGGTCAAGATTTTTGGCTGCCAGACTCTGAGAAATCAGACAGTTGTCAAAAGTTAAGGTTAACGGATCAAACTTTATGCTAGTGTCAAAGTGGGCAAATGACCAGCATCTCAGTTTTATCTGGATTTAGGAGAAGAAAGCAGGACTCTACTAATCTCAGAAGGGCCATTAGCCTTCACAGTAATGTAGAGCTGTGTATCATCCGCATAACACTGGAAGTTAATTCAATGACTTTGTATAGGAGCCCATCATTGAACATAGCCTTGTGGTACTCCATATTTCACATTGGTACATGCTGATGTTGTGTTGTTGTAAGAAACAATTTGTGTTCTATCATATCAGTGAAATTTTAGCCATGCAACCAACCTCCTATCCGACCTCCTATAAGGCCTCCTATCCGACCTTCCCTCTGGTCTCCTGTCTGGCTTCCAGCCCAGCCTCTGGGCCATCTGCCGTTCAGCCCGGCCTCCAAGCCGCCTGCCCAGGCCTCTCTATGCACCACCAGCCTGCTCGTTCAAGGCCCTTCAGCACATTCCACATATTGCATGTTTTTGTCTGGCCAATGTAAAAAGCCCAAAGATATGGGATTGTCATAAAAAACAAACTAAACTAGAAAATTACAATTAGTTTTACTAAAATATTTTATGAGCATGTTTACATAGTTGAAACACACAAAACACAAAACCAGCAGCATCAAACCACCCGTCCTAAAAACATGTACACAGTAATACATGCAATACAAAAACCATGTGTTAACATATACAATTGCTTTATGTAGTATTCAAACCCTCTTTTGGACATTTTAGCATGCTGTAAACTTATTTTTATGTTACATTTTTACATCTTACATTTTATGAATCTTTTAAATTCCACTATATATTTTTTGTTGACAAATTGCTGTATATTTACTATAAAATGCAGTGTTCTGTTTTTCACCTCTGTTGTACTACGTCAAAGCTCCATATTACTAGAAATAAATATAAATATATATTAAAGCAAATACTGATACCTACGTTTCAAGAAACTACCCAAAGCTATGTGGGAACATTGTAATTAAAATGTCATGTCTTTAAGCATTTATATTTATAATTAAAATATTATATATTTTACAACAACTACAACATCAGTCCTTTAAACAAGCAGCAAAAGGAAGATGAGGGAAACTCAATCACATTCATCAACGTTAACAGGAAGTCATCCTAAATAGGGAAAGGCTTGCTGGTAGAGGAATCTTTTAAGGAGAGATTTAAAGAGAGTGAGTTAATCTTATTTCCTCAGGTAATTCGTTCCAGAGTTTGGGGGCTCTAACAGCAAAAGCTGTGACACTTCTAGTTTTCATTCTAACATCAGCGACATACAGCAGATCTCTACCAGAGAACTGGTAGATATGATGTGTTCACGTTTTCAATCTTGCAGCTGAGTTCTGAACAATCTGAGCCAATTAATAGATTTATGGCTGACACAAGTAAACAAACTGCTGCAATAGTCAAGTTGTGAGGAAATAATGCAATGATAGAATTGAACATATTTTGGAGATATGTCTAAGGTGATAACAACATGTCTGAACAAGCTTAGTGACAATGATGAAGTTTAATTTACTATTGAACCAGACGCCAAGACTTTTTGCAGAGGGCTTAGAATGATTTAAAAGAGGATCTGTGCAGGGCAAAATGTGTTTGGCTACATGTGGTGGACTGATATAACAACTATTTCTGTTTTGTCAGAAGGGCGGTCTCTGTGCTGTGACGTTTGCGAAAACCAAAATGGAATTCCTCAAAAATGTTAGTTCTTAGTTATCTGCAGCTAGAAATAAGTGCGTAGATACGCACTTTTCTAAAATCCTAAATGTAAAAGGTTGCTTGGAGATTGGTCTGTAGTTTTCAAGGAAAGCAGAAACTAGTCCAGGTTTTTTTTAATTTTAAAATAATCTGGCACATTTCCAACAGACAGAGAAGTAATAAACCAGCTTAAACTGCTTTCTCTAGAGGGGTGAGAAACTATGACAGGTGAGGAGTTAGAGATAACAGAAGCTCTGAGAGAGTCTATTTTTTAATTAAAATATGTTAAGAACTTCTCACACTCTGCATCACTTTAAGCCAGAATGCTGGGAAGGGTTGGGTTTACAAAAAGATCAGGATTGTGGCTCAGGTATAGGTAGGTCCAGGTATTTAGCTTTGGCATTCTTCACCATCGTATTGTAGTGGAGCAGTGAGTCTTTCATAGCTTCATAATGCACTTGAAGTCCAGTTTTCTTCCATATCTACTCTGTTTTCCTAAACTCAGCTTTTCAGCTACACATGCTGAAATCTATCCATCTATGGTGGCTTTAAGGGAGCAGCTGCCTCTCGCGCAAAAGCAGAAATATTTTTAAAAATGCTGACAACATCATCAACATATGATGTTAATGATAGAAGACATACCTTGCTTCAACATAAAAAAGGTGCTAGTTAACTTTGCTCTAACTTGCTGTTAAATAGAACTTTAACTGTTATACTGGACTGCTGCCTACACAGCATGTAATCACCCATATGAGGATGGGTTCCCTGTTGAGTCTGGTTCCTCTCAAGGTTTCTTCCTGTTGCCTTCTCAGGGAGTTTTTCCTTGCCACTGTCGCCCTCGGCTTGCTCATCAGGGACAATCACATTATTATGACTCATACACATACACTGTTCATGTACTGTTCTTTGGTTGTGTAAAGCTGCTTTGTGACAATGTCAATTGTAAAAAGCGCTCTACAAATAAAATTGAATTGAATTGAATTGAAATAGACGGCGTTTAACTGTGATATTTTAAGGTACAGTGGTTGGATGGAGGCAAGTATCAAATAAAACACATCTATGTTCTGAGATGTCAGAGTCAAACATAGAGTGAATGTTAAATCAAGGGTGTGGCCCTGGTTATGAGTGGGGCCTTTAACGTGTTGAACAAGGTTAAAAGATTCAGTTAGACTGATACAGTCATTCAATTTATCAAATAATGTGCAAACCAAAAAACACACAAGATTAAGGATTCTCTAGTTTTACAGTTTTTTATTCTGATCCTATTCACTCAGCTTTTGTCCTCACATCTTTACACACTTAAGTGTATCCTTGTTCAATACCTTTATGGCAACCCTGTGTAGATGTGAGCCTACTTGTGAATAATTAAATAATTGAGTTTTTTTATGGACACACTTTATTTAATCAAGGTGGTTTCCTGAACAACACCTGGAGCCTTGATAAGATGTGCACATCAATATTCCTTGGTGTCCTGCAAATATCTAAGTGCTTCATTGCACTAGATAAAAACTTTAGCCCACATTTTGAGTTTGACATTTGTTTCCTTTTCACCAACAGAGTTTGGTTTCTGAGAACCTGTAAGGTAACCATGGTTAGATATGAATGAAATATCTGTATGTCTGGAAACACACGTCTAATGAGTCAAGTTGACTTTTATGATCTATGTGGCACCGTTAGCAATTAGCATTAGCAAAAACCAGCACATTTATGATGGAGAACAATCACACATGTTACTTAGAAACTAACAGCTAAAGGCGTTTGCTGAGTCATCTATATCTTACTGTGTACTCACATGTGAGTTTTGAATCACATTTCCTGTCTAGTAACCGTGCCACTGTGTTATTCATGGACTTTATCCATCTGTTGTCATCTCTGACAATAACGTAATGTATGTTAAACATTATCCTAAGTTGCAGACCATTGATCTTATTTATATATGAAACAATCCTTATCTATATCCTTTAACTTGAAGGTCAAAGTCTACTGTGGTACATTTGACTGAACAACAACACGTACTTTGATAAGATGAGCACATAAATATCTTCACATCAAAGACACAAACAGCGGTGCTGAGTCTTCCTCTGAATGGCAAGGTAGGAGACTGTAGTTACCTGTAATATTATTTTAAAGTAATTTTTCATGTGCTTACATTTACAATTAAGGCTACACACATCCCACATTGTGAGTCGAGGATAATTTTCAGTAGAGCCGTACAGTATAAATGTAAATGTTATTGACTTTCTTCTTTGTCTCAACCAGAAAAATGAAGCAAACTTCGGTTCTGCTCTTGCTGCTTCTTCTAGGCACGGCATCCAGCTACCGTAAGAAGAATATCTTTATTATAAAACACATTACAGCTGCATCTAATAAAACAATAAGATATGAGCACCAGTGACAGTCCACAAACAGAACTGACAATTTAGCAGTTTTCTAGTGGATGTCAACTACAAGATATTTTTGAGGACATCAGGACCTCATGCTGTTACGAACGAGCAAAACCCAGTTGCAGAAAAACAAAAGCAGAGTGTAATTTAAAGATTTATTAACAGAGGTAGTAACAATAAATGCTGAACAGATGTAATGTAATGCAAACAAAAGGAACAAAAACCTCAAAAAGGAGAAACAAACTAAAGAACACTGCAAACGTGATACGAAGGAAATCAAAATCACAGCTGAAGCTGGAAGTAACAAACAAAACAAAACCACAGCAAACACTAGGACTAATATACTAAAACTACCCAGCCGAAGCTGGAACTACGAGAAACAAACAACGCAGGAAAATGCTGAAACAAATTACAAAGCTAAACCTATAACTAACAAACACACTGACTACACTAACAAGACTTACGAACTGTGGTGATGAAAGCTAGAGGTCGGGGAAAAGGTGAATGGAGGAAGCAGGGAACAAACTAGGTTGACAGTTGACACACTAACAAATAACAAACACACAGACATGGACTTTAATACAAGACACACTAATGATTAACACAACACACCTGCAGCCACTCAAACCGGCTGAGACATGTCCCCGGAAGTGAGGTGAAACACAAAACAGGAAAACAAAAATACAGAGACTTCTGGGGACACTGCCTCACCTGGCCAGAGGAGGGAATCGTAAACATGTCACCCTCATACAGTCTGTTTCTGACAGTTTGCTCAGGACAAACTTGCACACTTCCTGTTGTTCCTCCTGGCATAAAGGAGCTGCTACAGGTCTACCGCCTTGTCTAATTCTCCTGTTGTAACAGTCTCCAGTTACATCCTTCATGCTCTTAAGACTGTCTGAGAGATATTTCATCTCAAAGTATGTGGAACACCTGCAACCTGTTTTCTCTATAATTCTTTAAACACTTTGCAAGGTCTTAAACCTTACGCTGTAAAGTGCCTTGAGATGACATCTGTTGTATCTGTTCTATCTGAAGTTTAACTAACTTGTTGTTATACTGTAATGATTGTTTTCTTAATTTTTGGAACGTGTGTGTCTTTTGTCTTGTTCATAGAAAATGTGGCCTTGCGAGGAAAAGCAACCCAGTCACAGAGACTTGACACTTCATTTGGAGCTGCCTACAATGCTATTGATGGAAACCGTAACTCTGAATATGGAGCTGGATCCTGTACCCACACTACTGAACAGACCAACCCTTGGTGGAGAGTGGACCTGTTGGAGTCCTACATTGTCACCTCTGTTACCATCACAAACCGAGGAGACTGCTGTGCAGAAAGGATCAACGACGCAGAGGTTCACATAGGTGACTCTTTACTAGACAATGGTGCTGCTAACCCAGTGTAAGTGTATAAAACAACTTATTAAAAACAAGATTTCCCAGGAAATATTTAGCAGATGTTGCAAACCAACTAGATCCTGATGCATCTCATCCGATGATCTACTGTAATAACTAGTACTAGTACAGTACTAACTCCCCTCTCTCTCTCTGTTTCTCTCTCGCTCTCTCTTAGGGTTGGTGTGATACCCAGCATCCCAGCAGGCAGGTCATTAACACTGACTTTTACCAGACTAGTGAAGGGACGTTATGTGACTGTGGTTCTGCCTGGTTTAAACAGGGTCCTTACACTCTGTGAAGTTGAAGTCTATGGATACCGTGCTCCAACTGGTGAGAAATGAAAACAAGAGTTAAACCACACGAAATGAGAGATGATTCATGATTTTGTTTTTAATTTTGAATATAGTGACAGAACGCGATCCAAGATTTCATTCTCATTCATTTCAAAGAAGAAAAGCTAAATTTGTCCGAACTGTAACTTACAATATTGTGAAATCAAGCCAGACTACAGATGATTTATGTCTATTTGAATGAACATCTTAAGAATTGTTAAAGAGGTCATAAAATGGCCAGTTGAAATGGAAAAGGTGTGAGTGCTGATGTTTACAACTGTGTCTTTTGTGCAGGAGAGAATTTAGCTCTACAAGGAAAAGCAACACAGTCATCACTGTATGGCATAGGCATTCCATATTATGCCATTGATGGGAACCGTAACGGCAACTGGGACCAGGCTTCTTGTATTCACACAAAAAAAGACTTCACTCCCTGGTGGCGACTGGACCTGCGCAAAACCCACAAAGTGTTTTCTGTTAACATAACCAACATTGATTCTTGCTCAGAACGACTGAATGGAGCTGAGATCCGTATTGGAAATTCTCTTGATAACAATGGCAACAACAATCCCAGGTATGCACAGGGCATTCATTAAAACTTTTTTGTTAATTAAATGATATTTAAATCACTTAATGTAATTTAAAATACAATAGAATGAGTGGGTACTACAGCATTAATATAATTAGTACTTGTAAATTCCTTTCAATGTCTGTAGTGACCAACAGCTAACAAGCAGCTAATCTTTAGAAAATTATGATGAAAGCTTCCAAGAAATTACTTGGAATACACATGAACTTGTTACCTTTACCCCTATGTAATCTAAATGATTCATTGTTTTACTCTATCAATGATATCTCTTGACAGGTGTGCTGTGATCTCAAGCATCCATGCAGGTTTCACTCAGAGCTTCCAGTGTAATGGGATGGATGGTCGCTATGTTAACGTTGTCATTCCTGGAAGGGCAGAATACCTGACCCTGTGTGAGGTGGAGGTGTATGGCTCCACACTGGATTAGGTCTGGATAAGATCCACATTAATAACTATGACTTTTTGAAATGCAGATGTTTGGCAGATGTTCTGGTACCAACAATAGGGGGATTCTCACCATGCAAGGTAGACAGCATTTTCTGAAACCCCCCATGAAGAAATACTTTATTTTAGTAAAAATAATTTAAGTAACCCAAAACTGAACTTCTAGTCTTCCCTGCCAGACCTTCAACTCAACACAACATCAGCATTAACATTGGATCTGCGGTGATTGTCCCTACTAAGTCAGCCAGAAACCTGGGGGTCATCATTGATGACCAGCTGACCTTCACAGATCACATCGCCACAGTCTCTAGGTCGTGTAGATATGCCCTCCACAATATCAGAAAGATCAGACCCTATCTGACGGAGTACACAACCCAACTCATTGTACAGGCGTTGATCTTATCTCGCCTGGATTATTGCAATGCACTACTGATGGGTTTACCGGCATCCACGACCATACCCCTCCAGAGGATCCAAAATGCGGCAGCACGCCTCATTTTTAATCAACCTAAAAGGTCTCATGTCACATCGCTCTTCAGATCTTTGCACTGGCTTCCTGTGGCTGCAAGGATCAGGTTCAAAGCTCTGTCTCTTGCCTACAGAGTGGTCGACTCCACAGCTCCATCTTATCTCAATTCAATCATTCAGGTCTACATCCCCTCCCGTCCACTGCGCTCAACCAGGGAACGTCGTCTGGTGGTACCAGCTCCACACAGTCGACACCAAGGAAAACTGTTCAGCTCAGTGATTCCACGATGGTGGAATGAGCTGCCTATCTCTGCACGCTCAGCCACCTCACTTGCAATCTTTAAAAATCTTCCGCATCTTCCTTTGCACTTAAAAAAAAAAAAAAAAAAAAAGTTCTACCCTTTCATTCTCACATCTCTTGAAACAGAAACACTTTTTCGATAGCACTTTGCTTTGATGTTGTTTCTTCTTGACTTAGATTTTATTTGCTTGCCTTGTTCCTCACTTGTAAGTCGCTTTGGATAAAAGTGTCTGATAAATGACTAAATGTAAATGTAAAGTAATTGCAAATTTGTCAGAAAGTTTCATCACTGAAGACATCCACTAGAAAGGAAAAATATTTTTAAGTCCTTAATTATTTAGCTATTTTAGCTATTGTTTAAATTTCTTTCATTCTTTTATTTGTACTGTATTTTAGATTCCAAATATTGTATGTATGTCAAAAGTCCAAAGATGTTGGATTTAATGTCCTAGAAAACAAAGTAAACTAGAAAAACAGATGTAGCCTATAACCTAAATATACTGAATATACAGTAATACATGCAATGCACAAAGCACAAAGTGTTTACATATACAATTGCTTCATGTAGTATTTAAACCCTTTTTGCACATTTCAGCATGCTGTAAATTTATTTTTACACATTTTATGAATATTTTTTCCACTATGTAGTTTTCTTTAAAACATTGTTATATATTCACTGCAAAATGCTGTGTCACTGTTCTTTTTTTTACCTCTGTTGTACTGCGTCAAAGTTTCAGGTTACTGGGAAATAAATATAAATATATATTAAAGCAAATACGTCCACACATTACTGCTGACTTCTACTGATGTTTCAATAAACTACCCAAAGCTATTTAGGAAAACTGTAACTGAAATTAAGCATTAAAATGCACAACAAAAAGGTTTTACAGTTTTTTTTTTCACTATGATCCTGTTCACTCAGCTTTTGTCCTCACATGTTAACACACTTAATCTTTTCCTTTTCAGTATCCTTGTTCAATTCCTCCGAATACCTTTATGGCAACCCTGTGCAGATCTGAGTCTACTTGTGAATAATTAAATAATAGAGTTTTTTATGGACACACTTTATTTAATCAAGGAGGTTTTACTGAACAACACCTGGAACCTTGATAAGATGTGTACATAAATATCCTTTGGTGTCCCACATCAAGACACAGCACAAAGAGCAGCTCTGAGACTTTCTCTAAGCGTCAAGGTAAGAAGTTGTACTTAATATGTATTTTGATATGTTCTTACGTTTACCATGAACTTATATTGTGAGTCGAGGATAATTTTAGTAGATTCCTTCAGTAGAAATTTTATTATTGTCTCTCTTGTTTCTCTCCTTCAGAAACATGGAGCACAGTTCTGTTCTGCTCTTGGTACTTCTCCTGGGGTCGGCTTACACCTACGGTAGCAACGATACCTGTTTTATCAAACACATTACAGCTGCTTTATGCAGAAAACGATGAGATTTCAAAAGGTTCACGTTTATCTCAATTTTATCTTCAATTTTATTTTCATGTTCAATGTATTTCAACTACCTTTTTTATAGAAAATGTGGCCTTGCGAGGAAAAGCAACGCAGTCGCACAGGCTTGATACTTCACTTGGAGCTGCCTACAATGCTATCGATGGAAACCGTAACTCTGACTTTGGAGCTGGATCCTGTACCCACACTACTGAACAGACCAATCCTTGGTGGAGAGTGGACCTGTTGCATTCCTACATTGTCACCTCTGTTATCATCACAAACCGAGGAGACTGCTGTGCAGAAAGGATCAACGGGGCAGAGGTTCACATCGGCGACTCTTTACAAGACAATGGTGCTGCTAACCCAGTGTAAGTGTATAAAACAACTTATTAAAAACAAGATTTTCCCAGGACATTGGTTGGTGGGTGTTTTGAACATTCTGTAAATCACATCACTCCCACTGGGAAGATGTAAAAATGTTGTGAAAAATACTCGTGATGGGTCAGGGAACATACTATAACCACTTCACTATTGCAGGCTGGTGAACAGTGCACTCTGCAGGGAGCAACATCAGGGAATAGTCAATTTCTCACCAATAGAGGCAAACAGGGTTTACACTGCAGGGTTGAAAGAGGAAGCGCTAGAGCACACTAGATTACACACACAATATCTAACCACCCTTAGCATTAAAACATGTTCTCTGTTACATAAAGGTCCACTATGTCTTGGTCAGGTTGAACAACAATAAAATTATTTCTTTATATGCTTTGGATGGGATGTATTGTTGCTGTTTCTGTCTTAAATTTGCCAAACCCTTGGTCTTTATATGAAAGGTGCTTGATGACTGTTTTATGGTGACAGAGGAGAAAAATATAGTCCGAAAATATCTGTCTGTCTTTGTCGCTCTTTCTGATAGGGTTGGTGTAATTCCTAATATCCCAGCAGGCAAGTCATTCACACTGACTTTTACCAAGCTCGTGAAAGGACGTTATGTTATTGTGGTTCTGCCTGGTTTAAAAAGGATCCTTATACTCTGCGAAGTTGAAGTCTATGGATACCGTGCCCCAACTGGTAAGAACTGTCACCGTTTCAGCCTGGCACCTGCCCAAAAGTGGGTTTTTCTCCTCTCTCCCTCTGGTCTCCGCCCACCATCCACTTCTCCCAGTAATTATTTGCACATTGGCTTCACCTGTGTTCCCCTGTCCCTAAAAAAACTCTCCTCAGTCCTCTCGCCTCTGTCAGATTGTTGTCATTCACCTTCCTGCCACCTGCCTGCCTGCCATCATTCCTCAACCTGCTACCTGCCTGTTACAAACCAGCTTCCAACCTGCTTCCGGCCTGCTCCTAGCCCTGCTCCTACTCCTAGCCCTGCTCCTTGCCTTGCTCCTAGTCATCTTTCTCAACCCTGTTTTCTTCCCACCTAGATTCTCTGGACTTCTTGAGTTGTCTGCCTGCCATTGAGCAGTGGTTTTCTGTTGTACTTTGTTTCTTGTTTTGTTACTTTGTTCCCCGACACGTTGGTAGTTTATTGTTGTTACTTTGTCATCGTGTAGTGTCTGTTTACACCCCCCTTAGTTCCCTGTTTTGTGTACTTTTGTATAAATAAATCTGGTTATCAGTTCATCCCTGCATTGTCCCTTTCCCCTTTAATTGTGACAAGAACTGCATATGAGGCTGAAGTCACACAAAACGTCAATTGCCTTATACTCTGGACAGCCAAGGTCACAGAAATTGCTAAATACTTAAAATGCATACAGTTACTAACAGATCAGTTAGTAACATTTCTCTCTTTGTAATATCTACTGTATTTGGGCTAAACATGTCTTAATTCTAACAAGTAAAAAAGGTTAAATGTCAAGAAACATGTTGAAATCATACACAACACCATTTACAAACTTAGTTGCAAATTCCTGATGCTTCACTCTAGTACAGGTATAACTTTCCATTAGATCTCCATCTTTTGCTACAGTTAAGGGGCAACAGTGTGCAAACAGTTGTAAAGTTGAGATTTAGGACATCTGCATACTAGAGACATCAGGATTCACAGGTAGCATCAAGTAAAGCCAGGTATGAGTGCTGATGTCTGTCAGACCACAGACGATTTATGTCTATTTGAATGAACATCTTAAGAATTGTTAAAGAGGTCATAAAATTGCAAGTTGAAATGGAAAAGGTGTGAGTGCTGATGTTTGCAACTGTGTTTTGTGCAGGAGAGAATTTGGCACTACAAGGAAAAGCAACACAGTCATCACTGCATAGCCTTAGGCATTCCATATAATGCCATCGACGGGAATCGTGCCAGCACTGCGGAGCAGGCTTCTTGCAGTCACACAAACAAAGAACTTAGCCCCTGGTGGCGACTGGACCTGCGCAAAACCCACAAAGTGTTTTCTGTTAACATAACCAACTGGAAGTTTTTCTCAGAACAACTGAACGGAGCCGAGATCCGTATTGGAGATTCTCTTGATAACAATGGCAACAACAATCCCAGGTAGAACAACAATTAAATTAAACTACTACTATCAATAAGCGGGTGATTAATTCAAGATTCCAGAAACTTTAATAATCACAGAGGGAAATAATTTTGTCTTGTTACAGTTTAAGCCATATCTGTCAGTTTGTTTAGAGTTTGTTTGAAGTAAAGCTATTATACTGTGAAAAAAGTGAAGGAAAAACAAAATCAAAGACTATTAATTTGAAACATCTCAACATTAACTTCCATTCATTCAACTCAATGGTTTAACAAAATAGTTTTTCTCCTGACAGGTGTGCTGTGATCTCAAGCATTCCTGCAGGCCTCACTCAGAGCTTCCAGTGTAATGGGATGGATGGTCGCTATGTTAACGTCGTCATTCCTGGAAGGGCAGAATACCTGACCCTGTGTGAGGTGGAGGTGTATGGCTCCACACTGGATTAAGTCTGGGGACATTCAGTTTTGTGTTTCACTGATTCTCTCGCAATACGTCTGATGATTTTGGTTAATATTAAAATACTGTCTATCATTATTTCCTGAAGTCAGTATTGTATACCTGCTTTAGTTTAGTCTGGCTAATGTTCAGAAACTGGATTCCAACATTGTTAAGTCAGCTTCAGGTTAAGAAAATAATAGAAGCACTTTTCTATATGTATGTCTTCTTTTAAATCTCTTGCTGATTTATTGTGACTTGATTGATTTGAAATCAACTTTGCTGAGAAAAAATCAAGCAATAAAGGATCATTTGCATTTTATTTTAACTGTATTCATTCCATAAAAAACAGTTTTTAGGTAATTGAGACTCAAACCCACCCAACAATGAAGTACCAATAACAAAAATGAATCCCTGACAATAATTGAATGTTAGAGTGTATAAATGCTTGTTGATTTAACAAGTTTTGATTTAAATGATGTGGGGCACAGTAGGAAAAGGTCCTGCAGCCTGCTGACTTCTTTTTAACTCTGGGGACAGACCAGAGTCCTGCAAGACAAGAACGAAGAGTGCAAGGTGGAATATAAGGGTTCAGGAAATTAGACAGGTATGAAGGGGCACAGATATTTAAGATTTCATCAGAAGCACCTTAAAATCTGATTGGACTTTTTTAGAGAGACAGTGGAGGGAACTGGTGTAATATGGTCAAATTTCTTAGATTTAAATTCAAATTCTAGCAGCAGCATTGTGGACCGTTTGTGACTGGATAACACAAAGGCATGAATTAAGGTCTTATGGACAGAGAAGGTTGAATTTTAGTGATGTTACGCAGGTGAAAGAAGACAATCATAGTGATCTCTTTAGTGTGGTGTTAAAAAAACAGGCAAGAATCAAATATGATGCATGAAAAAAATGAAGATTTTTTTAGCCATGCAACCAACCTCCTATAAGGCCTCCTATCCGCCTTCCCTCTGGTCTCCTGTCTGGCTTCCAGCCTGGCCTCCAAGCCACCTGCCCAGGCCTCTCTCGGCACCACCAGCCTTCCCCTTCAGAGCCCTTCAGCATATTCCACATGTTTTTGTCTGGCCAATGTAAAAAGCCCAAAGATGTTGGATTACCATAAAAAACAAACTAAACTAGAAAAGTACATTTAGTTTTATTAAAATATGATCTCTTGAAAAACAGATGTAGCCTATAAGAGAAAAGAGCATGTTTGCATAGTTGGAACACACAAAACATAAAACCAGCAGCATCAAACCACCAGACATATAAAAACATGTATACAGAAATGTACATTTTAGCATCCTGTAAATTTAGTTTTACACATTTTATGAATATTTTAAATTTTACAATCTATTTTTTGTTGACAAATTACTGTATATTTACCGCAAAATGCTGTGCCAGTGTTCTGTTTTTCACCTCTGTTGTACTGCATCAAAGGTCCGTATTACTGGAAATAAATATAAATAAGTATTAAAGCAATTACTACTACTTATGTTTTAAGAAACTACCCAAAGCTATTTGGGAACACTGTAATTAAAATGCCATGTCATTAAACATTTATATTTAATATATGCCTCGACTGGTTGGGGTGCAGGAAACAATACACAATAAAACAATAAACAAATAATAAAACTTTTTACATCAACTAAAACATCAGTCCTTTAGACAAGCAGCAAAGGGTGGATGAGGGAAGCTTAATCATATTTATCAAAGTTAATAGGAAGTCGTCCTAAATAGGGAAAGGCTCACCGGTAGAGGTATGTTTTTAAAGAATGTTACTGAGTCTAATGATCTTATTTCCTCAGATAATTCATTCCAGAGTTTGGGGGCTCGAACTGCAAAAGCTGTGTCACCTCTAGTTTTCATTCTAACATCAGGGACATACAGCAGATATCTACCAGAGAACTGGTAGATATGACATGTTCATATTTTCTTTTTCTAGTTAAGAGTCTTGCAGCTGAGTTCTGAACAATCTGGAGCCAATTAATAGATTTATGGCTGAGACAAGTAAACAAACTGTTGCAATAGTCAAGGCGTGAGGAAATAAATTCATGTAAGATCACTCATGTATCACAAAATGATAGAATTGAACGTATTTTAGAGACATGTCTGGGGTGATAACAACATTTCTGAACAAGCTTAGTGACATGATGCTCAAAGTTTAATTTACTATTGAACCAGATGCCAAGACTTTTGATGTTGTGGACTGATAAGAACTCTTTCTGTTTTGTTAGAAGGGCGGTCTCTGTGCTGTGATGTTTGCGAAAACCAGATTGGAATTCCTTAAAACTGTTATTTCTTAGTTATCTGCAGCTAGAAATCAGTGTTTAGACACATACTTTTCTAAAAATCTTGTTGTAAAAGGTTGCTTGGAGATTGGTCTGTAGTTTTCAAGGAAAGAAGGATCTACTCCAGGTTTTTTCAATTTAAAATAATCTGGTACATATCCAGCAGACGGAGATGTTTTGAAAATATTCAGAAGAGAGGGAGCAAGTGAATCAATAATAGAGATTTAGAATTTAGTTGAAATGACATCAACTGGGCTGAAAGATGGTTTCATACCTGGGACACTTTGTAGTAACTCAGAGAAGAACATGGGAAGAAACCAGCTTATACTGCTTTCTCTAGAGGGGTGAGAAACATTGACTGGTGAAGAGTTAGGGATAACAGAAGCTCTGATGGAGTCTATATCTTAATTAAAATATGTTAAGAACTCCTCACACTTAGGTTTACTAAAAGATCAGTCTGAAATAGAAACTTAGGATTGTAGAGATAAGTAGTGATCAGGTCTGAGAAGTATTTAGCTCTGACATTCTTCACCATCGTAATGTAGTGGAGCAGTGAGTCTTTCATAGCTTCATAATGCACTTGAAGTCCAGTTTTCTTCCATATCTGCTCTGTTTTCCTAAACTAAGCTTTACAGCTACGAATGCTGAAATCTATCCAAGGCTGTTTGGTGGCTTTAAGGGAGCAGCTGCCTCTCGCGCAAAGGTAGAAATATTTTTGAAAAGGCTGACGATATCATCAACATACGATGTTAATGATAGAAGACATACCTTGCTTCAACATAAAAAAGGTGCTAGAGAAGTTTGCTTCTGACTGGCTGTTAAATAGACGGTGTTTAACTGTGATATTTTAAGATACAGTGGTTGAATGGAGGCAAGCAGCAAATAAAACACATCTATGTTCTGAGATGTCAGAGTCAAACATAGAGTGAATGTTTGGTGCAAACCAAAAACACACAAGATCAAGGATTCCCTGGTTTTACAGTTCAATTCACTCAGTTTTTGTCCTCACATCTTTACACACTTCATTGTATCCTTGTTCAGTTCCTTTGAATACCTTTATGGCAACCCTGTGTAGATGTGAGTCTACTTGTGAATAATTAAATATTAGAGTCTTTTTATGGACACACTTTATTTAATCAAGGTGGTTTCCTGAACAACACCTGGAGCCTTGATAAGATGTGCACATCAATATTCCTTGGTGTCCTGCAAATATCTAAGTGCTTCATTGCAATAGATAAAAACTTTAGCCCACATTTTGAGTTTGACAGCGTTTCCTTTTCACCAACAGAGTTCGGTTTCTGAGAACCTGTAAGGTAACCATGGTTAGATATTAATTAAATATCTGTATGCCTGGAAACACACATCTAATGAGTCAAGTTGACTTTTATGATCTATGTGGCACCGTTAGCAATTAGAATTAGCAAAAAACAGCACATTTATGATGGAGAACAATCACACATGTTACTTAGAAACTAACAGCTAAAGGCGTTTGCTGAGCCATCTCCTATATCTTACTGTGTACTCACATGTAAGCTTTGAATCAAATTTCCTGTCTAGTAACCGTGCCACTGTGTTATTCATGGACTTTATCCATCTGTTGTCATCTCTGACAATAACGTAATGTATGTTAAACATAAGTTGCAGACCATTGATCTGATTTATGTATGAAACAATCCTTTAAATTGAGGTCAAAGTCTACTGTGGTATATTTGACTGAACAACAACATGTACTTTGATAAGATGAGCACATAAATATCTTCACATCAAGACACAACATAAACAGCAGTGCTGAGTCTTCCTCTGAATGGCAAGGTAGGAAACTGTAGTTAAACTGTAATATTATTTTAAAGTTATTTAATTTTCACATGCTTACATTTAGTATTTAAGACTACACACATACCACATTGTGAGTCGAGGATAATCTTAAGTAGAGTTCTTCAGTATAAATGTTATTATTGACTTTCTTCTTTGTCTCAACCAGAAACATGAAGCAAACTTCAGTTCTATTCTTGCTGCTTCTTCTAGGGACGACATACAGCTATCGTAAGAATAATATCTTTATTATAAAACACATTACAGCTGCATCTAATAAAACAAGATATAAGATAAGATAAGATAAGATATTCTTTATTGATCCCACATTGGGGAAATTCAATTGCTACAGCAGGTCAGTGCAAAAAGAACAACAGAACAACAGTAATGTGCAAAAAGAATGAAAGGGTGTGCAAAAATACAAAAGTAATAAACATTTAACGAGAATCTACAACTATATACACTATTACGACTTAACATATATAATATGTTATACGTAATAATAAAATAAATAAAGTAAAAAAACAATACAGTCAAGTGGGCTATGGATGCATGATAACCGGTTTTGTACATGTATATTTAAACTGTGGCATTGTACAGTCTGACAGCTGTTGGAATGAATGACCTGCGGAACCGCTCCTTCCTACATGGAGGGTGTAACAGTCTGCAACTGAAGGAGCTGCTCAGTGCCTCCACTGTCCGATGTAGTGGGTGAGAGGTGTTGTCCATGATGGATGTTAGCTTGGCCAACATCCTCCTTTCACCCACTTCCTCCACAGAGTCCAGTGGACAGCCCAGGACAGAACTGGCCCTCCTGACCAGCTTGTTGAGCCTCTTTCTGTCCCGGTCTGTGCTGCCTGCTCCCCAGCAGACCACGCCGTAGTGGATAGCGGAGGCTACCACAGAGTCATAAAAAGTCCTTAAGAGAGGCCTGCACACTCCAAAGGACCTCAGTGTCCTCAGAAGGTGGAGGCGACTTTGGCCCTTCTTGTACAAGGCATCAGTGTTGTGAGTCCAGTCCAATTTTTTGTTGAGGTGAACACCTTAACTTAAAACTGTCCACTACCTCAATGTCCAGACCCTGGATGCTCACCGGTGTGTGTTGTGGTGTTCTCCTCCTGAAGTCAATCACCATCTCCTTTGTCTTACTGGTGTTCAAGCACAAGTGGTTGCGCTCACACCAGTCCACAAAGTCCACAATGACTGACCTGTACTCCAGCTCGTTCTCCCCCGACACACAGCCAACAATGGCCGAGTCGTCAGAGAACTTCTGGAGGTGACAACTGCTAGTGTCGTATGTAAAGTCTGATGTGTAAAGGGTGAAAAGGAACGGTGAGAGCACCGTCCCCTGAGGAGCCCCAGTGCTGGAAACCACCACCTCTGACACACAGTTGTGTAGCCTCACATACTGTGGCCTGTTGGTGAGGTAGTCGGTTGTCCATGCAGCCAGTCGTCCGTCCACTCCTGCCCCTTCCAGCTTCTCTCTCAGCAGAGCTGGCCGGATGGTGTTGAAGGCGCTGGAGAAGTCAAAGAACATGACCCTCACAGCGGTTCCGGCATTCTCCAGGTGAGTCAGCGCCCGGTGCAGCAGGTAGATGACAGCGTCATCCACCCCGATGTTCGGCCTGTAGGCAAACTGCAGCGGGTCCATCGCGGTGCTGACCACTGAGCGAAGGTGGCTGAGGATGAGCCTCTCCATGGTCTTCATCAAGTGGGAGGTCAAGGCTACTGGTCTGTAGTGGTTTGGCTCCTTAGCGTGCACCATCTTAGGAACCGGAACCACACAGGAGGTCTTCCACAGGACCGGGACCGTCTCCAGACTCAGGCTCAGGTTGAAGATGTAACTGACCACCTCACAGAGCTGGTCAGCACAGTCCCTGAGCAGTCCGGGTCCGATGCCGTCTGGACCTGCAGCTTTCCTGGTCTTAAGTCGCCTCAGTTCTCTCCTCACCTGATTAGAAGTGAGGCAAAGGGGGGTGGAGGTGGGGGGCAGAGATGGGATGGTTGTGGATGGGGGTGGTGTGAAATGGTGAGAGTGCGTGGGAGTGGGTGTAGCTGCTGTACTGGAGATGTGTGAAGTGGGAGGGGGAGGGCTGGAATCAAACCTGTTGAAGAACAGGTTTAACTCGTTGGCCAAGCCCTGGTCTTCATCAGATGCCACCGTGCCTGCTCTCTGTCCGTGGCCAGTGATGGTCTTTAGGCCTCTCCACACATCTCGAGTGTTAGAGAAACACCGCACCCTCCGAGTTGGTACAGTGTTCTCTACACAGAAGTTGATGTAGTCAGTGATGCAGTGGGTCAGGCTGTCGATGTCATCTCCATGAGAGCTGCAGAGTGTCTCCCAGTCCGTGGTCTGGAAACAGTCTCTCAATCTCTCACTGGCCTCATCAGTCCACACTCTCACTGACTTCTTCTGGGGTGGTTCTCTTCTCACCCTGGATTTGTATTCAGGAAGCAGATGCACCAGGTTGTGATCAGAGCGGCCGAGTGGAGGGAGGGGGTTGGAGTCGTATGCGTCCTTAACGTTCGCATACAGTAAGTCCAGCGTCTTGTTCTCCCTGGTGTGGCACTTAACATACTGAGTGAAAGTGGGGAGAATGGAGGAGAGCGAGGCGTGGTTGAAGTCCCCGCTGATGAGAAGCAGCGCCTGTGGGTGCCGGGTCTGCATGCGCGTCACCGCTCCGTGGAGTCGCTCGCAGGCTGCCGCTGCGTCGGCCGATGGAGGGATGTACACGTTAAACACTATAACATGAGAAAACTCCCTCAGGATGTAAAACGGCCGAATGCCCACAGCGAGAACCTCGATGTCACGGGTGCAAAGCTGTTCCTTAACAGAGACGTGCGCCGGGTTGCACCATCTCTTGTTAATAAACACCACCAGTCCTCCTCCTTTCTACTTACCACTGTCTCCCGAACTCCTGTCCGCCCGAACCAGTTTGAATCCATCCAGGGCGACCACAGAGTCCGGTGTCGATTCGTTCAGCCACGTCTCAGTGAAACACATGAGGCTACACTCGCTGTACTCCTGCTGTAGCTGGGTCAGCGCAGTCAGCTCATCCATCTTGTTGGAGAGGGAACGGACGTTTCCCATAATGATGGATGGAACGTATGGTTTGTACCTCCGTCTCCTCTCCCGAAGCCTTCGTCCTGCTCTGCAGCCTCTCCGTTTCCTCCGTTTTTCAGGTGGAACCTCAGGTCTTTCGTTGTAGAGAGGTGCAGGGCCGCGCAGAGTTAACAGCTGATCCCTGGAGTAAACAATGGAGCCATGTGCGAAGCTGAGGGGATCCGCCGACGCACTCCCAAAAAAGTTAAAAAACAATGAAAAACAGAACACAAAAGTAATAAAAATGAAATAAATACGAGCACCAGTAACTGTCCACAAACACGTCACCCTTATAGAGTCTGTTTCTGATAGTTTGCTCAGAAACATGCACACTTCCTGTTGTTCCTCCTGGCATAAAGGAGCTGCTACAGGTCTACCGCCTTGTCTAGTTCTCCTGTTGTAACAGTCTCCCGATACATCCATCATGCTCTTAAGACTGTCTGAGAGATATTTCATTTCAAAATATGTGGAACACCTACAACCTGTTTTCTCTATAATTTTGTAAACACTTACACTGTAAAATGCCTTGAGATGGCATCTGTTCTATATGAAGTTTACTAACTTGTTATACTGTAATGATTGTTTCCTTAATTTTTGGAACGTGTGTGTCTTTTGTCTTGTTTATAGAAAATGTGGCTTTGCGAGGAAAAGCAACCCAGTCACAGACACTTGACACTTTATTTGGAGCTGACTACAAGAGGAGGGTGTGTTCCAACTATAGGGGGATCACACTCCTCAATCTCCCTGGGAAAGTCTATGCCAGAGTGCTGGAGAGGAGAATTAGGCCGCTAATCGAACCTCGGATTCAGGAGGAACAATGCGGTTTTCGTCCTGGCCGTGGAACACTGGACCAGCTCCATACTCTTGCTAGGGTGCTCGAGGGTTCATGGGAGTCCGCCAATCCAGTCTACACGTGTTTTGTGGACTTAAAAAGGCGTTTGACCATGTCTCTCGTGGTATCCTGTGGGAGGTACTTCGGGAATACGGGATTCGGGACCCTCTGTTAAGGGCCGTTCGGTCCTTGTATGACCGGAGTAGGAGCTTGGTTCGCATTGCCGGCATTAAGTCAGACTTGATCCCGGTGCATGTTGGACTATGATGCCCTTTGTCACCGATCCTGTTCATTACTTTTATGGACAGGATTTTTAGGCGCAGCCAGGGGTCGGAGGGAATCTGGTTTGGGAATCACAGGATTTCATCTCTGCTTTTTGCAGATGATGTTGTCCTGTTGGCCTCATCAGACCGGGACCTCCAGGAGGCACTGGGGCGTTTGCAGCTGAGTGTGAAGGGGCTGGGATGAGAATCAGCACCTCCAAGTCCGAGGCCATGGTTCTCAACCGGAAAAAGGTGGCCTGCACCCTCCAGGTTGGAGCGAAGATCCTCCCTCAAGTTGAGGAGTTTAAGTATCTTGCGGTCTTGTTCACGAGTGAAGGAAAAAGGGAATGTGAGAGACATTGACAGACGGATTGGTGCATCGGCAGCAGTAATGCGGTCAGTGTACCGGTCCGTCGTGGTGAAAAAGGAGCTGAGCCGAAAGGAAAAGCTCTCGATTTACCGGTCAGTCTACGTTCCTACCCTCACCTATGGCCATGAGCTTTGGGTCATGACCGAAAAGACGAGGTCGCGGACACAAGCGGCCGAAATGAGTTTCCTCCGCAGAGTGGCTGGGCGCACCCTTAGTGATAGGGTGAGGAGCTCAGTCACCCGGGAGGAGCTCGGAGTAGAGCCGCTGCTCCTCTGCATCAAGAGGGGCCAGTTGAGGTGGCTTGGGCATCTGTTCCGGATGCCTCCGGGACACCTCGCATGGGAGGTTTTCCGGACATGTCCCCCCCGGCGGAGGCCCCGGGGAAGACCCAGGACACGTTGGAGGGACTATGTCTCTCGGCTGGCCTGGGAATGCCTCGGTGTTCCCAGGCCAGTCGAAGAAAATGAATGAATGAAAAGATCCACGTTAATAATAATGACCTTTTGAAATGCAGATGTTCTGCTACCAACAACGGTGGGATTCCCATCAGGCAAGGTGGACAACAATTTCTGAAACCCCCATGAAGATATTACTGGGAAAGAAATATAAATATATATTAAAGCAAATACGTCCACACATTACTGCTGACTACTATGGATGTTTCAATAAACTACCCAAAGCTATTTAAGAAAACTGTAATTAAAATTAAGCATTAAAATGCACATTAAAAAAACACAAGATCAAGGATTTTTAGGAGTTTTACAGTTTTTTATTATGATCCTGTTCACTCAGTTTTGTCCTCACATGTTAACACACTTAATCTTTTCCTTTTCAGTTTCCTTGTTCCTTTGAATACCTTTATGACAACCCTGTGTAGATGTGAGTCTACTTGTGAGTAATTAAATATTTTAGTTTTTTTATGGACACACATTATTTAATCAAGGTGGTTTCCTGATCAACACCTGGAACCTTGATAAGATGTGCACATCAATATCCCTTGGTGTCCCAAGGTGTCCTGCAAATGTCTAAGTGCTTCATTGCACTAGATAAAAACTATAGCCCACATTTTGAGAACATTTTACTTTGAAAAGGATTATTGACACTAAGACCTTATTTTCAAACACACAGTATATCCTTTTGCTGATGAGTTATGTTTGGACAAATGTGCATGAAGCATTAAAAGTTATCGAAAAACAAACAAAACAAAAACATGTACTTTGATAAGATGAGCACATAAATATCTCCACATCAAGACACAAACAGCAGCGCTGAGTCTTCCTCTGAATGGCAACGTAGGAGACTGTAGTTAAACTGTAATATTATTTTAAAGTTATTTAATTTTCATGTGCTTACATTTAGTATTTAAGGATACACACATCCCACATTGTGAGTCGAGGATAATCTTCAGTAGAGTTCTTCAGTATAAATGTTATTATTGACTTTCTTCTTTGTCTCAACCAGAAACATGAAGCAAACTTCGGTTCTACTCTTGCTGCTTCTTCTAGGCACGGCATACAGCTACTGTAAGAATAATATTATTATAAAACACATTACAGCTGCATCTAATAAAACAATAAGATATGAGCACCAGTGACAGTCCACAAACAGAATTGACAATGTCGCAGTTTTCTAGTGGATGTCAACCACAGAAGGCCTTTTAGAGGACATCAGGACTTCATGTCACCCTCATAGAGTCTGTTTCTGACAGTTTGCTCAGGACAACACACTTCCTGTTGTTCCTCCTGGCATAAAGGAGCTGCTACAGGTCTACCGCCTTGTCTAGTTCTCCTGTTGTAACAGTCTCCTGGTACATCCTTCATGCTCTTAAGACTGTCTGAGAGATATTTCATCTCAGAGTATGTGGAACAACTGCAACCTGTTTTCTCTATAATTCTGTAAACACTTGACCATGACATGTGTTGTATCTGTTCTATCTGAAGTTGATCTAACTTGTTGTTATACTGTAATGATCATTTCCTTAATTTTTGGAACGTGTGTTTTTTGACTTGTTCATAGAAAATGTGGCCTTGCGAGGAAAAGCAACCCAGTCACAGACACTTGACAATTCATTTGGAGCTGCCTACAATGCTATCGATGGAAACCGTAACTCTGAATATGGAGCTGGATCCTGTACCCACACTACTGAACAGACCAATCCTTGGTGGAGAGTGGACCTGTTGGAGTCCTACATTGTCACCTCTGTTATCATCACAAACTGAGGAGACTGCTGTGCAGGAAAGATCAACGACGCAGAGGTTCACATAGGTGACTCTTTACTAGACAATGGTGCTGCTAACCCAGTGTAAGTGTATAAAACAACTTATTAAAAACAAGATTTCCCAGGAAATATTTAGCAGATGTTGCAAACCAACTAGATCCTGATGTATCTCATCCGATGATCTACTGTAATAACTAGTACTAGTACAGTACTAACTACCCTCTCTCTCTGTTTCTCTCTCGCTCTCTTAGGGTTGGTGTGATACCCAGCATCCCAGCAGGCAGGTCATTAACACTGACTTTTACCAGACTAGTGAAGGGACGTTATGTGACTGTGGTTCTGCCTGGTTTAAACAGGGTCCTTACACTCTGTGAAGTTGAAGTCTATGGATACCGTGCTCCAACTGGTGAGAAATGAAAACAAGCGTTAAACCACACGAAATGAGAGATGATTCATGATTTTACTTTTCATTTGAAATATAGTGACAGAACGTGATCCAAGATTTCATCCTCATTCATTTCAAAGAAGAAAAGCTAAATTTGTCCAAACTGTAATTTACAATATTGTGGAACTCAACCAGACCAATGACAGTTTATGTCTATTTGAATGAACATCTTAAGAATTATTAAAGAGGTCATAAAATTGCAAGTTGAAATGGAAAAGGTGTGAGTGCTGATGTTTGCAACTGTGTTTTTTGTGCAGGAGAGAATTTAGCTCTACAAGGAAAAGCAACACAGTCATCACTGTATGGCATAGGCATTCCATATAATGCCATCAATGGGAATCGTGCCAGCAACTGGGTCCAGGCTTCTTGTATTCACACAAAAAAAGACTTCACTCCCTGGTGGCGACTGGACCTGCGCAAAACCCACAAAGTATTTTCTGTTAACATAACCAACATTGATTCTTGCTCAGATCGACTGAATGGAGCCGAGATCCGTATTGGAGATTCTCTTGATAACAATGGCAACAACAATCCCAGGTATGCACAGGGCATTCATTAAAACTTTTTTGTTAATTAAATGATATTTAAATTACTTCATGTAATTTAAAATACAATAGAATGAGTGGGTACTACAGCATTAATATAATTAGTACTTTTAAATTCCTTTCAATGTCTGTAGTGACCAACAGCTAACAAGCAGCTAATCTTTAGAAAATTATGATGAAAGCTTCAAAGAAATTACTTGGAATACACATGAACTTGTTACCTTTACCCCTATGTAATCTAAATGAATCATTGTTTTACTCTATCAATGATATCTCCTGACAGATGTGCTGTGATCTCAAGCATCCATGCAGGTTTCACTCAGAGCTTCCAGTGTAATGGGATGGATGGTCGATCTGTTAACGTTGTCATTCCTGGAAGGGCAGAATACCTGACCCTGTGTGAGGTGGAGGTGTATGGCTCCATACTGGATTAGGTCTGGAGAAGATCCACATTAATAATTATGACTTTTTAAAATGCAGATGTTTGGCAGATGTTCTGGTACCAACAATAGGGGGATTCTCACCAGGCAAGGTGGACAACAATTTCTGAAACCCCCCATGAAGAAATACTACTTATTATTTTAGTAACATTATTTAATTAATTGCAAATTTGTCAGAAAGTTTCATCACTGAAGACATCCACTAGGAAGGAAAAACATTTTTAAGTCCTTAATTATTTAGCTATTTTAGCTATTGTTTAAATGTCATTTATCAAATTGTTTAGACTTTTATTTGTACTGTATTTTAGATTCCACATATTGTATGTTTTTGTCCAGCCAATGTCAAAAGTCCAAAGATGTTGGATTTAATGTCCTAGAAAACAAAGTAAACTAGAAAAACAGATGTAGCCTATGACCGAAATATACTGAATATACAGTAATACATGCAATGCACAAAGCACAAAGTGTTTACATATACAATTGCTTCATGTAGTATTTAAACCCTTTTTGCACATTTCAGCATGCTGTAAATTTATTTTTACACATTTTATGAATATTTTTTCCACTATGTAGTTTTCTTTAAAACATTGTTATATATTCACTGCAAAATGCTGTGTCACTGTTCTTTTTTTCACCTCTGTTGTACTTCGTCAAAGTTTCATATTACTGGGAAATAAATATAAATATATATTAAAGCAAATACGTCCACACATTACTGCTGACTACTACTACTACTACTGATGTGTCAATAAATCACTCAAAGCTATTTAAGTGTAATTAACTGTAATTAAAATTAAGCATTAAACAACAAAAAACACAAGATCAAGGATTCTCAAATTTTTTTATTATGATCCTGTTCACTCAGCTTTTGTCCTCACATGTTAACACACTTAATCTTTTCCTTTCCAGTATCCTTGTTCAATTCCTCCGAATACCTTTATGGCAACCCTGTGCAGATCTGAGTCTACTTGTGAATAATTAAATAATAGAGTTTTTTATGGACACACTTTATTTAATCAAGGAGGTTTTACTGAACAACACCTGGAACCTTGATAAGATGTGCACATAAATATCCTTTGGTGTCCCACATCAAGACACAGCACAAAGAGCAGCTCTGAGACTGTTTCTAAGCGTCAAGGTAGGAAGTTGTAGTTCACTGTTTTGATATGTTCTTACATTTACAATTAACTTATATTGTGAGTTGAGGATAATTTTAGTAGATTCCTTCAGTAGAAATGTTATTGTCTCTCTAATTTATCTCCATCAGAAACATGGAGCACAGTTCTGTTCTGCTCTTGGTACTTCTCCTGGGGTCAGCTTACACCTACGGTAGCAACGATACCTGTTTTATCAAACACATTACAGCTGCTTTATGCAGAAAACGATGAGATTTCAAAAGGTTCACGTTTATCTCAATTTTATTTTCATGTTTAATGTATTTCAACTACCTTTTTTATAGAAAATGTGGCCTTGCGAGGAAAAGCAACGCAGTCGGACAGGCTTGATGTTTCATTTGGAGCTGCCTACAATGCTATCGATGGAAACCGTAACTCTGACCTTGGAGCTGGATCCTGTACCAACTCTGACTTTTTTAGTGAAGAGCCCAATCCTTGGTGGAGAGTGGACCTGTTGGAGTCCTACATTGTCACCTCTGTTATCATCACAAACACAGGAGACTGCTGTGCAGAATGGATCAACGGGGCAGAGGTTCACATCGGCGACTCTTTACAAGACAATGGTGCTGCTAACCCAGTGTAAGTGTATAAAACAACTTATTAAAAACAAGATTTTCCCAGGAGATTGGTTGGTGGGTGTTTTGAACATTCTGTAAATCACATCACTCCCACTGGGAAGATGTACAAATACTCGTGATGGGTCAGGGCACATACTACAACCACTTCACTATTGCAGGCTGGTGAACAGTGCACTCTGCAGGGAGCAACATCAGGGAATAGTCAATTTCTCACCAATAGAGGCAAACAGGGTTTACACTGCAGGGTTGAAAGAGGAAGCACTAGAGCACACTAGATTACACACACAATATCTAACCACCCTTAGCATTAAAACACGTTCTCTGTTACATAAAGGTCCACTATGTCTTGGTCAGGTTGAACAACAATAAAATTATTTCTTTATATGCTTTGGATGGGATGTATTGTTGCTGTTTCTGTCTTAAATTTGCCAAACCCTTGGTCTTTATATGAAAGGTGCTTGATGACTGTTTTATGGTGACAGAGGTGAAAAATATAGTCCAAAAATATCTGTCTGTCTCTGTCGCTCTTTCTGATAGGGTTGGTGTAATTCCTAATATCCCAGCAGACAAGTCATTCACACTGACTTTTACCAAGCTCGTGAAAGGACGTTATGTTATTGTGGTTCTGCCTGGTTTAAAAAGGATCCTTATACTCTGCGAAGTTGAAGTCTATGGATACCGTGCCCCAACTGGTAAGAACTGTCACCGTCTCAGCCTGGCACCTTCCCAACTGTGGGTTTTTCTCCTCTCTCCCTCTGGTCTCCGCCCACCATCCACTTCTCCCAGTAATTATTTGCACATTGGCTTCACCTGTGTTCCCCTGTCCCTAAAAAAACTCTCCTCAGTCCTCTCGCCTCTGTCAGATTGTTGTCATTCACCTTCCTGCCACCTGCCTGCCTGCCATCATTCCTTAACCTGCTACCTGCCTGCTACAAACCAGCTTCCAACCTGCTTCCGGCCTG
Organism: Anabas testudineus; assembly: GCF_900324465.2. Classification (NCBI taxonomy): domain Eukaryota; kingdom Metazoa; phylum Chordata; class Actinopteri; order Anabantiformes; family Anabantidae; genus Anabas; species Anabas testudineus. The sequence continues at coordinate 3,422,095 of NC_046625.1, forward strand.
CTCCTACTCCTAGCCCTGCTCCTTGCCTTGCTCCTAGTCATCTTTCTCAACCCTGTTTTCTTCCCACCTAGATTCTCTGGACTTCTTGAGTTGTCTGCCTGCCATTGAGCAGTGGTTTTCTGTTGTACTTTGTTTCTTGTTTTGTTACTTTGTTCCCCGACACGTTGGTAGTTTATTGTTGTTACTTTGTCATCGTGTAGTGTCTGTTTACACCCCCCTTAGTTCCCTGTTTTGTGTACTTTTGTATAAATAAATCTGGTTTTCAGTTCATCCCTGCATTGTCCCTTTCCCCTTTAATTGTGACAAGAACTGCATATGAGGCTGAAGTCACACAAAACGTCAATTGCCTTATACTCTGGACAGCCAAGGTCACAGAAATTGCTAAATACTTAAAATGCATATAGTTACTAATAGATCAGTTAGTAACAGTTTTCTCTTTGTAGTATCTACTGTATTTGGGCTAAACATGTCTTAATTCTAACAAGTAAAAAAGGTATCAAATGTTAAGAAACACGTAGAAGTTGTACACAACACCATTTACAAAGTTAGTTGCAAATTCCTGATGCTTCACTCTAGTACAGGTATAACTTTCCATTAGATCTCCATCTTTTGCTGCAGTTACTTCCTAAGGGGCAACAGTGTGCAAACAGTTGTAAAGTTGAGATTCAGGACATGTACATACTACAGACATCAGGATTCACAGGTAGCATCAAGTAAAGCCAGGTATGAGTGCTGATGTCTGTCAGACCACAGACGATTTATGTCTATTTGAATGAACATCTTAAGAATTGTTAAAGAGGTCATAAAATTGCAAGTTGAAATGGAAAAGGTGTGAGTGCTGATGTTTGCAACTGTGTTTTGTGCAGGAGAGAATTTGGCACTACAAGGAAAAGCAACACAGTCATCACTGCATAGCACAGGCATTCCATATAATGCCATCGATGGGAATCGTGCCAGCAACTGGGACAAGGCTTCTTGCACTTACACAAACAATGACTTTAGCCCCTGGTGGCGACTGGACCTGCGCAAAACCCACAAAGTGTTTTCTGTTAACATAACCAACAGAGATGTTCTCTCAGAACGACTGAATGGAGCCGAGATTCGCATTGGAGATTCTCTTGATAACAATGGCAACAACAATCCCAGGTAGAACAACAATTAAATTAAACTACTACTATCAATAAGCGGGTGATTAATTCAAGATTCCAGAAACTTTAATAATCACAGAGGGAAATAATTTTGTCTTGTTACAGTTTAAGCCATATCTGTCAGTTTGTTTAGAGTTTGTTTGAAGTAAAGCTATTATACTGTGAAAAAAGTGAAGGAAAAACAAAATCAAAGACTATTAATTTGAAACATCTCAACATTAACTTCCATTAATTCAGCTCAATTATTTAACAAAACCTTTTTTCTCCTGACAGGTGTGCTGTGATCTCAAGCATTCCTGCAGGCCTCACTCAGAGCTTCCAGTGTAATGGGATGGATGGTCGCTATGTTAACATTGTCATTCCTGGAAGGGCAGAATACCTGACCCTGTGTGAGGTGGAGGTGTATGGCTCCACACTGGATTAAGTCTGGGGACATTCAGTTTTGTGTTTCACTGATTCTCTCGCAAAACATCTGATGATTTTGGTTAATATTAAAATACTGTCTATCATTATTTCCTGAAGTCAGTATTGTATACCTGCTTTAGTTTAGTCTGACTACTATTCAGAAACTGCTTTCCAACATCGTTAAGTCAGCTTCAGGTTAAGAAAAGTAACCGAAGCACTTTTCTATATGTATGTCTTCTTGTAAATCTCTTGCTGATTTATTGTGACTTGATTGATTTGAAATCATCTTTGCTGAGAAAAAAATGAAACAATAAAGAATAGATTGCATTTTCATTTTAACTGTATTAATTCCACAAAAAAACATTTTTTAGGTAATTGAGACTCAAACCCTCCTAATAATCAAGTACTAGTAACAAATATGAATCCCTGCCAGTAATTAAATGTTAGAGTGTATAAATACGTCTTGCTTTAAATGGTGTGGGGCACAGTAGAAAAAGGCACTGCAACCTGCTGAGTACTTTTTAACTCTGGGGACAGACCAGAGCCCTGCAAGACAAGAGCGAAGACTGAAAGGTGGAATATAAGGGTTCAGGAGATCAGACAGGTATGAAGGGTCAAGATTTTTGGCTGCCAGACTCTGAGAAATCAGACAGTTGTCAAGAGTTAAGGTTAACGGATCAAACTTTATGCCGGTGTCAAAGTGGGCAAGTGACCAGCATCTCAGTTTTATCTGGATTTAGGAGAAGAAAGCAGGACTCTACTAACCTCAGAAGGGCCATCAGTCTTCACAGTAATGTAGAGCTGCGTATCATACGCATAACAGTGGAAGTTAATTCAATGACTTTGTATAATTTGGCCCATCGATGAACATACCCTTGTGGTACTCCATATTTCACATTGGTACAGGTTGACGTTGTGTTGTTGTAAGAAACAAATTGTGTTCTATCATATCAGTGGAATTTTAGCCATGCAACCAACCTCCTACCAGGCCTCCTATAAGGCCTCCTATCCGACCTTCCCTCTGGTCTCCTGTCTGGCTTCCAGCCCAGCCTCTGGGCCATCTGCCGGTCAGCCCCGCCTCCAGGCCGCCTACCCAGGCCTCTCTCAGGACCACCAGCCTTCCCGTTCAGAGCCCTTCAGCATATTCCACATATTGCATGTTTTTGTCTGGCCAATGTAAAAAGCCCAAAGATATGGGATTGTCATAAAAAACAAACTAAACTAAAAAATTACATTTAGTTTTACTAAAATATTTTAAAAAATAGCCTATAAGAGAAAAGAGCATGTTTACATAGTTGAAACACACAAAACACAAAACCTGCAGCATCAAACCACCAGTCCTAAAAACATGTACACAGTAATACATGCAATACAAAAAACATTTCTTAACATATACAATTGCTTTATGTAGTATTCAAACCCCTTTTTGGACATTTTAGCATGCTGTAAACTTATTTTTACACATTTTATTAATCTTTTAAATTCCACTATATATTTTTTGTTGACAAATTACTGTATATTTACTATAAAATGCAGTGTTCTGTTTTTCACCTTTGTTGTACTACTTCAAAGCTCCATATTACTAGAAATAAATATAAATATATATTAAAGCAAATACTGATACCTACGTTTCAAGAAACTACCCAAAGCTATGTGGGAACATTGTGATTAAAATGCCATGTCATTAAGCATTTATATTTGATATATTTTACAACAACTACAACATCAGTCCTATAGACAAGCAGCAAAAGAAAACTCAATCACATTCATCAACGTTAACACACACAAGATTAAGGATTCTCTAGTTTTACAGTTTTTTATTCTGATCCTACTCACTCAGCTTTTGTCCTCACATCTTTACACACTTCATTGTATCCTTGTTCAGTTCCTTTTAATACCTTTATGGCAACCCTGTTTAGATGTGAGTCTATTTGTGAATAATTAAATAATTGAGTTTTTTTATGGACACACTTTATTTAATCAAGGTGGTTTCCTGAAGAACACCTGGAACCTTGATAAGATGTGCACATCAATATTCCTTGGTGTCCCAAGGTGTCCTGCAAATATCTAAGTGCTTCATTGCACTAGATAAAAACTTTAGCCCACATTTTGAGTTTGACAGTGTTTCCTTTTCACCAACAGAGTTCGGTTTCTGAGAACCTGTAAGGCAACCATGGTTAGATATAAATGAAATATCTGTACTCACTCAATGCTGTGTACTCACATGTAAGTTTTGAATCACGTTTCCTGTTTTCCTGTGTAACCATGCCACTGTGTTATTTATGGACTTTATCCATCTATTGTCGTCTCTGACAATAACGTAATGTATGTTAAACATTATCCTAAGTTGCAGACCTGATTTATATATGAACCAATCCAAATCCAAGCCAAAGTCTACTGTGGTATATTTGACTGAACAACAACACGTACTTTGATAAGATGAGCACATAAATATCTCCACATCAAGACACAACATAAACAGCAGTGCTGAGTCTTCCTCTGAATGGCAGGGTAGGAGACTGTAGTTAAACTGTAATATTATTTTAAAGTTATTTAATTTTCACATGCTTACATTTACAATTAAGGCTACACACATCCCACATTGTGAGTCGAGGATCATTTTCAGTAGAGCCGTACAGTATAAATGTAAATGTTATTGACTTTCTTCTTTGTCTCAACCAGAAAAATGAAGCAAACTTGGGTTCTGCTCTTGCTGCTTCTTCTAGGGACGGCATACAGCTACCGTAGGAATAATATCTTTATTGTAAAACACATTACAGCTGTATCTAATAAAACATTAAGATATGAGCACCAGTGACAGTCCAACAGAACTGACAACTTTGCAGTTCTCTAGTGGATGTCAACCACAGAAGGCCTTTTAGATGACATCAGGACCTCATGTCACCCTCATAGAGTCTGTTTCTGACAGTTTGCTCAGAAACATGCACACTTTCCCAGGAAATATTTAGCAGATGTTGCAAACCAACTAGATCCTGATGCATCTCATCCGATGATCTACTGTAATAACTAGTACTAGTACAGTACTAACTCCCCTCTCTCTCTGTTTCTCTCTCGCTCTCTTAGGGTTGGTTTGATACCCAGCATCCCAGCAGGCAGGTCATTAACACTGACTTTTACCAGACTAGTGAAGGGACGTTATGTGACTGTGGTTCTGCCTGGTTTAAACAGGGTCCTTACACTCTGTGAAGTTGAAGTCTATGGATACCGTGCTCCAACTGGTGAGAAATGAAAACAAGAGTTAAACCGCACAACATGAGAGATGATTAATGATTTAGTTTTTAATTTTGAATATAGTGACAGAACGCGATCCAAGATTTCATCCTCATTCATTTCAAAGAAGAAAAGCTAAATTTGTCCAAACTGTAATTTACAATATTGTGGAACTCAACCAGACCAATGACAGTTTATGTCTATTTGAATGAACATCTTAAGAATTATTAAAGAGGTCATAAAATGGCCAGTTGAAATGGAAAAGATGTGAGTGCTGATGTTTTCAACTGTGTCTTTTGTGCAGGAGAGAATTTAGGCTCTACAAGGAAAAGCAACACAGTCCTCACTGTATGGCATAGGCATTCCATATAATGCCATCGATGGGAACCGTAACGGCAACTGGGACCAGGCTTCTTGCATTCACACAAAAAAAGACTTCACTCCCTGGTGGCGACTGGACCAGCGCAAAACCCACAAAGTGTTTTCTGTTAACATAACCAACAGAGATGTTCTTGCTCAGAACGACTGAATGGAGCTGAGATCCGTGTTGGAGATTCTCTTGATAACAATGGCAACAACAATCCCAGGTATGCACAGGGAATTAATTAAAACTTTTTTGTTAATTCAATTATATTTAAATTACTTAATGTAATTTAAAATACAATAGAATGAGTGGGTACTACAGCATTAATATAATTAGTACTTGTAAATTCCTTTTAATGTCTGTAGTGACCAACAGCTAACAAGCAGCTAATCTTTAGAAAATTATGATGAAAGCTTCCAAGAAATTACTTGGAATACACATTTACCTCTATCTAATCTACATTATTCATTGTTTTACACTATCAATGATTCAACAAAATACATTTATCTCCTGACAGGTGTGATGTGATCTCAAGCATCCATGCAGGTTTCACTCAGAGCTTCCAGTGTAATGGGATGGATGGTCGATATGTTAACGTTGTCATTCCTGGAAGGGCAGAATACCTGACCCTGTGTGAGGTGGAGGTGTATGGCTCCACACTGGATTAGGTCTGGATAAGATCCACATTAATAATTATGACTTTTTAAAATGCAGATGTTTGGCAGATGTTCTGGTACCAACAATGGTGGGATTCTCACCAGGCAAGGTGGACAACAATTTCTGAAATCCCCCATGAAGAAATACTACTTATTATTCTGTTAAAAAAAATGTAATTGATTGCAAATTTGTCAGAAAGTTGCATCACTGAAGACATCCTCTAGAAAGGAAAAATATATTTTAAGCCCTTAATTATTTATCTATTTTAGCTATTGTTTAAATTTCTTTTATGAAATAGTTTTGACTTTTATTTGTACTGTATTTTATATTCCACATATTGTATGTATGTCAAAAGTCCAAAGATGTTGGATTTAATGTCCTAGAAAACAAAGTAAACTAGAAAAACAGATGTAGCCTACAACCGAAATATACTATATATACAGTAATACATGCAATGCACAAAGCAAGTGTTAACATATACAATTGCTTCATGTAGTATTCAAACCAGTTTTTGCACATTTTAGCATGCTGTAAATTTATTTTTACAGATTTTATGAATATTTTATTTCCACTATGTATTTTTCTTTAACACATTGTTGTATATTCACTGCAAAATGCTGTGTCACTGTTCTTTTTTTCACCTCTGTTGTACTGCGTCAAAGTTTCATATTACTGGGGAAGAAATATAAATATATATTAAAGCAAATATACTTCACCACATTGCTGCTGACTACTACTGATGTTTCAAGAAACTACCCAAAGCTATTTAGGAAAACTGTAACTGAAATTAAGCATTAAAATGCACAACAAAAAACACAAGATCAAGGATTCTCTAGTTTTGCAGTTTTTTTTGTTATGATTCTGTTCACTCAGCTTTTGTCCTCACATGCTTACACACTTAATCTTTTCCTTTTCAGTATCCTTGTTCAATTCCTCCAAATACCTTTATGGCAACCCTGTGCAGATGTCTACAGAGACTCTACACATGAGGACAGTAAGTTTTGAATCAAATTTCCTGTCTAGTAACCATGCCACTGACTTTATCCATCTATTGCCATCTCTGACAATAAAGTACTGTAAGTTAAACATTATCCATATAAATTTTATTATTGACTTCTTTGTCTCAACCAGAAACATGAAGCAAACTTCAGTTCTATTCTTGCTGCTTCTTCTAGGGATGGCATACAGCTATCGTAAGAATAATATCTTTATTATAAAACACATTACAGCTGCATCTAATAAAACAAGATATGAGCACCAGTGACTGTCCACAAACAGAACTGACAATGTTGCAGTTCTCTGGTGGATGTCAACCACATAAGGCCTTTTAGATGACATCAGGACCTCATGACACCCTCATAGAGTCTGTTTCTGATAGTTGCTCAGAAACATGCACAACAGTAACTTGCTGGTTGTTTTCTCTATTATTCTTTAAACCTTACACGTGCCTTGAGATGACATCTGTTGTATCTGTTCTATCTGAAGTTGAACTAACTTGTTGTTATGCTGTAATGATTGTTTTCTTAATTTTTGGAACGTGTGTGTCTTTTGTCTTGTTCATAGAAAATGTGGCCTAGCAAGAAAAGCAACCCAGTCACAGAGACTTGACACTTCATTTGGAGCTGCCTACAATGCTATTGATGGAAACCGTAACTCTGAATATGGAGCTGGATCCTGTACCCACACTACCGAACAGACCAACCCTTGGTGGAGAGTGGACCTGTTGGAGTCCTACATTGTCACCTCTGTTATCATCACAAACCGAGGAGACTGCTGTGCAGAAAGGATCAACAGGGCAGAGGTTCACATTGGTGACTCTTTACAAGACAATGGTGCTGCTAACCCAGTGTAAGTGTATAAAACAACTTATTAAAAACAAGATTTTCCCAGGAAATGTTTAGTTGATTACTTATTCATTTCACCTGTTAGACTTTGTTTCTTTATAAGCAGCCCCCTGTCTTCTGTCAGTGCTGGTTTGTTGACTTAATACTTGGTGTTCATTGCACCCTCACTCATTAGTTCATTTGTTTGCTGGATTTCTTTGGACTTTGTTTGTTGGCCTTGTGTCCCCGTTTGTAAGTTGCCTACCTTTTGCAGTGTATTTTTCCTTGTTTCTTTGTCTTGTTTGCTTCGTATGTTTGTTCGCATTTTGCCTGCCTTCCGCAGTGATTTTGTTACTTTGTAGTTCTTATTCATGAGTTTGTTTGGGTTGTATTAATGTTTGTGCCATGTCTTGTTTTGTGATAGTTTGTTAGTTCCTAGTTCGTATTTTTGCCTGTGTTACCGCAGTGTTTTCAGTTGTCACTTTGTATGTCTGTCTACAGTTTTGTTTGTATTTTTCCACCGTGTTTCTCTTTAAGTTGATACTTGGTAGTTCCTTGTGTCCCCTGACCTCTTGTTAATAAATAACCTTTTGTTTTGTACTTGTTCTCCCTTGTCCGTTTCGCCAGTTCGTAACAGAAATTAATATAAATATATATTAAAGCAAACGAGAGTCTACTTGTTAATGAATAAATATTTAATAGTTTTTCTGTGGACACACTTCATTTAATCAAGGTGGTTTCCTGAACAACACCTGGAGCCTTCATAAGAAGTGCATATAAATATCCCTTGGTGTCCCACATCAAGACACAGCACAAACAGCATCTCTGAGACTTTCACTAAGTGTCAACGTAGGAAGTTGTACTTCACTGTTTGGATATGTTCTTACATTTACAATGAACTTATATTGTGAGTCGGGGATAATTTTAGTACATGCCTTCAGTAGAAATTTTATTATTGTTTCTCTTGTTTGTCTTCATCACAAACATGGAGCACAGTTCTGTTCTGCTCTTGCTACTTCTCCTGGGGTCGACTTACACCTACGGTGGCAACGATATCTGTATTATCAAATACATTACAGATGCTTTATAAAGTTTGTTACGACAAAGCAAATCAATCACTGTTACATGATCTGCACAGTTGTGGTCATAAATAGGATTTTTACTGTGAAAGGTTTTGACTGTACAGTTTAAAAAGGAAAAAATATAATAGTTGAAACATGCATTCTGTTTAAAGCAGCAATGATGTAAAAACATTGAGACTGTGTGATAAAAGGCTGCTTCCAGAGATCAACCTACAGTACAGTGGGTTTCAGCTAATTGTTTAGCTATTAACTATTTGAAACATCACCTTGATCTGAGAACTCATTGCACTGCAAATGAAAAATGGAAAAAGACAAATACAGTAAAACAACGTGTCTTCACAAATCTAACACCAGTTTAAAAAAGAAACAGATAAGAAAAAGTTTTATTCAGATTTATTAAATGTTTAATGTATTTCAACTACCTAATTTATAGAAAATGTGGCCTTGCGTGGAAAAGCAACCCAGTCGCACAGGTTTATGCATCCATTAGCAGCTGCCAACAATGCTATCGATGGAAACCGTAACTCTGACTTTGGAGCTGGATCCTGTACCCACACTACTGAACAGACCAACCCTTGGTGGAGAGTGGACCTGTTGGAGTCCTACATTGTCACCTCTGTTACCATCACAAACCGAGGAGACAGCTGTGCAGAAAGGATCAACGGGGCAGAGGTTCACATTGGCGAGTCTTTACAAGACAATGGTGCTGCTAACCCAGTGTAAGTGTATAAAACAACTTATTAAAAACAAGATTTTCCCAGGACATTGTTTGGCAGGTGTTTTAATGCAGTGAAAAATACTCGTGATGGGTCAGGGAACATACTATAACCACTTCACTATTGCAGGCTGGTGAACAGTGCACTCTGCAGGGAGCAACATCAGGAAATAGTCACTTTCTCACCACTAGAGGCAAACAGGGTTTACGCTGCAGGGTTGAAAGAGGAAGCACTTGAGCACACTAGATTACACACACAATATCTAACCACCCTTAGCATTAAAACATGTCCTCTGTTACAGAAAGGTCCACCATGTCTTGGTGAGGTTGTACAACATTAAAATGATTTCTTCAGATGCTTTGGATGGGAAGGTGTTTTATGGTGGCAGAGGAGAAAATGATAGTCAAAAAATGTCTCTGTCTGTCTCTCTCGCTCTCTCTAACAGGGCTGGTGTAATTCCTAATATCCCAGCAGGCAGGTCATTAACACTGACTTTTACCAGCCTATTGAAAGGACGTTATGTGACTGTGGTTCTGCCTGGTTTAAACAGGGTCCTTACACTCTGTGAAGTTGAAGTCTATGGATACCGTGCCCCAACTGGTAAGAACTGCATATAAGGCTGAAGCCACACAAAACGCCAATTTATACTCTTGAGAGCTAAGGTCACAGAAATAGGAAAATACTCCAAATGCATACAGTTAGTAACAGATCTCTCTTTGTAGTATCTACTGTATTTGGGCTAAACATGTCTTAATTCTCACAAGTAGAAAAGGTATCAAATGTTAAGAAACATGTAGAAATCATACACAACACCATTTTCAAACTTAGTTGCTAATTCCTGATTCCATTAGATCTCCAACCTTTGCTGCAGTTACGTCCTAAGGGGCAACAGTGTGCAAACAGTTGTAAAGTTGAGATTCACAACATGCCTCTAGTACATGTCTAGTAATGTCTCTAGTGCATACGAGAGACATCAGGATTCACAGGTAGCATCAAGTAAAGCCAGGTATGAGTGCTGATGTTTGCAACTGTGTCTTTTGTGCAGGAGAGAATTTGGCACTACAAGGAAAAGCAACACAGTCCTCACTACATGGCATAGGCATTCCATATAATGCCATCGATGGGAATCGTGCCAGCAACTGGGAGCAGGCTTCTTGCAGTCACACCAACTATGACTTCAGCCCCTGGTGGCGACTGGACCTGCGCAAAACCCACAAAGTATTTTCTGTTAGCTTAACCAACAGAGATGTTGTCTCAGAACGACTGAACGGACCCGAGATCCGTATTGGAGATTCTCTTGATAACAATGGCAACAACAATCCCAGGTATGTCACAGGGCATTAATTAAATTAAACTACTACTATCAATAAGCGGGTGATTAATTCAAGATTCGAGAAACTTTAATAATTAAAGAGGGAAATCATTTTGCCGTGTTACAGTTTAAGCCATATCTGTCAGTTTGTTTAGAGTTTGTTTGAAGTAACGCTATTATACTGTGAAAAAAGAGAAGGAAAAACAAAATCAAAGACTATTGATTTGAAACATCTCAACATTAACTTCCATTCATTCAACTCAATTGTTTAACAAAACCCTTTTTCTCCTGACAGGTGTGCTGTGATCTCAAGCATTCCTGCAGGCCTTACTCAGAGCTTCCAGTGTAATGGGATGGATGGTCGCTATGTTAACATCGTCATTCCTGGAAGGGCAGAATACCTGACCCTGTGTGAGGTGGAGGTGTATGGCTCCACACTGGATTAAGTCTGGGGACATTCAGTTTTGTGTTTCACTGATTCTCTCGCAATACGTCTGATGATTTTGGTTAATATTAAAATACTGTCTATCATTATTTCCTGAAGTCAGTATTGTATACCTGCTTTAGTTTAGTCTGACTATTGTTCAGAAACTGCATTCCAACATTGTTAAGTCAGCTTCAGGTTAAGAAACTTTTCTATATGTATGTCTTCTTTTAAATCTCTTGCTGATTGATTGTGACTTGATTGATATGAAATCAACTTTGCTGAGACAAAATCAAACAATAAAAAAATGCTTTGCATTTTCATTTTAACTGTATTAATTCCATAAAAAAACTGTTTTTAGGTAATTGAGACTCAAAACTACCCAACAATCTCTGCCTATAATTAAATGTTAGAGTGTATAAATATTTGAGTTGAGTTTTGATTTAAATGGTGTGGGGCAAGTAGGAAAAGGCACTGCAGCCTGCTGACTTCTTTTTAACTCTGGAGACAGACCCGAGCCCTGCAAGACAAGAGCGAAGAGTGAAAGGTGGAATATAAGGGTTCAGGAGAGAGGTATGATGGGTCAAAATTTTTGGCTGCCAGACGCTATCATCCGCCTAACAGTGGAAGTTAATTCCATGACTTTGTATATATTTGGCCTATCGTTGAACATACTGTAGCCCTGTGGTACATATTTCACATTGGTACTTGTTGATGTTGTATTGTTGTAAGAAACAATTTGTGTTCTATCAAATAAGTAGCATTTTAGCCATGCAACAGCCGTTCCAGAGACACGAAATGTATTTTCAAGTTGATCTAGGAGTATACAATAACATATGGGGTGAAAAGCTATACAGAGGTCCAGTGAGAGTAGAAAAGACGTTGACTTGATAATAATTACTAATTAACCATAAATATAATTACTTAATGACTCTGGATCAAGGTGTGGTTTCTTCAATAGAGGCTTAACCACAGCAGCTTTAAAGGTAGTGGGGACAATACCTGCTGAAGGTGATAAGTTAACAATATTCAACATGGTGGATACCAAGACTTGCCAGAGATCTTTACACAGTGTAGCTGATAGAGGATCAAGAGTACAAGTTAGATAATAATTAATGTGATGTGGCCTCAAATTGCATTGGATGGAAGTTGAGGTGCAGCAAAATGTCATATATTTTACTGCAGGAAAAGTCAAGGAAGTCAAGACAATCCTGAGCTGTAAGGGGGGAGGAGTTAAGCACAGGGTTTTTTTTGAAGCCATTTGCCCACAGAGTCAAAAATAAATCTTTGATTATGTTTGTTTTCACTAATTAAGTGAGAATAATACGACGTTTTTGCTGAAGATTGAGAATACCTCTACTTCAGCACAGACTTATTCCACTGAAGATAAGAGATTCAGAGTTCAAAGTCTGTCACTTATGTCCCAATCTCCTGCAGGCTTGTTTAAGAGCAAGGGTTTCTGCAGTAAACCAAGATGTAGATCGCTTTAACCTTCTGATTTTGGTAATAAGAGGAACCACTGAGTCTAAAAGATGAGAGACTTTGTTCAAGTCATTAGTATAATTTTCAACTGAGTATAAACTGATGGCAGTTGCTCAGTAAAAGACATTAAGGTTGCAGGGCTGAGTTGTTGGGGAGTAAAGACAGTTGCATTATTACTCTGGGGGCAAGTTATTAATGTTTCAACTTTGAATTAGAATCTTAAAATTGTGAGTAGGGGCCAGGTGGTCTGTACAAAACCACAATGTGAAAAGATCTCTCAAACAGGGCTGTTAATCATTAAAGTAGAATGTTTTAGTAGGATATCTTCAAATGAACTGAAGGTAATATCACATTTAGGAGTTAAGTTGAAAATAGATTTATAAATGAAGGCTACAACATCACCATGCTTAGTTGCTCGGGCAATATGGGTACTTGTGTACTCAGGTGAGGAGGCCTAATTTATTGAAAGATAAGCGTTTGGTTTAAGCCAGGTTTCACAAAGAGATGAGTTCTACACTGTTGTAATGGTACTACAGATTCCACAGCACAGTTCTCAGCTCTATACTCTCCGTCATTACTGACAATGCTTTTTGTTCTTAATTTGTTTAAGTTGCTATACTGTAATGTCAAAAAGTCACCCTAATAATCATTAGATCCATATATTAAATACCATAACTGGAGAGAATTTGTACTGTGTGCGTGTTTTGTGTAAATCTGTGTTTTTTGTATGTAGAATGCGTGAGTAAAACAGAGAAGTAGCATTTCAAGTGTTGAAAGACCTGAACATTCAAGTAATGCTGACATAAAACAAACGTTTCAGGAGGTGTTCATATTGCGCAAAAAAAAAATTAAAACTAAGCATTTTCATTAAATACAGTTCCTGAATTTTTTTTTACATAAACGCTTGCGGCCAAATACTGAGCACCAACTTAACCTCTTGCTTTCTCTCTCAACCTTCTAATGAACCACAGAGAGTGAAGAGGAACTAAGATTGAGGAAGGGCGGAAATGTGGAAACATTTGACGTTCAAGTGATGGTGAGAATGAAATCAAGCACTTTTTCAGTGGAGACAGTTACTTAAAGAGCTCATAAAGCAAAACATCAAGCCGCAAACTTAATACGTGTTGAGAAATTGACATGTATCATGTCAATCATATCATATCACAGTGAGGGCCAGTACCCTCTAATGGAGAAGGCTTGGAACAGTGGTGAACCTTACCAGCAGTGGCCAGCCTACCGTAATTACTCTAAGAGCACTAAACTACTCATCTAGTAGGTCACAAAAGAACCGAGAAAAACATCTAAAGAACTGCGGGTCTCACATGTTTCAGTTAAGGTCAATGTTCATGATTTAACAACAAGAAAGGGCACAAATTACATCCATGAAAGAGTTTCAAGTTGACCAAAAAGAACACGGTCGCGCCTCACATTTGCCAAAAACATCTTGATTAACCCCAGAACTTTTCGCGCAAATATTTTGTGGACTAAAGAGAAAAAAGTGGAGCCTTTTGGAAGGAGTGTGTCCTGTTACAGCGTTTCATAAAAAGAACATCATAACAACAATCAAACGTGGTGGTAGTGTGATAGTCTGGGGCTGCTTTGCAACTTGACCTGGACGACTTGCATTCATTGATGGAATTCTGTTTTCTACCAGAAAATCCAGAAGGAGAATGTCTGGCCATCAAGTGCACTTTGTTTATGTAGCAGGACATTGATTTAAAACACACACAAAAAAAGTCCACGTCTCAATGGCTTAAGATGAATAAATAAATAAAGGTTTTGCTTTTGGTGTGGCCTTGATGTAAATCTAATTGAGATACTGTAGCATGACTTTAAACATGCTTGAAACCCTCTAATGTGGATTAAACTATTCTGCAAGGAAGAGTGGGCCAAAAATCCACAGGGGTGTGAAAGACTTATTGCATTTTGGCTTTACTCTGGTTACCTTTGTGGAATATTAAAATGTGTTGTGTGACAAATATGCAGAAAAGGTGTTTGTCGTCTATGTTTGTGTGTGTATGAGCAGGATTTGCAGGGAAAGCAGAAAAGTAGCATCCAAAGTGTTGAGATTTATTAACCACTTTAAGTAAATACAGTTGCTGAAAACATGTTGTAATGTGTTTAAATGCCTCCAAACATAAATATAAATACATAAAATAAATGAACATTTTATTTAAAACTTAATTTTTTTCTTTCTTCTTGGGATCCTTAATTCAGTGCTTATTAGAACTGAACAAACTAGGTGCCCATTTGGCAGTAGTCTACATCAGTAGTCATGTAGCTCTTGCAAAAAAACACAAAACTGCTTTAACTGCCCTTCTTCAGCTTCAGGTACACACTTATTTTATGCACAGTAATTGTCCTTTTCCCCAATACTGGACAAACAAAAGAGGTCTAAAAAAGTTTTTCCTGACGTTTATGAAGGGGCACTGCTGTAGACCTCTCAAAAATCACACAAACCTCTTTCATACCCTTCTCTGTTTCACATTGAGTAATTTAATACTAAGCATCAGGTTGCTGGTTTCTCGGTTGGTAGCCAGAGTTTCTTTACACTGAAGTGGTTGATTAAAATGCTGTATTATTCTTATTTTACCAATTTATTAAATTCACCCATTATCAACAATCATCTTCAACTTTTCTGAATTCCAGCTGCCGCTATTATCAGTTCTATTATTTTCTCCAAAGCTCAATCAATAATCTCCATTTCCCTTCAGTTACAGCAGCCTGGCTGTAACATTTGCTTTAATTCTGTGAATAAGGAGGTGGGTGGTATGTGATTGGATAGTCCTGAAGATGAATATGGTCTGACTTCTGATGATTGGTTCAACAGATGTTGGGGAGAATAGAAAGAGACATATAAAAAGAACAGGAAGAACTTCGAAGTACAGTGCATCGTTTGTTTGGTTCTCACAGGTAACACATTTGACTTCTGTGTTGTGTTGGATATCTGCTTCTCTGTTTCCAGCTTTTTACTGCGTAGGATTGGTGCTTTACAAAAGATTTCATTTTGCATGTAGACAAACACTCAGTGATGAGCAGTGAGGCCAGTTTGTTTATTTTTGAGTTTGACATCAAAAGATGAAAGATCAAGATTTCAGCTTTTATTTCCGGGTGTTTATGTCTGGACCCGATACAAAACTTAGAAGATAGTACCTTTTATTTGAACCCACCCATTTTTCATGAGAGCAATACCCAGTACATGTTGATGATGTTTGTATATATTTTAAAAAGGATTAAAACATACTTTATATATTTATTACATAGGGTCTATTAATGACTGTTAACTTTCTCTACCAGAATGATGAAACTCACCATTTTCCTTCTGCTGCTGCTGCTGGGGATGAGCTCGGCTTCCAATTATCGTACGTATGGTCTCAGATATCTTCATTGTCAAACACCAGTAGATGCAGTAACATAGATTTCTAAGAGAAAAAGAGTATTTTAAGAAAGAAAGAGGTGGATGTCTTCTAAGTCTTTAGGACTCACTATAAACCAAATTGTGTAGTGACTCTGAGAGCTGATTGTACAATATTGAAATTAAGTGTCTTCATAAATTCAACAATTAATTAATTTTCTTTGAAAATTTTCCAATAAATATACACTGGCAAGAAAAAGTATATGAACCTTTGGAATAATGCCCTCACAAAAAAGCTAGAGTCAGGTGTTAGCATAAGTTGTGTGGACTAGAGCTCTACTCTACTCGACTGACAAAAAACACTCTTGTTAATACAAATACAAATACTCTTGAGTTAGATGAAGATCAAATCACATTTAATGACAAATCAAAGTAGAAAACCATGAAATTTCAAAACGTTCACATTTATCTCCATAAAGTTCAATTTTATTTTTATGTTTAATAAATGAATAACAAATACCTCATTTATAGCAAATCTCGCCTTGCGTGGAAAAGCAACCCAGTCGGACAGGATCATGCATCCATTTGGAGCTGCCAACAATGCAAATGATGGAAACCGCAACTCTGATGCCAATGCTGGGTCCTGTACCCACACTATAGAACAGACCAAACCCTGGTGGAGAGTGGACCTGCTGGACAGCTACATCATTACTTCTATGACCATCACCAACAGAGGAGACTGCTGTGGGGAAAGACTGAACAGGCTGCAGATCCATGTAGGCAACTCTTTGGAAGATGATGGTTTAGGAAACCCAATGTGAGTGAAGATGTAGAATAAGAAAATGCAGTTAAACTTTTATTTGGCCTCTTATGTGTAAGTTTGTCAAAGTACTTTCCTTGTTTTAAACTTTGTCTGGCTAGTTACTGCGAGTTTTGACAGTCTCACAACACCTGTGTATAACTAACTAACTAACTAACTAATTGACTGTCACACAGTGACATCACTGCTTTTCTTAACTTTAAATACCTAAAATGCGACTCGCATTTCAATCTCTGCATGCATGGCAGGATACAAGTTGCTTAGGAAGAATAAATAAACACACATTTCACCCTCATGTTACCATGTTACCCTCAAACTGCAGCTATAAAATGTGATTCACGTGCTGCTTCCGTGTCTCATTTCACTAGAGCTGGTACTATTGCTAAAATTGGCCAAGGCCAGTCATTCACCCTGACCTTCACTGAACGTGTTGAGGGACGTTATGTGACGTTGGTTCTCCCAGGCACAAGACGAATCCTTACATTGTGTGAAGTGGAAGTCTATGGGTACCACGCCCCAACTGGTGAGAATCTGAACCATCACAAGAACATGTGAACAGCTACATGTACATAATGCAAATTCAAACTTGTTTTCAGAGTCATTCAACACAAATGTTCTTTTTGCAGGAGAGAACCTGGCCGTGTACGGAAAAGCCACTCAGTCGTCAGTGAATGAGTACAGCATCGCATATAACTCTATAGATGGGAATCGTGCCACCGATCATGGCCTCTGCAGTCGCACAAACAGCAACTTCAGCCCCTGGTGGCGACTGGATCTGGGAAAAACCCATAAAGTTTTTACTCTTAAGATAACCCAGTCAGAGGCCGAGGCTGAACAACTTCAAGGAGCTGAGATCCGCATTGGAGATTCTCTTGACAACAACGGCAACAACAACCCCCGGTAAGTCATGGACTATTTGCTGCAATGTTGTATTAGTGGAATTTAAAGTCCCCTATTTACATGAACTTTATGAAAACTGAATGAAACATGTATTTTGTTCTCAGCGTGTGCTGTGTTAAGAAGGTTTTAGGGTTATTTTGCTGATTTCTTCTTCTCCTTCTTCTACTTCTAGGTGTCATGTGTTCAATAGTACCCCAACAGGCTCTACTGTTGAAATCACATGTGATGAGACACCGGGTGGGATGGATGGCCGCTACATTAACATAGTGATCCCCGGAAGAGAAGCAATCATAACTCTGTGTGAGGTGGAAGTGTACGGTTCCAGGCTGGATTAGGGCTGAAGACATTAAAAATCATCCCACCAATCAGTTTAGGCTTCAATATTATTGAGAAACAGCACAATCTGTATCTTAGATTACTTCCTCATGAATTGTCTCCTAGTGACGAGTGTAGTGTAGGAGTTTGAGTAACAAGTTCAGCCGTGGGACTCTTAGGGTACAACGGAAGGAATAAACAGCATCCCAATCAAATCTCAGTTTAAATTGTAGTGAATTGTAGGGAGCACTTTTAGATACAGCTGACATTTTGTCTTGTGATTCTGTGTATAACTGCAGCTTCAGCCTTTGATACTGTACATTTCCAAACCTGAAATCCAATTAAAGCATTTTAAAACCCATGTTGCTCTTCCATCATTAGTAGTCTAGGTCAGCACCTTTATACATTTAATCATTTCAAGGCCTGCTGAAACTCAGCTAAATGTCTCGTCACTGTCAATGTCAAGGTCTGCTGATTAATTTAATGTCAAAACAGATAATACTCAATTATTTTTCAAACATATATTCAATAGAAAGCAACAGTGTCAATGGCAAATATTTATTTATTTTTTGAAATCCAGACAAAATAGACAATTATGAAAGATGTCTGAAAAACGCCTAGCCCTGTGACACAAGTGTTTTGGGGAAGTGAAACCACGGGCACCTAACGTACAGTACAAGACAACTGCTACACCTCAGTCTTCATATGTGTAGTATATAAACAGCTCTGAAATCAAAGAGGCTGTACCATTATCACCATTATGAATTATTACGATTAATTATCTGCTGTTGCAGAAGCTGGTTTTGACCTGTGAACGTTTGATTTGGTTAAGTGTCATCTCACTTATTTCATTTGTTCCTTCATCTCATTATGATGCTAATTAATGACATCTTACATCCAAAGGTGTGTTGTACCTAAATGATTTCAGTCCAGCAGCCTCTATTATCAGTTCTATTATTTTCCCCAAAGCTCAACCATTAATCTTCATTTTCCTTCAGTTACAACTGTCTGACTGTAACGTTGTATTAATCATGTGAATAAGGATGTGGGTGGTATGTGATTGGATAGTCCTGAAGATGAATAAGATCTGACTTCTGATGATTGGTTCAACAGATGTTGGGGAGGATAGAAAGAGACATATAAAAAGCACAGGAATGACTTTGAAGTACAGTGCCTGCATCGTTTGGTTCTTACAGGTAACACATTTTACTTCTGTGTTGTATGTTTTATCTGCTTCTCTGTTTCCAGCTTTTTAGTGCGTGAGATTAGTGCTTTACGAAAATGTAATTTTACATATAGATGTGTCTTTGCAGCCTAAGGAAGCAAATAATAACTCTTAATTTCTTACACTGAAGTTTTCGTGTGTTGAGGTTGGAAAAAAATTTGAATTCTGATTTGTCACAGAAAAAAAAATGGGTCTATTAATGACTGTTAACTTTCTCTACCAGAATGATGAAACTCACCATTTTCCTTCTGCTCCTGCTGGGGATGAGCTCGGCTTCCAATTATCGTACGTATGGTCTCAGACATCTTCGCTGTCAAACACCAGTAGATGCAGTAACATAGATTTCTGAGAGAAAGAGAGTATTTTAAGAAAGAAAGAGGTGGATGTCTTCTAAGTCTTTAGGACTCACTATAAACCAAATTGTGTAGTGACTCTGAGAGCTGATTGTACAATATTGTAAACTAAGTGTCTTCATAAATTCATAAATTTAAAAAAGAAACGGCAGAGAAATCAAGCACTGGGTAAAATGCTGGTTAATAAAACATGTTGCAGGACAAGAGAACTTGGAAAAAAAAACCCAGAACATTGAAATATTCACAATAACTATATCTCCATTACACCTTCACACTGTTCAGTTTTATTCATATGTTTAATTTATGTATTTCAACTACCTTATTTATAGAAAATGTGGCCTTGCGTGGAAAAGCAACCCAGTCGGATCGTTACGAGCACATCTTTTCAAATGCCTACAATGCAATTGATGGGAACCGAGTAGCTGACTTTGGTGCTGGATCATGTACGCACACTGAAGAACAGAACAAACCTTGGTGGAGAGTGGACCTGCTGGAGAGCTACATCATTACTTCTGTCACCGTCACCAACAGAGGAGACTGCTGCGGGGAAAGGCTGAACGGGCTGCAGATCCATGTAGGCAACTCTGTGCAAGATGATGGTTTAAGAAACCCAATGTGAGTGAAGATGCAGAATAAGAAAATGCAGTTAAACTTTTATTCCATATTCTATTTGGCTGTTCCCTTTCAGGAGTTGCTACAGCGAATCATCTGCCTCCATTTAACTCTATCCTCTACATCCTCTTCTCTCACAGCAACTAACTTCATGTCCTCTACATCCATAAACCTCCTCTTTGGTCTTGCTCTACACCTCCTGCCTGGCAGCTCCGACCTCAGCCTCTGTTACTGATATGATCACAATCTCTCCTCTGAACATGTCCAAACCACCTCAAACTGTCCTCTCTGACTTTATCTCTAACATCTTTCATGGTCTGTCCCTCTGGACTCATTCCTGATCCTGTCCATCCTCGTCACTCCCACAGAGAACCTCAACATCTTCAGCTCTGCTACCTCCAGCTCCACCTCCTGTCTTTTCTTCAGTACCACTGTCTCTAAGCCGTACAGCATCACTGGTCTCACCACTCTCTTGAACACCTTTCTTTTCATTCTGTCTGATCTTCTTTTATCAAGCAACATGCTTGACACTGTTCTCCTCCCATTCCATCCTGCTTGCACACACCTCTTCTCCACACTCTCTGTTGCTCTGAACCTTTGACCCTAAGTACCTAAAGTCCTGCAGCTTCTTTACCTCTGCTCCCTGTAACCTCACTGTTCCACTGGGTTACCTATCATTCACACACATGTATTCTGTTTTGCTGCAGCTAACCTTCATTTATCGGCTTTCACCTCCACCTCTCTAGTCCCCTCCTGCTCCCTGTTCTTACCACACATCACAATGTCATCTGCAAACATCATAGTCCATGGTGATTGATGTCCACACCGCTGTCTTACAGCTCTCTTACATGTCCTGCACTACTCTAACATATTTCTCTGCCACTCCAGACTCCCTCATCCAACCACAGCTCTTCTATCGGCACCCTGTCAGTTGCTTTCTCTAGATCTGCAAAGACAGAGTACAGCTTCCTTTGCCCATTTTTACTTTGCTCATTTTGATCTTTGTTTAGCTAGTTATAGAGAGTTTTGACAGTCTTACTTGTCATCACCACAACTGTACAAATTTCAATTTGACTATAACACAGTCACATCACTTCTTTTCTCAACTTTACTCCAACTATCTAAAATGTGACTCATATCAATCTCTGCATGCATGGCAGATTGAGACCCCAACAGTGTTCACACTGCAGCAGGATACAGTTGATAAGGAGGAGTCATTAAATAAATAAACATAGATGGGAATAAAGAAAATAGCATCTGACTAAGGGAAACAACATTGAGCAATACAGTCTGTAGTTAACGGGAGCTTTTGATGACTCAACAGGCGTTATAAATACTCAGAGGCTCAAATCTTTGATGTGGTTTTCTCCACTCACCCCAACCAGTCGAGGCAGATGGCCGCCCACCCTGAGCCTGGTTCTGTTGGAGGTTTCTTCCTCTAAAGGGAGTTTTTCCTCTCCACTGTCTCCTGGTGCTGCTCAAGTGGGGTTGTTGGGTTTTCTATATAATTCTGTATACAGTTATATTTTGTAAGGTCTGGAACCGTAAACGCTGTAAAGTGCCTTGAGATGACTGGTTTTGATTTGGCACTCTACAAATAAAATTGACTTGAATTTTCACAGACAAGTCTCAGATCAAACAGAACAGCTGTCGTGTCATTGTAGTTTAGTTCCTGACATAAAGCGTGAGGCAAAATCAATTTACAGTCCAACTACACAAGCAGATCTTCAATAACCAATCCCAGTCCTGTTCATTTCACCCTCATGTTACCATGTTAACCTCAAACTGCAGCTATAAAATGTGATTCACGTGCTGCTTCCGTGTCTCATTTCACTAGAGCTGGTACTATTGCTAAAATTGGCCAAGGCCAGTCATTCACCCTGACCTTCACTGAACGTGTTGAGGGACGTTATGTGACGTTGGTTCTCCCAGGCACAAGACGAATCCTTACATTGTGTGAAGTGGAAGTCTATGGGTACCACGCCCCAACTGGTGAGAATCTGAACCATCACAGGAACATGTGAACAGCTACATGTACATAATGCAAATTCAAACTTGTTTTCACAATCATTCAACACAAATGTTCTTTTTGCAGGAGAGAACCTGGCCGTGTACGGAAAAGCCACTCAGTCATCAGTGAATGAGTACAGCATCGCATATAACTCTATAGATGGGAATCGTGCCACCGATCATGGCTTCTGCAGTCGCACAAACAGCAACTTCAGCCCCTGGTGGCGACTGGATCTGGGAAAAACCCATAAAGTTTTTACTCTTAAGATAACCCAGTCAGAGGCCGAGGCTGAACAACTTCAAGGA
This sequence comes from Anabas testudineus, assembly GCF_900324465.2. Taxonomy (NCBI): domain Eukaryota; kingdom Metazoa; phylum Chordata; class Actinopteri; order Anabantiformes; family Anabantidae; genus Anabas; species Anabas testudineus. The sequence goes on from NC_046625.1 coordinate 3,444,635, forward strand.
GCTGAGATCCGCATTGGAGATTCTCTTGACAACAACGGTAACAACAACCCCCGGTAAGTCATGGACTATTTGCTGCAGTGTTGTATTAGTGGAATTGAAAGTCCCTTATTTACATGAACTTTATGAAAACTGAATGAAACATGTATTTTGTTCTCAGCGTGTGCTGTGTTAAGAAGGTTTTAGGGTTATTTTGCTGATTTCTTCTTCTTCTTCTACATCTAGGTGTCATGTGTTCAATGGTACCCCAAAAGGCTCTACTGAAATCACATGTGATGAGACACCAGGTGGGATGGATGGCCGCTACATTAACATAGTGATCCCCGGAAGAGAAGCAACCCTAACTTTGTGTGAGGTGGAAGTGTACGGTTCCAGGCTGGATTAGGGCTGAAGACATTAAAAATCATCCCACTAATCAGTTTAGGCTTCAATATTATTGAGAAACAGCACAATCTGTATCTTAGATTAAATATGAATCATATGAATTGTCTCCTAGTGACTGTAGTGTAGGAGTTTGAGTAACAAGTTCAGCTGTGGGAGTTTTAGGGCACAACGTAATAAACAACATCCCAATAAAAACACAATTTAAAATGTAGAGGATTGCAGTTGCAGAGCACTTTTAGACACAGGTGAGATTTTGTCTTATGATTCAGTGTATAACTGCAATTACAAGTTTGAAGACACCTGTGATGCTAATAAGAGGGGACACCTTCATTTAACATGTCTCTATGGTCAAACTGTTTTCAATCTTTTCTAGGGGTACCATCATTTTTCTTCAGACCTGTTTCATTAGTTTGTTAAATTTTAAATTGATTCTATTGAGCCACAATTCAAAAGCAATGTCTGATTTCCATTGGTTAATTTTCAGTAAATTATGATTTATTCTTACTTTTGTCAGTTTCAAGTTATTTCCATTCCATTTAATTATTTTAAGGGCCCGCTAAAACCCAGCTAAATGTCTTGTCACTGTCAATGTCAAGGCTTGCTGATTAATTTAATGTCAAAACAGGTAATACTCAATTATTTTTCATATATTCAATAGAAAGCAACAGTGCCGATGGCAAATATTTTTATTTTTTTTTTTTAAATACAGACAAAATAGACAATTATAAAAGACATCTGAAATACGCCTAGCCCTGTGACACAATAACATCTAAATGTTAAAGTGTTTCGGGGAAGTGAAACAACAGGCACACTCCATAATAACAGGCACCTGACTTACAGTACAAGACCACTGCTACACCATCAACCCTCAGTCTTCATATGTGTATTATATAAACAGCTCTGAAAACATAGAGGCTGTACCAGATTAATTATCTGCTGTTGCAGAAGCTGGTTTTGACCTGTGAATGTTTGGTTAAGTGTCATCTCACGTATCTCATTTGTTCCTTCATCTCATTATGATGCTAATTAATGACATCTTTCATCCGAAGGTGTGTTGTACCTAAAAGATTTTAGAAACATTACGAGCTGTTGCACAAAGAAGAGATAGAAGCTGAGAGAATCACAGTCTTAACAGAACTGAAACCCATAATGAAATACTTTATAAGCAGTAACCCATAAGTCAGAGAACAGAAATCTCATTAACATGAGACTTCTGCCTCACAGACATGTGGTTTAAATTCATGTTCCCACAAGACAAAGAGGAATCAGAGGCGAACAGAAGAGGTGATAACGTTCATTTTTTCCAGTAATCAACACAGGGACTAATATCTTTTATATGAATAGAGAACATTAAAACCCATTCACACTGGCTGTAGCTTTGCATTTACTGAAATAAGAGTGGTTACAATATTTTCATCCAACTCTTAATATAAAAAAGGGAACAACGGATGGTTTGAAAACTTCAAACAATACTTTTAAAGACGAACAGCTTTTCCAGTTTAAAGGAGTCGAGCTGTTCGCTCTGTTCACACAGCTATAATGTGATAAAGGATTCTGTGTGCTGTAAAGTCTTTAGGTCTCATTGTGAAAACCAACACCTGGATTAGAGAGCAATGTAAAGTTAAAGGAGAAAAAAATGAGATACTGTACAAACTAAACAAACAAGATCTAATGTGCTAATGAGAGACCACTGGACAGAGCTAACGATAACAAACGGTCTGTGGCCTGAATCAACGTTTGACATAAAAATCATACCTACAAAGACTTTGGATTGCCCGTTACAGTGCTCACACATTGATGGTTCTCAATTACTAAAAACACATCACTTATGTGTTACAGTTACCCGAATATGCAGCTAGAACAGCAAGATTTCCTTTGGCAACAAACAATAAATCCAGAAACATAAAGGAGCTTTTACAGACTGTACATTGGTATTTTACAAAACAACGGAGTTGGTATTTACAAAAAAGCAGGCACAGTCAGGGGAAATCTATTTATTTTGTTTGCTCTGTTTCTCATAAAAGCGTCTTTCTGCTGACGAATAACTAAAATAATAATAATGGAGAGAGAGATTTTGTTTTCTTGAGTGGTTTCCATTTAGATAGCAATGCTGAATGATGTGTTAACAAGATCTTAAAAGCTTCAAGAACAGAATCTTCCCTTATGATTCCCATGACTATAAAGACAGCTTTAAAAAAAAAAAAAAAAGGTCTTGAAGTTTGCATAAAAATACTCACAAATAAATTATAAAAATAGTCTACTACTGAAAAATCATTTCATCAACACTTAGCATAACAACAGAAGTTAGCTTTTGTCAAGTTTGCAAAAGGGTATTGCTTCACAGTAAGTGGACATCATCAATTGGTCCTGCCAGACAAAAGGTACTTTTTTAAGCACAAGTTAACAAGTACAGTAACAAGTTTTACTGATATGTGCATGAACACATTGTAATAAAATACTGTTTGTATGTAACAGAACAAATTCAACAAACCACAACACCTTTTGGCTTTCACTGGCACCTGCTGGAGAACAATGGGAATGTTGCTGGAGGAGCAGCAATAAATGTGTTTTACAAAATGTGAGGGACTAGGATTTTCTGTAGGTCACAAATTCTGAGAAGCATGGTGGAACCAAGAGTAGAAAGACTCATAGCAGATTGTTTTGGTGTGTCCAAGCAATTATTACTCCAGCGCTCAGTGAATAAAAACAAAACACAAAACACCCGAACTGTGAGAAGTAAAAAGCAGCAAAGGCAGTGACGTTTCCAAGTGGTGGAAAGAAAAAGTTTGGACAGTCTGGATCCAACTGTCTCATGATGTTATCTTTGATCTTTAGTGACTTTGAGAACTTTGTAAATCTCATTGGAAAAGACTGTGGTGAAGTGGGGTCGTGAGTTCCTGGACATGTGAGTGCAGAAGGGAATTTTACCCACATTTTGTGGATCCTCAACATCCCAGATCTCTGGCATGCTGCACCCGGGCCTGGAGGGGGAGAGATTGAAGCAAACATATTGTTAGCAAGACAGATAAAAGACAATGTTACTCAGGAACAGATACTCTCTGAATCCATTTCCTGTTTCTTTTGAAAATCACTGGTCACCAGTTGCAATTATCTGTGAATTAATAAAGTCACAGGAAACGTAGTAACAGTGTGCCCCCCCTTTAAGAGAGGGCACCGTGGTGGTACCTGGTTCGTCTGGTGCACCAGGAATCCTCCAGGATGAAGAAGTCCACTCCCAGCTTCATCAGGTTCCTCTTCACTGTTTCTCCAGACATTCGACTGTACATAGAGTAGACCAGCTTGGTTCTCTCCCTGCAAGGAACACAGGACAACTATGGTACAGTGCTTCAGCTGCGTCAGTCACATTCTTCACATATGACATACAGCAGTTAAGAGAACGGGCACTGAGCCCTCCACAAACTGGATTTAGAAAATTAAAGAAAACCTGCAAATATTTGAATCCCCTTTCAAAAAAAAAAAAAAAATCTATTTTTTTTGTGTGAATCCCTTCGTATCCCAAACGCTTTATTCATCAACAAATTCAAGAAGGACTGTATTATTTGTTATTTCTCAAAATATCTCCTGTTACCCTTAAGTTGGATTCGAAGATGCTTAGCATGTTTATAACCTACCCCCTTTCAATTCCCATTATACTGAGGAGATACTGCCAGATCAGGACTGCAACCTCCATTTGTTGAAAGACATTTCTCTCTTCATGTCTCTCATATAATCATTGGAACCATTGTGCTTCTGACAGCTCCACTGACCTGAGACCAGCATCTTCATAGTGGGGGTGGTTGACGATGGGCCGACCTGTGGAAAGCTTCACGCTGGCCATGGTGGGCATGGCCCCAGCAAACACAGAGTCTGGATTGCAGAGAAAAGTGAACGACAGTAAATATATTCCTCCAGCTCTTCATACTAAGTAGAATAATCACGATTATAATTTTCACTGTTGCCATGGAAGCTGCTGACTTCACTCACCAGGGCGAGTGTTGTCCTGGATCCAGTTCAGCAGCTCCTCCTGCGGCAGGTTGCTGAACTCTCCGATGATCCCCCACTGGGCCTGCAGGTTGGCCACTCCATTTATGGCCATGGCAGCCATTACAGCAAACACCAAAACCTGGTGCTTAAACTTCTCCCCAATCCAGCCGAACAACTGCCAACAGTCAGGGAGGATGGGGATGAAGAGCATTGTCGAAGGACAGAATCTGTGCTCCTAAAACCTCTTACAAAATAAGTGATCTACTTGGTCATGTGCTATGTACACGCAGTATTATTTAAGACAAACTAGGAAAGCAATCACTGATCTTTGTAGAATACAAACGTAGATTTCTTTTATATATTAATCTACACTGTGGTGAGACTAAGACCTGTTTGGAGCAGATCAGCGAGGCCATGATGCACATGTGGGGAGTGAGGAAGAGCTTCAGACGCATGATGAGGATGGCCAGGACAGCAAACGCTACCAGCTGCAGGCTGTGGTACACCAACTGCAGAGTGAAGTTCACACACAGTGTTAACAAAAAATAAATAAATAAATAAAAATAAAAACCAAACAGAAGCCGCACAGAGGAGACACAACCTGGCCGGGCTTTTAAAAAGACAATCAAATACCAAAAGTACCAGACCATAAACAGCCACCAACAGCTGAGGATGGTGAGAAAATGATATTGCATAGTAATGAAGCACAGTGCATATTGTTTCTCGGCTGATTGTGCAGTACAAGTAGTAGGAATTAACACAGCATTATTCTGCAACACATATTAAGAGTAGGGATTGAAGCTATGAAATTAAATAGTTTGGTTTACTGCATTAAAAATAAGCTGCAGCCCTACAGTCAGTAAAGATTTGATCTATTTAAATTAAACTCTCCTCTAATTCAAACGGGTCTAAACTCTGATCAAAAGGCACGTCTGAAGAGACTAAAATGACATCTGCATGAAGCTTTGATCTTGAGTAGTTTTTAACACAGTCATGGATGAGAACACCTTTAGATTTCTGCTGTGTTATTTATTAAACCACGCAGAGACTTAAAGTAATTATCTCAAAAACTCTGTGGCTGGTGGACGAACACCTGAATTTTCCTGCCCTGGGAGGGATGTAAGAGAAAACGACATGAAGCAGCAGCTGGGAGAGGAGAGGGCTGACAAAAGGCATTAAAGAGAGATTTCACAGCAGAAGGGAATCTGCCTTTCATTTCTTAGTAATGAGAAAAGGAATGAAAATCACTTAGGGACATAGTAACTAAGCAGATTTAACTACTCAGGAGGAATCTAATCACATGAAACAGGTTTAGAGAAAAGGAAGCCGTAGAAGTTCACACTGAGCGGTTACCATGATGAGGCTTAAACAACACAGGATGTGTTTTTTTTCCTCACCTCTCCTTTTTCAGACCTGTAATACAGAACAGAATCTCATGAGACAAAACTGGTCTGGGACAAGTAAACACAGTGCATTTAGCAGGATGTTCCACACTCACCCTACAGCTTCATCGTCGTCACTCTTGATAGGTGCCTTCCCTCTGTTCCTCAGAAAATTAACCATGTCCCGGACGGTCTGAAGAGGACAAATGGTTTGAATAATTATTTCTTAACGACAAACAGTGCAGTTCATGACAGGACCTCCCTCCCTCTACCAGCCTGCTCATGTACTTCTCACCATGCCTTGTCATATCCAATCATGTATTCTTAGCCTAGTGTGGGCAAAGCATGACAAAATGACACCATATAAAGAGCAGCGGCAGAAATACATTTCCCCTGTTAAAATGTGTCATGATCCATTAATCAGGACAAAGTGTCCTGAAAACCCTAAATATACATATTACGAAGTCAACTACACTTCCTGTGCAGAGCAAAGACAACGGAAAGCTTCAGGAAATGAATGAGTATAAGCTGAATTTTATATATTCAACAGTTCAGGGTTAGAAATGTGTGTGTCTGGTAACCAGAGCAAATAAGACGGGCAGCTCCATCGTCCCAACACAGTGAAGCATCTCAAGGTTCTGACCTGATTTGAACTTCTTTTATAACATGGGACACGTTGTACTGCAGACCTGACACATTCAGTCACACAGTTCTGTCACATTTACATCATTTCAGATTTTTTCTTTTCTCTGATAGAATATTTTTAACTTTAATTTGTTCTGCTCCTTCTTGAACCACTCATCTCACTACTTTCATTTCTGCAGTACAGTTTTTAAACACGGAACAAGAAGACTTACCCTCCCAGCAATGAGACCAACCACCAGCATGTTGAGGGGCAGCAGCAATGTTTTGAGGTAACGTATAGGGGTCTGAGGAGAGAGACAACTATTGTCTAGTGTGTTCAAAATTCAAATAACACCAATTGGGCCATTATCTAGAGAAGAACTAAACACAAAACGAGCTGCCAGATTTAGTGAACAGATGTATTTCCCCCAACATGGAGCCTTGATGTGAGACAATAGCAGCCAGTTCAATACAGAACAGCAGGGTGCTCCGATCTTCACAGGAGACTGACGTTTTAAAGTTTCACAGTGAAATAATAAAAACACAACCTGAGACATCTTATCTGTGAACAAAGCTGCAGCACAGTGAGCACTTTTTCCTTATCATTGTTTTGTGGCAGCTTTAACCTTAGAAAGGCCTGATTGTAAACAAACAAACAAACAAACCTCTGACTCCATGAAGTCAAATTCTGCAGCACATGTGTACATCAGAGTGTGGAAGTCCCTGTAGCTTGTGAACTTGGACTTGATCAGTCCACTAATATGAGCCTAGAAAAGAACAACAACATTTAAACAATATTTCAATATTTATATAGAAAAAGTTACTTTTAGGGTTAACTTTAAATAGATAATATCAAAATAACATTGTTTAGTATTAACATTATCTCTTGTTGAAATCACAATAAGACAGTAATTAGACCCCATATGACATTTAAGAAAATAAATTATCTTAAAATAACTGAACTGTTTTAATTTTATTAACCTACCTTATTTTCCGCACTATAAGGCGCACTTTCAATGAATGGCCTATTTTAAAACTTTTTATGACTTATGACTCTTATATATATATATAAGTTATATAGGTTATATCTCAAATAATTTAAGGCTATTAAAACTATTAAAACTTAAATATCCCAGGAAAGTAGTGAATTTGAAGCGGGTCAGGGTAAAATTAAGAAGCAGTGTTAAAAACAAAGACTCTTCAATAACATTCGGATCCCTTCGTTTCCATCAACGAGCTGCTGAAACGAACCCATTGATTAGTGAACGTAACATCCCCAACTGAAACTGAAATATCGTTTGTCGACTCAAAAAGTGAATTTAGTGTGAAGTAACTCTAAGTTACATTTACAGAGCCTTACATCATCAGAGGCACCGAGGATTGTGGACAGCATGAATTTAAGCAGAACTGTGGAGCCGACCCAAGCCAAACCCTGCATGACCTGAAGAGGAAGAAAGAAAAACAACTCCATTATTGGTAAGAGTTGGTAGCTTGAAAACAAAAAAAATAGGGCTTTAACATTAACGCTGCATAATCAACAGCAAAACAACACTGAAATTATACAGTTCATTTGAAAAAACTGCTTTTAAGTTTTTAAAAAGTAAAATAAATAAATAACGTTGCAGAATTATAAGTCACATAACAGGCAGAATAATTACTCGAATATGTGGAGTATAGGAATTCAATATAAACCCCTAAACTAAATAATATGAAGGACACAGACACAGTGTGATTAAAAACAGATTCAGCCTTGTGAAGTAAAAGCTAGATTCAGCAATGTGTCTGTATTGTTGTCATTTATGTGTGTGCGTTTTCTGTCTTTATACACTATGTTAATGCTAATGTTATTTTTCTTTCCTAACAGTATTTTAACAGTTATGAAATTATGAATTCAGTAGCATCACTTCTACAGAATAAAAAGTGTAGTGTTAAAAACATAAAAACATTCAAAAACAAAAGAAGCAGAAATCAATTCATACCCAAATGACAATGCCAGGTCTGAAGAGTTGAGCAAATCGATCCCTCAACGCAATGATTGCCTGAAAAATAAATTAAAACTAAATTAACAAAACATTATTCACAAAACAAGATAAACTAATCCACCCAGGGTAACAATACACAAACATCTCAACCATGCTTTTTGGCTTTAATTTCCACTTATACACTTATACAACGTAATAACTACTTCAGACCAACTTAAATTACCAGGTCCAATCAATCTCAGAACATTCAACAATCGTGCAAACAGCAAAGCCCATGTTTTAGATCCAACTCACCCAGATGGAGACAAGTGAGGAGGCGTAGAAGGATGTGAGAAGCATGGAGTTACCAAACATCAGGATAAAGCAAACACCGAGCGTTATCTGCAGGTGGGCGACAGGAAGCAGAGAAGGCGTCACTCATCGCACTCCTGTGGTGTTCACACAGTAGCTTTATGTGCATGATCTGTCTGTGTAATTAGAAATAACACTACATATGTTAGCTTGGCAGAGACGTCAGAGTCACAGCCAGCTTCTTTAGCAGTTTCATAAAAACATCCAGCTCTATTTTCACTGTCGCCTGCAAATAATAACATCTCTGTCTATAGCAGAAGGGTGGCCTGGGATAAATTGTATTAAGTGTCAACAATAAGTCTTTATGTGGGACAGTTGTAAAAAACACTCCAGAGATTTAAACCAACTCATTTGATTATAAATACACAGTCACTAGCACGGTATAATCCCATTCAATGAAGCCTTGATTCTCAATCCAACAGTGATAAGTAAAATAATGCACCACAGCATCTTATTGCTGGAAAATATATATACTATATTCACTGAATACTACAAATGAATGGTCAAATACTTAACTTACTATCATAGAAGAACCACGAAACCCAGCAAGTATTTAATTTTAAGAAGCTACAATCAGCATGAAAATATCAGTTAGCCCTACAGTACATGTTTAAATTTCCTGTAACATGTGAAACTACTCAGGTTTATAAATATTGAATTATAAAGTCATTTCCAAAAGTTTTTAAATTATGCAAAGCCATATGTCTTCCTCTGACACAAATCTCCACCATCTCACCACAAAGGGACCTTCTCCTTATCTCTGGAGCACACAGGCCCTGGCTATCCGCCTGGTACGCTCAGAGGATTAACAGGAAATAATGTGGAGGAGAGGGACCAATGTCCAGAACAACATACACACCCGAACACAAACATCTTTGCGTGTTAATGCTAAAAAAAAAGTCAGCCCAGTCTCTGCAGCTCATGTGAAATTCTTCTGACCGAGGAGCTAGGTGAGATGAGAGCTGAGGCGGAGCTGTTCTATCTGTATTTTTAATCAGAAAACACTTTGATCGACTCATTACTGTAGGATGTCATCCACTGTACCATATGAGTGACCAGGATGGACTGCATCTTGGCGGCACCAAGGTAACCCAGGATGTATGAAGCAAACAGAGAAGCCACCTGAAACAAAGAAACAAGAACAAAATAAAAATACAAGGTCACCCACACACTGCAGACAAATACTGAACATACATAAATAACTAACAATGTCTGTCTCTGAGCTTCCAATTCTCTGCTGAAACTATTTTTTTTAAAACCTGCAGCATATTCTCATTTCTTAAATCCTATTTTTCTAATTCTGTGATACACTTTTTTATTTTTTGTTATTTTGGAATAGAGGCTGTATTTTAATTTCAATCAGTTGGACTTTCATTTAATCTATTTCAAATGTTGATGCACAAAGACAAAAATATAGTGTATATAATAAGCTTACAAATCTAGACTTTAATAATCCCAATAAAATAAGTAAAAAGAAATCAACATATTTTAAAAGAGATGGAATGAGGATTGTGCCGCATCTTTGGCTTCTAGCATAATGAATGAATTAGGCAATAACATTTGTTCAATGTGCAGTGGCACGTCATTCTGTGATGTAGGTTTTGATGCAGTCCACCGACTCAGCAAACACTGTCTCAATATTGTAATAATGATATAATTAAATTAAACAAGTATATAAAACCCACTGTCAAGAGGAGACACAACTCCTTGTTCTGAGTTTGGTGGACTAAGTCTTTGTCCTCAAACTTCTGTTAACAGCTATAAATGAGTATAAATCTAAATTAATTGATTAAATTTAGTTATCTACATGATGTTAAGCAAGGAGATAATAAGTTCAACACTAGAGATTAGTATCCTACCTAAAAGGATTTTGTTGTAATGTCACCAGGTGAGTGAATAACAAAGAACTTCTCAGTATATTTACCAAACTCCTTCCAATAGTGAGGAGTGAGCAGTACAATCAGGTTTAGAGTATATGGGCTTAGACTGGGTCATGCACACAATGAAGGGGGAAAAATATGTCCAATTAACAGTGTGCAAATATAAAACAAAGAAATAATAACTGTTAAATAACTCGTCTTTTGTTTAAACCCCTGTAAGCAGCAGTGCCCTGACAGGGCTGCCAACAGTGTGGGCGAAGCTGTTACTGAGCACAGATGCTCGCAGCAGTGACCTGTTTGATCCAGAGTCATGGTTCAAACTCCAGCTCTTGTCTCTGTCAGCCTACACTGTAATATTCTACTTCTTTATTGCACAGAAACTGTAAATATTCTTAGGATTTAGATGATTATTTGTATAATGTATGTTGGTGTAAAATCTAGATGTGCATAAAAGGAATATATATTTTCACCCCCCTGTCCTTTTCTTTTTAATATTTCCTATATTTCTTTATTTCTTTGTTCTAAATTACAGTTCTTCCCTCTGCACCTTGCTTGCCGTCCTCTGTTCTTTCCAAGTCTCTATTTTCTCCCTAATCTCTTCTGCTCCTTCTCCTTTCATACCTCATTCTCTCTCAGTGTTTCTGTGTTTACCTGAGTGAGCAGCACAAACTGGGCAAACTGCCAAGGCAGCATAAAGCACAAATTGGAGACGCTCAGAGCGACCATCGCCGTCCTGCTCGGGTTCCGTGTCCTGGAAAGAGAAGAGAGACAAAGGAAGGAGGAAAAAAACGATAATAGAGTTGTATGAGAGTGGGTGAGGAGAGATAAGAGAAAATGCATTAAGACAGCAGATAAAATACACACACAAGGAAACACATTCAATTTCACTCTGAGTGTATTATATAGATCCAGTTATGTACTGAGAAATACATGAAGGGGTTCATTCTCTGTAAAAGTGGTGTACAAGTCAGTTTACTGGGTACACTCAAACAACACAAGAAGGCGTCTGATGTGCTGTGAGAAGATTACACGACTATGTGACAGGTACTTTAGCTCAACAAAGAGCCAACAACAGAAGCTAGGTTTGGTTTACCCCAGTAATTACCACATAAAGGATAAACTAACACATTTTCTAAAGCAGGCACTGCTTTGACGCCATAGGGAAACTTTTTTTCATCAAGTCTTACTGAAATATTTGTGGTTCAATGAGTCATTTAAATGAAAAGAAAACCAGTTGATTAAAGTAATGAAGCTGTAGGCTTTGTAAGATGAATACAGGGAGTTTGTGTAAAGATAGGTGAAAACACTGAGGATGTGTACAGTATGAGGATCTACTGATACACAAATAACCAACAGATGTACATACACTAATGAAAAGATGTTATTTTCATACAAAACAAAAAAAGAAAGTTCACTTTACTATTACAATAGTCTGTTGGTGCTGTAGTTTACCGTAAGATGTAGGTGAGAAGAAGCATCTGCAGGACTAAGAAAGGGTAGGCAAAGCTCTCCCTCAGCGGCGGAGTCCACATCACACGAGTGCTCTGAAGCAAAGCAACCACCCACAAATAAAAACAATGCAAAATACTCTTCATTTAGCTCTGATAAAACCCCAAACTAAAATAAAATCTCAAACTGGTTTTAAGCATGTACTGCGCTGACACACATTGCTTGTGTACACCAACTTGCATTTGTCTAACAGCAGCATTATTCTGGTGCAGTTAATAAGTAACTTTTATATGTATGACTTAATTAGCAAAAATGTACTTTTCACATATAGAACTCTACCACATTACCAACACATTTCTTCCTCTCAGAAAAGAACAAAACGAAATATCACAGATACTCCTAAAATGTCACAAACCACCACTACGCTCCAGGCAGGAAAAGAGAGCATAATGACTGAAAGGACTCAGAAACAGCTGTGAGTGTTGGTGTGACAGAAATGTCGGCATATTGATCTGGAAAAATAGAGGCCTGCTAATTGTTCTGTGGAACCTGAAGAGAAGGAGGTGGGTGGAGGGATTCTGCTTTGAGTGTCAGCCAAAACTGACTCTAAGCTCCTTTGAGGGCTGAAATTAGTCCCTATTAACCACCCACTGCTTTCTGAGTGCTTTTTTTCCTATTTTGAGTTTTACATATTTCAGAAGCTTACACCCAGAGAGACTTAAACTGACCTACAAATGTGCAGCATTGAAATAACCCTACTCACTGACATCGACGCTATGGGAACAAGCTGTGCACTCACCTCACCGTGATTGAAGAAAAAACACATTGTGGTAACAATGCCGCCCAGCCGGCTGCCACTAGAGGAAAAGAAATGGAATGAAACCGAGGAGTGAGGCAGAGCGCAACAGACAGATTCAGAAAAGTCATCATATTTTTCAAACCCGTGTTTTTAGCAGCGAGAGGAGACAAACCGCAAAACCGTTTTCCTGTTTAGCTCTGACAGCTGACTGCTAAGAGATTAGATGGACCATAAAAATGCATCCTGTCATTTCTGATAATCATCAAAGCATGACAGGGTTGAGAGCTGGGTGGGAGAGGAGGTACCTGAGGTAGCAACCATAAATGAAGAACAGGCTCATCATCACACCGTTCAGCAGGAACACGCAGGTTATGTAGAAATAGGCTGGGTCGCCCATCCCTAATGTGCACATAAACAGAGATGGCAACGTTTTTATTAACAGTTACTAATGGAAACAGGATCTGTGCAGAATGCAACTAATGCTGATAAACTAGACTAGCTTAGATAGATTAATCGTCAACAATTATTAACTGCAGCTGTAACGGAAACGCTAGAACTATTCTAACCACTAGAAAAAAAAAAGCGGAAAACCAAGTATAGCTTATATTCACAACATGTCTCTAAATGCAGCTGAGCCTTAACGCGGTTATCTTTAACGATCTGTACGTAGCAAACACAAACCACCTTCAAACTGTACTTCTTGTATTTTGGGTGCGCTATAATTTTGGGTAACTCCAAGTCGAGCCAGTGTAAGCCAGTCAGCCGAATGTAAAAATATCCTGTGAAACAGGTGATACTTCTGCAATGTCTTTGGGGCAGATGGAAAATTTATTTTTACAAAATCATCGCCGTCTCTGATTCCTTGCTGCAGGTTTGTGTGGTTTTGCATGTTGCAGTGTTGGTTTCATGAGCATAAACAGACTTTTAGTTCAGTGAACAGGCCTGAACCCTGGCTGAAACTGTATTTCTAGCACAATCCAATCATTTCCTCTCAGCAATGCTGCCAGTACAATTAGCAGGTACACAGAACAGATTGATAAAACTGTAATGACTAACAAGAGACTTGGAAGTGTGTCGACTTTACTAACAGCTGCTTCATCTCCATCCGATAATATATCTTGGAGCAAACAGAAAAGGCAGCTTGTTCGCACAACAACTCAGTCTGAAAATATAATGCAGCTCTCCACTCTCTACTGTGTCATTCGGATTTTCACAAAAATAATGTACTGGCTGACATTTACAGGGAAATGTTCCCATTTCTGTCTGTTTGTTCGTATGCGTGGCGGCTTGCGTCAGGGTTTATGTAAACACTGTGAAAACAGCCTGTGTACCACGACCCTGGGGTGCCTCACTTCACTAATAAGACTGACAGAAACACAGAGACTGCAGCTCCACACAGGAAAGCTGATAACAGCTTTCACTTGTTTACTGTCAGCAGATTTGCTGCGTGAAGTCCTATAGGTTAGAAGTGTTAGCTTTTGTTGATTTCATTTATTTTGTGGGGTCCCGAATTGCTTATGTTTTAACTACAGATGATAAATTGAGATTTAAAAAAATCAATTCATCTTTTCTTCAGAGATGACCAAGTTTACACTTCTCAGATGTTAGGGGTTGCTGATTTTCTTTATTTTATGTGATAGTAAATTGCCATAAAATGCCATCCTAGACTAAAATGTTGCATATTTAGAACGATTCATTCATTAATTAAAAAAAGAGAGAAAAGATCACAGGAGTTAGCAGAATTTTAAAAGTCAGCGTTGCTCCAGGTCACTGCTGCGATACTATATGTGTGAGTAATGTTTTGCTGTGTGTGCACAAATTAGTGTATTTGCAGATCAGACTGGAGCTCCATGGTGACAGTTTAAACATTTACCTTCACAGCTGTCCACAGGACTAAGTCCCTCGCCTCTATTGATTGACCAGCACATTTTCGTGGGAATCCCAAAGTATCCCATTACACCTGTGTAAACCCGGTACCAGCTGGCCAGGACCACCTGGAGAGAGGAATCAGAGAGCAGAAATGACAATGGGTGAAAGTTCTGTTCCAACAACATGTCTGAAAGGGTCTTTCTGTCTTGAGCCTTTGATGAGGGGACACAAACACACAGTACACACTGTAATCCATTACATTTCCAGAGCTTCTGGAGCTGAAAAATCTTTATCTTCGCTGCACTATTTTGTGGATTCTGCTATAACTGACCTAATATAATGAATGACACACACTCGCTCTCAGGTTGGGTACAAACAGCAGCTGCAGACTGCACACCTCGCAATTTTCTCACTTATAGACAAAACAATAAATTCCTAAATCAAGAAAATGTAAAATGATAATTTTTTGGAAGCCTAAACCACAGAATAACAAGGTTAATTGTTGCTCGTCACTGACTTAATGAGAAGCTGACATACAGTGCTCTTGCATAAAATATTCCAGTTTTCAGCAGAAAGGGAAATTGTTTTTCAGCACACTAGCTTGGTAAATCATGTGTTTTATCATCTATAAAAAATAAATAAAATAAAAACAAATAATTTTAAGAGATTTCAACTTTTACCAAAGAACTAAATGAATAAATAACTGCAAAATGACCAAAGAGGAATTCTGCTCTACTGCAAGTCATATAAATAATGTGTCAAAATTACCTCTGGATAGAGATTAAATCTCTTCAGTGTGTTAATAACCAGTGGGTACTCTGTGAGTCGATCGTTCATGATCATGTGGAGGCCATCCAGGAAAGAAGGAGCCTCAATAACGGTTTTGTAATATGAATAATACAGACCCTGGAACCAAAAGAAAATACACACAGCAGATTAAACTCATACAGAAAAACTCTAAATGAGAGAACTTTGCTGGGGATGGTATTACGGGAACAGTCGGGGCCGACAGACGGAAAGAAGAACAACAAGAGAAACTGGGTAAAATGCAACACTTCAACAGAAAAAGAGCAGAGTGATGCAGAGAGACAGCAAACAGACACTAAATATAACTCTACAACAGATAATTCAGGCTGATGAAACAGGAAAGAGTTACACAGGCTCAGCAGATGGCAACAGCTCACAGCACATTTGGCAGCACACAGCAGGAGTGAGGCAAGAAAAAAAATGTTTCCTTTGCATATGATTTAATTGTCGCCTTCAATGTCATTTCTAAAAAAGGGCATAAAGCCCACACCGCATGCCAAAACATCAGCAGCTCTTCCTCACTTATTTTAATGGAGCTACATTAAATAACACATATCTGCTGATTTTCCATGTGCAGTTGCTTTTGTTGTGTCCAAGACTAAAAGTGACTGACATTTTAGAAGCACCTACTCTTTTACATAATATTAGAACACCAAAGGTGATATCTGGTTGCAACTGGACCTGCTTGGAGGTTCTTCTTCTCTTCAGGACTGAAGAAACCTTTTGGATGAGAGGTCTTTAAGCAAGTCTAATTGAATCTGAGTAGCACCTCTGTGTTAACTATGACCTGAATTAGTTTATAAACAAATTGTTAGAACCAGTTTCAACTTAGAAGTGAAGCCCAAAATTGCTTTTCCTGTTCTGAGAGGAAATGATAAGTTTTCTCAGAACAGTTCTCAAACTGACAAATTCAAGTCAGCATTTTCTTCTTCTTTCTCAAGTCTGATGAATTTGCAGGCCAGAGTTCACGTTCGTTTATCTCTACTTTGCAAGTAAGAAACAGTGAATGAAAACATTTGGTAATGTTTAAGTCATTATTCTGGCACTGCGTTGTACCAGATCACAGACTACAGACCACTGCTCGCACTCTTTCGACTCTCCAATTTGTGATCACTCTGCTCAATTTTTATATATGAACCACATTTGATCCATGATGCCACCCTCTTTTGAAGTCGGTGTAAATATTTTAACCAACCTTTGCAAACATTTTAGGCACTTCAGATGTTTAGCCTCTCATCCATGACACAAGATGATCGAAATTTTATTTTCAAGTATGACAATGTGGACAGTTGGGGACTTCTCTAGAAAACCGTGACATAACCTTTATGATGCATGTCCCTTTTGGTTTGTAGAGTCAGGGTTAAATATTTAAGGGTGGAATATTTAAACAGTAATGTGCAAACACTTTGGATTTGATGATATGCATCATGCAATACCAACCAGGGGCATTAGACCGGTAGTAAATTTATTCTTGGTATGGCAATGACTCCAAATATAAAGCCAGGAACAGGAAGTCCTGCAACTGTCGGTACATGCCCCACACATCACAAATCACCGAGTATACTTGAAAAACAAAGAACGCGAAGGCACAGAGACAAGGTGAATCCACAAAAGAACTATGGCAGGTTGTGCAAGATGTCTGGCCAAAACTAACTGCCTAGTACCTTTAAACTTACCCTAAATGTAAATGTTTTAAAGTATAACCAAATAAAAAATGTTTGCAAAGAGCTAAAACGACGCACAGCTTGACTTTTTAAAACATCCTCATGTTTAGTGCCTAAAACATTTGCACAATACTATCGTCCGACAGTAGTACTAGTAGTTCATCCTCACACACACACACACACACAACAAGCTATTTACCATTTCTGTTCGGAAAGCCATTTCCTTCTCCAGGTTAGACAAGTGTGAAAAGTGTCTGTCATTCTCAAACAGCTGGAAGAGATGATACCTGACCACAGGAGCACAAACATGTAAACCAAGAGCTGCAGCCATAAATCAACACAGCAGCAATGTCTCAGTAAAAACCACCGAGGGGGCAACTTACCAGTGCAGATAACCAGACAGCGCAGCTGTGGACAGATAAGATTTACTTTACTGTGGCACAAAATACACATAAATCCATGTTAACCAGTTTAATCTCATGGGTAATGACTAGTATTATTATATGGGGAGGACCAAACCTTCGAACATTTGCTTCCACATTGTCAGAGAATGTGTTCACACATGTTGAGCTGATGTGCCACATATGCAGAAAACAACACAGGCTACTTCGGAGGGTTTTTAAATGACTAAGCAACAATAGGAAGCTAACTGAGGAGCTAGTGTTGATGAGCTAACGTTAGCCAACTGATAAGTGGCGGAGATAAGTTCATTTAGCGGCTCCGCTAGCGGCTACTCCACCGTTAGCACTCGGCGAGCTAGGAGTCCAGAGAGCAGCTAGCATGCTAACGCTCCCAACTTACCGAGGAGAAGAGTGAATCCCAGCCTCCCCGCCGCGGAGGGAGTTAGCCCCAGCTTGTGTCTGGCACCGGAGAGCCCGTTCGGATGGGAGCTAGTGAAAGCTTTCCCGTCCCTAGCTGCTCGCCTCACGGTACTTTTGCCAGGGGGAGAAACAAGCGGGTTCTTGTCGCGGTCAGCCTGGGTCGCCGGACTCTTCCCGGTCTGCTTTCTGTTTTTAGCCACCATGACGTGCAGGGAGAGTCGATGTTAGGCGGAGAAGAGCTGTAGAGAAGTCCGACAGGGCTGAGCTGAGCTGCGCAGACCCACACTGGCTCCTATCTGCCCCTCGGATCTGCCCCTTTACTACCGAGTGATGCTTTCACGGCTTCTCGGTCCGCACACCTCAGAGAGCTCACGACGCTCCGCCCCCAGCTGGACGGTCGTGGTACTGCACGGAGCTTCTGGCGGTAACTATAGCAACGAGCCGCGGTGGGTACCACGCTGTTTGAGCTGATGGAGGGATGCTGTGTCTGCACAGAGGTCACAGTTCACAGAGGGTTAATGACTGATCAGGGCTGTCCACAGTTAGTGTGCATGAAAACTTTATTAATCTCATAGGGGGATGTATTGTTTTTTTTTAACAGATGTTCTCAACACAGACAGAAGGAAGGGAATCACAACCAGAAATGATTCACACCAACATAAATACAGAATAATATATATATATATATATATATATATATATATATATATATACAGAATAATTGAGATGAATGAGAATAGATGAATGAAAATGGGTCAATAATTGTAATCCAGGGTGAAATGACAACGGATATATGACAAGAAAGTGTCAGTTCCCCGACCGCTTACAGAGGGGGGAAGGATTTGTAAAGATTGATGGCCACAGGTAGAAAGGACCTCCTGTGGCGCTCTGTGGAGCACATACTTGTATTTATATGATGGCATAAAAATGTGTTTTCTGATAAAATTAGAGCAGAAATGTAGCACATTTGGATGTATGAGTATGCATCTGTCTGTAAGTCTGCATAAGGGGGTTAAGTCCTGTGAGTTGCAAGGTCTGGCCTCCATGCTCCATGTATCTTCATCCCAGTGTGTATCCTGGTACCATCTCTTTCCCAGTGGATGACGCACATGCACTCAACTGTCCACGTGACATAAAACAATGTGTGACTAAACGGCTCAGGCCGCCTTCTTCCATTGCTCCATGGTCAACTTCTGATGCTCACAGGCACATTACAGCCACTTTCAGCAGTGGACAGAGGTCAGCATGGGGCCTCTTCTATCTCCTCACTTAGACCAGACATGTACCTACAGATATTAGCCTTAAGTGCCCATGACCCAGTCTCTGGTTCACCAATTATACCACAAGACCAAGTGTAGCCTGCACCAGCATTTTAAAACCAGTAGATGTCACTAAAGGACCATAATTTATCACAGTTCATGGATGTTGCTGATGAAGAAGTTGAATAATGTAATTGATAACGGGATTGTTTAAATTCTTCTTTTGTATATTAATTATAGTTATTTTCTTGGGAATCTTGCACACAGTTTCCAGATCAGTGGTGATGGGAGGGGTAAAATACAGTATGTGGGTGGGAAAACCAGGTGAAAGACAGGTGTTCCTCAGGGTTACATACTGAGGTCATCAGTCAAAGAATATATATATATATATATATATATATATATATATATATATATATATATATATATATATATATATATATATATATGTTGTGAGATTTTTTTTTTTTTTGTAGTTTATATTCATGATGTCAAAATGCCACACAAATTCCAAGTCAAGTTCATCATCTACTTAATTTTAATTACACTAAGACAATTCACAGTATATTATGTTAAATGCTTCCAGGAAAGAACAACTTTATATGTGATTTAATGCTGGGCAAAAAGTTAATATTCCGACACTGTGTTAAAAGCAGTTGTTGATTAAGATGAAGTAAAATTTTAATTAACTGGAAAAATGAATGCTGTTTAAGCCAAAGCACTGTACTCATCTATTTCTGAACACAACCCTCCATTTGTAAATAATATAAATGTAAATGGACAAATAACTGTTAACTGATGGCATTTCATTGACTCCATGTAGTTTGAATTTATTATTAGTATTTGCTGTATACGTAGAATAAAACTGTCTTGCTAAAAATATCAGACTGTTCCTAATGTTTTAGCTGAAAAGTAACCTCCCAGTGCCTATTTGCTTTCTATGCTATTTTATTCTGACAAACATGACTACACCCTCCACGTTCTGTTGCTTATTGCCTTGTTCAAACAGACTTTCTCTCGGCCCACACATCTGACAGGATGCTTATTGTTTTTTCACCCTACAGAAGTTGTTGTTGGAGTGATCTGCATTTGTGCCTTTCCCACTTTTCCTGCCTAAAACCATGTCTGAAAACCACCAGCACATGTGGAAACTGTATAGGATGAAGCATCTCTCATCGTCAACATCCAATTTCTAACCCAGCTGACCTTCATGGTGGTATTTTCTCAAACCCCCGGCTGAATCCTGGCTGTCATGCTCTGGCAAAAATACAATAACTGAAGCTGAGGGAAACATAGAAACTGAGATGTTGCTGTGCAGGACAATGCTGAAGGACAAGTTACTGAAACTGTTAGATCAGCTTTCAATTACACTGAGGGAATTTGTTTTTAACATACCGTGACGGAGGCACTGGCTGAGTGACAGTGCGGGTGGGTCTAGTGTTGTGGCTGGGGGTGACGACACCTTCTATCCAAGGCATTTCATGGTGTGCGTTGCTTAAGGGACCTTCTGATAATTAAAGACAGCTGGGCCGAAAAGAAAAGCCATCTGAATGAAACCACATCCACAGTATCACACCTTGAATGGCTGGATTTAGCAGATTACTGTCACCTACGCTTAGATTTACTTCTGGAACCAGCTTATTCAGAGTTTTATCTCTGCTGCACGAACTGGTCTGAGATGCCTACAATAACTGAGTAAATAGAACTGGAGGATTCATTCTTGGACAGTAAGCAGAGCCATCAATGTAACTCAGAGACAGTGAAGGCATCTGTAGGAGTTTGTCTATATTTAATTGTTGTGTTTTTGTTAATTTCATAATTGTCAAAGTACAAATCAAATGAACTAAACTTTTTATAATGTTGAAGCACACATCGTGTATATTGTTATTTCATTATTTATTTGCATGTTTATTTGATTGTAAGTGCACCCGTGCTTGTGTGTAGTTCTGTTATCTTTGTGAGGATTTTGTAGCTAGTGGCTTTGCTCCAGCGATGGCAATGTTAGCCTATTAGTCAGACTTTGGTCCAGACTAGAATTTCTCAACAACTATTTGATGGATTAAACTGAAATTTTGTAAAGATATCCACTGTCTCCAGACGCTAAATCCTACTCTTATCATTTGTCCTCAAATATCTCCAGGATGACATTCTGCTCAGGCCGTAGGACTTTCTAAAACTGCTGTGGCAGACTAACATGTTAACACCCTGAAGCCCGGCTGGATATCTCCGTGGGACTGGGGTTGGAATTTCAACTTGAACCTCACTTTGGTTTCACACATTCACTTTGGATAAAAGTGTCAAATGACTAAATGACTCTGTAGTAGCTCCTGACACGGTCCTCACAAGTATAGTAAAAACACCCATGACAGTATGTGCAGGCAGGGGGTGAGACAGGACACGGGGGAGGAATTAATTTACGAGCCAACTGGCTCTCTGTGTTGCTGTGACATGTTTATTATGGAGCAGAAACACATGCTGTCAATGATCAAGTCGTTGTTTGAGTATCAGTTATCTCAACATTAAGGCCCATTAGTATTCTCTGGAAACCAATTCAATTAGAACTCTCCAGGGGCCCCGGGGGCCGCAACACCACATCAGTCAGACCACAGGAGCCTGTGGTTGATCCAACCAGGGTGTGCATGTATGTGCATGAGAGAGAATTTAGAGGACGTTAAAAGAGAGAATCTTTTGACCCACGTGTGTTTAGATTTAGAAATTAGAATTAAAATTATGAAAAGTCACCTCAGACATTTAAAAACACTCACATAATAAGATATGGTGTGAGTGAGTTTGGTTACTTCACTTTCTCCCAAACTTGTTTGACATCATCATCTTTTAATGATTTCTATTGTTTGCAAGAAAACAACAGCAAGAATAGACAGAGCTTTACTGTAACAAAGCTAAGCACAACTCAGAACATGACGTCTTGTAGCTGTAATGCATTGTAATTTAATTCTGTGGGTAGAGATGTGGATCTGTATTTCTTTAATTTTTTGATGTAAAAAAATTTCTGCTATAAAATATTAATGTAATGGATGAAACCGAACACAATGAAAATGATAAAATGCACAGTGTCTTAACTCCAGCAGGTGCAGTACTCTTCCTCCCCTAGGTCATTGTCATGGCATCACCTGTGTTAAGTGCACAGAACGATGGCCTTGGCCTCGTCTTAATCCTGGTAACACAGCTGCCTGGATTAACAGCGCACCTTGACCTCGAGCGCCTGAATCCCTCACTTCCCGAGACAAAGCTGTCAGCCAGTTCACCTGCTGCTCAGCTGATCGAGAGATAAACCGAGGAGGAGATGTCTAGCTGAACAGACTCTGATGCTGCTTTCATTAAATGGGAAGAGCTGGCGGCTCAGCACAATGTTTCCGTTTTATTTAATGTAAAAATTATGAGCAGCTCAAGTCAGTATCAGTGAGATCTGAAGAGAAGGATATGATGCACTAGAATATATTTGAATCATCTTAAATAAAAATATGCTCTGTATAAAGACAAACTATTCACCGTTTCACATTCCTTTGAAAATATGAAGCAAAACTACCATGATTATTTATTTTTTAAAACAATAAAATAATAATTTTTCCAGCTGTGCATGAAGGGTACCTGGTCAGCTCATCAAACTTGCTGTACATTTGATGATGATTAGTCTTTGTGTTTCCTGAATTTTAATTATCCAATAATAAGTGAAAAGTTAGTATGAACCATAATTAGAATTAGAATTAGGCCAATTAGACAAAGGTTGAAAACGACGGTGAATTTCCTTTAAGATCAAACACAAAGGGCTGATTTAGCTTTAAAAAGACCAAATAAAGTTACAATTACAAGTGTGATTTTGCTGGTAACATAAAACGAGCTGAAAAAACAAAACAAAACAGTGGGAGGCCGAGCAGCGGGTTGAGAGAGAGGACATGATTGGCTTAAGCCAGTGCAGAAAGATTGTTTCCTTAGGCCCTGTGCTGCGATTTCCTGCCCTGTGATCATCTCTTCCATATGATTAGGCCGATGTGCAGAGCATGCAGTCACATGACGGGGTTTGCTCCACGCTGGCTGTGCAGACAAATGGAGCAGAGCAGCAACAAAGTGAGCAGGCTAATGGAAGATTAGCTGCACAGAGGATGACACACAGGTGATGTGGTTTAGCTACAAAGACCAGATATGTGTTAGCATCGATAGCATTAGCCCCATGCCTCCATTATAACCTCAACCCTGAAACTAAGTCTAAACTTTTACAAAGACCCCAAAGAGAAGTGCAGTTCAAAAATAACAACAAAATGTTTTCTGAATATGTCACACACACACACACACACACACACACACACACTAAACAGCCATACAAAGAGACTATGTAATATAATTAGCCAAAATCAGTGACCTCCTTTTCAGACTCTATACAGAGGGGCCCTGCTCTCCCTCAGCAATCTTCTAAACCACAAACACACACACACACACACACACACACACACACACACACACACACACACACACACACACACACACACACACACTTCTTTGCCACCACAACCACTAGTGATGGTAAAGAACAGTGAACCAGTTAGCAGAGTGAGAACTGTCTGTAAAACACACACAGGATTTCATAGATATGTCACATATGTCATGTTACAGACTGTATAAAGCCTCTTTACCGCCCTGTGTTAAGTAAGGTGATCTAAAAAGTATCTTTACTCCTTCTGTATTAAGATCATTATTTAAGACCTTTTAGTGAGAAGTTTAACTAAAGCACTGATGAAGAAAAAAATGATTCAAAGAAATAGTTTTTTAAAAAATAACAGTGGCTCCTTTTGTGTACCTGGTTTGCTTATTTGTGTATGTATTTATCTGCTTGAATTTATCTACTTGTATTTACTGCTTTTCAGTTTCTTGTTGCATTTGTTGTGGGAGAAAAAAGCACACGCAGCATAAGGAACACAAAATGCAAAAATAGAATTTTGAAAACATAATAATAAGACAGGTCAGCAATTGAATTCAAAAAGACAAATAAATGTAAACCCATGCAAAATAATATGAACAATCATGCTGTACATGTTCTCACAGAAGACTTGCCATGAATGAATCGCCTATTCATTTCCAGATATTGCCATCGCTCTCTCTTTCTGTCTCTCTCTCTTTTCCTAATCTCTTTGTCTGCCTGTGTCTGTGTTTGTTTCTCTTGCCCTCCCCTCTCCTTCAGTGCTCCCTCTCGCTCTCATTACCACAGAGATTTCTGACTAAGCCTCTTACTGTTACAGACGTACCTGATCAAGTACTGGGGAAGCAATCTGGAAAGCCAATTGCTTTAATTGAGGTGAAGAGTCCCTGGCCATTCAGAAAGGGGGGAAAACCCTGCACACAGTGTGTGAACCTATGTGTGTATGTGTGTGAAGGTGCTACACACTCGACAAGGTTCTTCTGTCACTTGTCAACACCCTGACGGTTTAATCTTTCCTGCCTGTGCAAGTATTAAAAGATTATGAGCGTTCTGCATGGCTTCATGCATGCCGCATAAGGGGCTGTTTCTCCCAGGGCCCCTCAGTTAATACTCAGGAGACGCAGGCAGAGGCCGACAAGGGGAGAGAGGTATGGAGCAGCGGCAGTGTTGGTGCTGGGTATTTACAGCTTCCTCCGGAGAGTCACTTTCCAAAACTTTCTCCATCTCTGCCAAAGTACCCTGCTGTCTTTCTTCTTTGTTTTGCAAACAGCAGTCTTCACGTGTCCCTGTGAACTGACGAGCTGAATGGTTTTCACTGTGCAATGAGCCCAATTTACATTCCATTACTACACTATTAATTTCCTCAAACCTTCGTCCTGTTTTCCATTTTTCTATGTGGTTCCAGTACATTAAATCTTCTGCCACCACTGTGCAGAATTATGACTAATCTTTAAGAAACATTTCCTCATTTCCACTCAACACCACCTTCTAACCTCATTAAAGCTCAGTATTTTCAAGAATGCATAACACTCCTGAATAAGTTGCAAGATTTTAGCATGTGTCAGCTAATAATTCATAAATATACTATTAAATATGTAAGTATTTGATTGTAATACTAGTGCAGTATTTCTTGAAGTTATTATGCTGATAATGTACATGTTCGGTGCCAATGCAGTAATTGCAGTAGTCCCTACATCCTAATGCTAACACCCACTGAACATTATTCGCAAAGACAATGACAACTAATTTCTGTTAATTAGCACAAAGCATAAAGCAAAGTTCAGCTTAGGGTGAAGGGCATGTCATCAGAGTGCTGAATGCCAGGTAGGGTGCTACAGGAATAGTCAGCCAGGAATCTCTGAGATCATCCTCTGGGGATCAGGAATTCCCGTACATGACGTGCAGGCAGTGTTTCTTTTACTGTGTGTGCTGTAGACAAACATTGACACAGTGCCTCCCTTCCTGTCTGTCCATCTGTTTGCTTGTCCAGCAGGCCATGTCAGACATAAGGACTATATGTTTCCTCTAAGCAGAGTGTGTGTGTGTGTGTGATCGTTTTCATTTACACAGTAAGAGTCCAGGTACGGAGGTGAGGTGTAATAGGCTCTTTCAGCGCCTCGGCTGGCTGGCGTGCTGCAGTGATCTTTCAGCGGTTGGGCACCCCACTAACACCTCGCCGCACTGCAGTCCTTCAATTAGCAGTTTATTATTGCAGGGGCCTTCGACTTCGGCCCCCAGGCGCTGATAGCTACATGCCAATACTGTTACTGACAGCATGTGAGTGTGTGTGTGTGGGAAGGAGACGGGGTGCCAGAGTGCAGAGTGACACCTTTCATCAGGTTAAACTGTACTGTACGTGAGTTCTGTAGAATATAGTTATTCATTTGTCCTGCATGTGTTTGTCTGGACTATGGATCCTGCCAGGTGTCGTCTGTGCTGCATGGTAAAGTAGAAACTAAATCATTTGAATGTTTTGGAGCAAAAAATAATCTTTTCAAGGTTGATATCTGCATCATGTGGTCTTTGCACATTGCTGATATTGTTCACTCATGCATGCACTGAGAGATATTTCAGTAAAATTTTCAGGAAAATGAGCTCATGTAAACTCTGATTATAATTTTACAGATATTCAATCTTCATGTTGGAGCTACATTCATCAGCAACCCCCTGAGTGGTTACATCACCAATCTTTTAACACTGATTTCCTGAGGATGGTTAGAGTCAGGTGGTGGAAATGGAAGAAAAACAGGGCAGGTGAGCAGAGAGTAGTAAAATGAATACAACTGAGGGTAAAATGATGTTTTGGCTGGTGTAGTTTTATTTAAAAACACGGTGCCAGTGTAAAATTTATATTGGAGACATGTACTCGCCCTAATGTACAATAGCCACAGTTCTCCTGACACAACGATGGATATTTAGTGTTACTGCATCAAGTTGACTATTACTGTAAACTAGTCAAAGCACCAAGTGCAAAAATGGAATTTAGAAATTTACAAGCATCAAGTCATTATTTGTTATTATCTTTATTGAATTAAATATCATCATCTATAGTCGTCAGCTGAATGAGCACTAATGGGGAGTAAAACAGGATTTATAGAGATCTGATCAACATTCACATTTCAGAAGTGAACAGGACGATATAATGGCTTTTAGGATGATTTCTACATAGAGGAAATTAAAAATAATTTCAGTGTTTACTGGTAAATGAATGTGCTACACCCACACCCTGCTGCTGCTCTGTGTGTTTCACTGGGTGGGATCGGGTTAACACACAGTACTGACAAGTTGTACACTTCTCCCTTTTGTTTTTTGCATGATCAGAAACCACACACACACACACACACACACACACACACACACAGACAAAACTGTACCCCCTCCTCGCTCTCCTCTCCTGCCAATGCGCTGCTGGTTAGATATTGTTAGCATTCCATTTGCCATTTACATTTTCTCTGCTTGACATAATTGAGGAATGGATGCTCTTATGAAAATTAAACTCGCAGTCCTCTTGGGTTACTGTAACCCTGTTAAAATGTAATGAGATTCTTTATGCGTCGTCTTGTGATTTTTTTATTAAATAGAATATCAGTATGACTAATTCCCTGGGCCCAAATGTGGACTAGGACACCGCATTATTGATAGGCCAGTGCATAAGTGGTCTCTCTTGGTCTGCCTCTAATGGCCTAATAATGCATTATACCAGTATCAGTGGGCCTGCGGCTTGCAGTGCTTATTGTCGTTATTGAAAACACCTGGGTGGACCATTCATCAAGGTTAAATCACCAGGGCCCATCCGTTCATTAGGCTGTCAGTAAACATCTTTATTTAGTTTCGGCTGCCGATACTGACAGAACAGACGCATGAGGAGCTCTGACGAGCAGCTGAGGCCCCTGAGCGTCCAGGAAGTCATGAGGACGCGGCCGTGGCAAGGCTCCCAGCCTGCGGTTGGCCCACAACTGTTGGACCAAGCCTCCACTGTCAATTGGACGGATTATGAAGCGGAACGGATTGGGGTGGCCGTTCTCGGAACTGGAGCAATTTTACTATAGCTGTGTATCGGTTGTGCATATTTATCTTCTCTGATAATTGTTTTGAGCGTAAGCAGCAGGAAAGGATGAAAAAGTTGAGCAATCTCAGAGAATTTGGAGGTTTTTTTCTCCCCATGACGGATGACTCAAGGCCCTAATGGAGAAAGATTGGCTGAGTGGAGGAGCCGGTGCAGAAATGATTAACCTCATTGACTCCCATCTTTAGTTAAGGAGCAACTTGACAAATCATCACTAGGCAGACCATGGGCAGCAGTATTAATATATTCATATGGATATTAAATAGCTCTAATTCAAAACACATATGACTTTTACAGCATGCATGCACCAAATTAATTCAAATGAGAATGGATGTTAAAAAAAGTGAAACAGATTTTATCATTAAAATCAGATAATTAGCATTCTAATGACATTAATCACTACACGCAGTATTTATATCATTATTTCTTATAATATAGACATTTCTGACTTATATCAGCTGTATTCTGGTCAGCTGTCATTGATGATTTGTTATTTGAGTTTCAGCACATTGACATGCATTAATATTTATTTATACATACATATATATACATATATATATATATATATATATATATATATATATATATATATATATATATATATATATATATATATATATATATATACATAAATGTAGCACAAAAAACTGATTTGTCTTCTTTCAGTCTTTAGTAAAATTGACAGTCTTGTTTTTTTTACTTTAGGCCCACACTAAAAAAATAACATAATTAAAACACTAAGACTATTGATAAGACTAATTTGTTTTGTTCTTAATTTATGGGTTCTTCACAATGAATTTCTCCACAACCACCAGACTCTTGTAGCAGAACTGGACAATTTAATGAATAAATTAGGCAGGTTTGAGAGAATAAGTGACGTCTGCTGCTGTGTGCTGTCACACAAATTGGACCTAATATCGTTGACCATGACTTTAACGATTAATTCAGAGAAAATTGCAACAAATTAAGCAGATGGGATAAAGTTTCAGGCCGTAATTTAACCACAAAAAGGAGAGAGAAAGAAAACACAGGACCCAGACTCTGCTTTATTGGTTTGGATTCTAATCTGGAAAATGGGCTAAAAATCAAATGCTGCCATCACTGCCTTTTAGTAGGTTCAAAATAAATGATGTGGGTCAGAATGAAGATTACAAAAGCATGGTGGTAAAAAATTGCTGACTTGTGGTTCAGTGAAACAAATGATGTGTTTCTTCTTCAGTTTATCACTGACTTGCTGCAAAATGCACATATTTACCAGAACCACCGGGGAGATTTCTTAGTAAATGCATATTTATTTTCCTCTTCATTTAATAAATCACTGTTTTCTTTAACAAATGGCAGCAAGCTGAGCGATTTATTTTAGTTGTCCTGTCCTAAATGAAACTCAGACATTTAAAATATATAACTATTTGCTGAGCACATCACCACTTTTCCAGTAACGGCTGACTGTCCCCACCATTTGAATTTTAACCAACCGTTTTTTCTTCACATGAGACAGTAAACATGTCATTGTCCTAGAAAGAATTCACTGAGACAGCCGGAAAGCAAATGCATTTACATCCACTTCTAAATAGATAAATAAATTAAGCAGGTAAGTAGTGACTACATGTAGATCTGTCCCTATTGCTGCACTATAAAACCTTCCTCTACTTCTACTTTTAGGTCTGCAGCCTCTGAATGTTGATGTCCCCTTATTTCAACTAACTGTTTCTGGAGTTGTTCACAAAATTTACAATATGAAGCTGAAAAAGAAAAGGTGTCAGGATTTGTTAGGATGATTGTGATGATGAAACCTACTTAAATGTCTACATATCTAAGTCCTGAAGCACATGTGGCACAATCTTCATCCACTAACCATCAGAACATTTTAGTCGCCATGACACCTTTCATCACTCCTGCATGATGAGTTATAGTTCTGTTAGGTCCAGTGTAAATACCCAGTTATTTTTATGTTGACATGTATTTATTTGAGCATTAAATAAACATTTTATTCTCAGCTCGGGAGAAGTTGGAGTGTGCACCTCAGCCAACAAGCTGTGAAAATGTCTTACGTAAGTGAAACACAAGTAAACATGATCGGTAGACAACACATAAGGTGTTTCAGCCTCTGGAGTCTCCGTGCATCACTATGTTGTTTCTGTCTTCTGCTCCTCTTTTCTCATGTTCTTCTTCTAGAGACGCCACACATGAAAAGGGCAACCAGTGGTGTTGATGAATTGATGAGGCGAGCACCTCTTCTCCTGCCAGCCCGGGACACAGCCCGGATTCATGGGAACCAGAAGTTCCAGGGAACCATATATCTCTCAGAGGCCGAGGGCAGAGGGGCATTAAAGAGCGGCCCACGTCTGTCACTGAGCTGGGCGGGCCACCGAGGCCTCAGACCAAACACAAACAAACTGCAACAGCTGGACCCAGGGAATTCAGAAACACACAAAGTTGTATATATAAGAGTCTCTCACACGGCTCACAACCTACATTCAGCTTATTTTCTCATATCTGAGCTGAGCTCAGGGGACATGTGAGATGATTCAACCATGGAACACCTCTGTGCACATTAAACAATAAATGGCCCAGATGTATGTGCCCAGTTCTATTTTAAGATTCAGCTGAAGTCCAAGATCTTAAGGTTCACAGATGAGAACTTGAATCTTTCCTCTGGAAGCCACACACAAAGACTATTTGAAGGTTGAATATGTCTAAATGCATTAAAGGTGCAGCAGCAGCAGAGAAATCCGACTGTAAGAAGCTTTGGGATGTGCAGATTTACAGTAAAATGTTCTGTGTGTTGGTGAGAGGAGTGTTGGCTGGCTGTGTTATTCCTTCATCAGCCTCTAGAGGGAGACAACAGCATGAAAAGCTTTCCTGACCTCAAACACATTCAGGACGAAACACTGCAGAGAGGTTTGAAATAGAAAACCTGAGCTTTCACAGAGCAGAGAAACATCATCAGAAGCATAATGATGAACAGTCAGATTTATTTTCTGGTTTTTTTTTTTATTTTGGGTCTAAAAATGCATCTCTTCTCTTCTTCCTGCTTCTCATTTGGATGCTTTTGTTTAACCAACTACAACATAAAACAGAAGTTGACATTAAGTCTGTAACTGTATAGGATCACATTCATTTTATGTTTTTGCGGCAGAATATAAACATAAAAATAAATAAAACTCAATGTGTAAAAATGTTAAAATTACACATCCTGAGTTTGATGCTCTGTCCTACACTGTGTTTTCCATTCAGTCTCTTAAGTTATATGTAGAGTTCCTGTCTGTTAAAGGTGGTGGGTGTTAGCCACCTACAGCTAGCCTCAGACTCACTGAAACCAGTTTTCCCCTCTTTCTGGGCAGTGCCAACATATTTTTCCAAGCGCCTGCAGACAGATATGAACAATTAAAGGCTGTTAAGTGACCTTGTTTGGCAGCTGCAGCACACCGGACAGCAGCGACAGCAGTCAGCTCTCCTGGCACAGATAGACTGACCCAACCGGGCCCCTGAGAAGTTCTGAATGAGTAAAATGATTTGATTATGTTGAGGCTAATGACGGGGGGCATACTTAAATCCATCTCCACAGTTTTCTTTGCTTCTGCCCCTGATTCAGCGCGCTGTCAGCAGCTTGTTAGACGGTTTTGTACTGCAGTATTTCAGCTCTCTGCCTCGTCAGATGCATACTGAGAGAGAGAGAATAAAAGACAGACAGAAAGGAGAATAAGAAAGGAAATATTTTATTTACATTCATTTAATCTAATTCAGTTAATCAGACTTTATTTGGATATCACCTCTGACATTGTGATTCAAAGAGTTTTCCAGATAACTGACAAAATAAGTACAGATAAATTGTAGTACAATTATAAATACTATAAACAATTAGTATAAACAAATAATAAACAATTTCCGACTAACACAACTAGATTTAAAATGATCAGAAATAGTAGAATCCAGCATATTAGACAAAATAATAGCAAACTTAATGGATTAAAAGGGGTGAAAAAGAGTTAATAGAATATGTTTCCTTTACTTTACTGAACATTAATACACATTATCAGATGTACACATTCTTAATGACTCAATTCTGAAACATATAATTTAAAGTTTCTACTCCCAAGGTGACATATGCATCTTCGTCTAAATACTAATAAATAAAAAAAACCATAGAAACTGAAAGAATGAGTCAAAACAGTGAAATCCCAGGGTAGGGCTGAGTTACAGCTACAGTATATACTGCAGACTGAATGTCATATTATCTACTGTTCATAAACAGCTGGTGTATGTTTTCAGTATTAAATGTAAACCACAGTATAAAATGGTGCAGTATCAGCAGCACCAACGTCTGAATTATTTAGCATGTTTTTTAATTTAACATTTAAATACTTAAACTGTACTTGGAGCTAATCCTTTGAAAAGGCCCCTAAAATGACAACTCTCCCTTGCAGACAGACATTTTACATTAGCACCGTGACTGAATTACAGCTGACGTTAGATTACTCTGGAACAGAACTGGTCTAAATAATAATAATATGTTTAGTTGATCTAAAGCCAAAATCAAAAGAAAAGAGTGAACTTAGTGTTTTAGAGTGAAAAGCAGTATTGTATGAGTACTTAAAAATGTCCTGAAGACTTTAATGTGTTGTCCTCTGCAAAAAAAAAAAAAAAAGACGATGAATCACTGTCAGTAAGAAACAGTTGGTAGAGGTCCCGTTATCCAGAAATTAGTCTGACTAACAATGGTTACAGAATTATTATTATTGTTCTAATTAGAGCAAATATTATGTAGATCTGTATGCTGTGAATGCTACAATCACCAACGTGTGTTTGCATGTGCGTCAGTCTGCTAATCACCATAGACCAGGAAACTAAAGTGATGTCAGCATACCAACGATAATTTGTGTCCTGCTGATGCAAACGTCAATAACGACCATATGGAGACATACGGTGTCTTCTCCTGTAATTGACACAATTTTAAAACCAGGACCAAAGCTCAAAGCTCAAGTCAGCTGCGTCCCGAGCTCGTCCTGTCCTGCACTTTAACTGACATATCACACAAAGCCGATGACTGGCAGACAGTGACCTCTCCTTCCTGCCCGTCAACACAACAAAGACACTGTCCATTTACAGACAGCTGCTGCTGTGCACACAGCACGAGGACACCTTCCAACCCTCTGAAACCAAACAAATGACAAATGAAAAAGAAAATCACATTAGGGTGGACGTGCAGAGGAATCACAGTGTGTTGTTCTAACATTAGTCATGCTATTGTTGTGAGTAAAGCCGAGCCTGCTGGGAGTTCTGTGAATGGTCCTAATACACAGGAACAGTTCCTCGGGACAATGATCAAAATAATTTGTGTTGTTTTGTTGTTGTGTGTCCATCCCCCAGATGCATTAGGTCCAGTCAGTGGACACACGTTATCCTGTTACTGTCTTATTTAACGTTGTATGTGTGTGTGTGTGTGCAACAAGATTAGACAAAGATTAGCTTATATTTCATAGCAGATGTTGGTCGCTGTTGTAACCGGACAACGTGACAAACATGAGACAGATTGTAAAGTCTGTAAAGCTACAGAATGCATCGCTTATATAATTATTTGAAGGAACTCATGCCTTGTCAGTTTAATATGTGTATATCAGCTTAAATCAGAGCCGCAAACACAAGAAGAATCACAATGTTTAGTTCAAATCATACCTCCAATGCACAAATAAAATCGTTTTTAATTACAGAAATTATTCTCTTTATTATTTCTGAGCCACAAAATGTTACAAAATACATCAAACAGCTCAAAACATGATGAATTCAAATTGTTCATTATGATTGACAGCAAAAAACCCAATGACATTTAATTTACAATAATACAGTTTAAAAAAGCAACAAATCTAAACAATAAAAAAAGTTAAATCACTAATCAACTGATTCATGAATGACTGAAAACAGAAGGGTTCTCTTTTGGGGGAGATTCGATGCTATTCGATCAGCTATAAAAAAAATCAGTCGTCATAAATGTCAATCAATCAACTTTTCTGCATGTACCTGCTAATGTGAAGTGTTTTTCTACGTGTCACAACCTCCATGTTATTGTCACTTAGTCGTCCACCGCCGTGCGGCCGTGGAGATCAAGACAAAGAGCGATCGCACGCTGGAAGATGTAAGAAGAAGAGCAAGGAATAAAAAAAAGAAACATTTCACCGCTTTTAGAGAGACTCCATCGGTGGGGAGCCCCCCACTCTAATCACATTACCCAAGAAAACTTTTACTTATGGCTAATGGAATTCGCTTAAAATTGAACCACTGGGGCACAAGTAGATTTGCATTGATCCAGATATGTATAGAGCCAAAGTCAGTCTATCTATTCTGTGAGGGAATTAAAGGCCGCTAAGCCTATAGAGCCAGACTGTATAATCCTATGTTAAAAGATCAATACTGCCTGGAACCCATGTGCGCTTTCGTCATTGTGTGTTTTTGTGCGACTGCCTGAACATAACCACAGTATATACAGCTGTGTTTTTATCCAGATTGTATATTTTAACTGTAAATCCTTTGGTTTGTGGGAACTGGCGCTTCTCTGCTCGTCTTTGGCCCCTGTTCAGCATGAAGGAAGGGCTCTTTGGGAACAGTTGAAGGGTGTGGTGGGGGTTTTGGAGTCAGACTGTTAACACCATACAAATAAGCCTTGCTGCCCAGCGTTTATTTAGTCTGACACCCATCGTCTAATGTACCCTCTGACAGCTTTAACCCTCGGGAAGAGCAGAAGGCGCAGACTGTGCTAGAGGATAATATGTGTAATATGTGCTGGGTGCAGCTCTGATGCAAAAGAGACATCTGCAAAAAACCCTGTCATCTAAAATGTTAACGTCCCTTTTCATAAAGTTTTCAGTTAAGTTTTAGTGAGCGTAGTCTCATTGTATGCATCAAGTTAATGGAACAAACTTGACGCTGTAAAGACGAAATCCAGCAGAGTAAAAAACATGATCAATCAGCTGAGGAAGCAGATTCTAACAAATCTGCAGCCAATGATTCAAAGGAGAAAACAACTTTTAAAAATAAAATAGAAAACACACACATTTAAAGCTAGAGTATAATAAATATATATATATATATTTATATAAATCTGTATTTCCAGACCATTTGTCACCAAACAGTAAAAAAAATGCTGATTATCATATTATTATGATATTATGACGTATAATATTATATTAATTTATAGAGGATATTGTCACATATGTGAAGCTCTAACCACAGACAGTTTATCATTTCAGCTTGAAAAATAACTAAAACAATGAATCAATCATCAAAACAGTTCCAGATTTATTTTCTGTCTATGATAAATGAACTAATCACTGAAGCTCTAGTTTTGCTCATTTGACTAAAATCTTGGCTTCTTTACAACCTGAATCACAGTTCAGACTTTCCTGTCCTTTAACCTCCTAAATCTTTGAGCCAAAGAATTCAAACCTGTGTAGAATCATCATATCACGGCTTCGGGAAAGTTTGTTTTCATTGCATGTGCTTCATGTGAGTCCAAAAGGGAGATTAGCTGAGTGGTCAAACCTAATCAAATGACAAGGTTTTAACTGGGTGACATTGATCAGCTGGGGAAAATAATTCCTCCTGTCAGTCCATCAATCTCATCCATATTCACTCTGCCCCTCGAACATCTCGATGGTTCCCCTGCAAACCCTGAGAATGTGCTAAATGACCTCACACACTGACAGTACAGCTGTGCACACACTGGATAGCGACCTCATTGATGAGCCAGCTCCTGCCAATGCTGTAACACACACACACATACAGAGGCTCATCAGTCAGGAGGTCACAGCGTCCCCATCATCATCACGCCGGCTGAATGAGCAGCAGCAGCAGCAGCAGCAACGCAGCAATGACATTGGCCATCAGCAGCGAATCTGATGACTAAGTAATCCAAATATGAGATTTGCCCCTCTGACTATCCTGATCCTAAGTGCCACTCCACACAAATGGGGCCCTAAGAACATAATAACTGCACAATTGCTTTTATAGGGCTGGAGTTATTCAATTACAAGCCTCTGGAGTGAAATGTTGCTCTGACTGTACCCCGGCCGGACACGGACTGGGAGAGGAGCCATTTTTATCATCTTCAGGAAGAAGAAATGTGAGGGTGAAAGGAAGCACGTGTTGTCATGTGTGATAATTCACAAAAACACACTACAGTGGTGGTGGAGGAAGGATTTTTTTAAATAATTATTTTGCCTGTTTATGTGACCAGAACACAACATAACAGTGACACATCATGCATGTCAGCAGTTTAATCTCCGTGCTGATTCTATTTGATGAAGACTGTAAGACAAGAGGAAGGTGCAGATGAAGCTGCAGCTGTACGTGCACCTTGAGTCTCAACTCAAACATACTTGCTGCACATGTGGTCTTAAAAATGGGATGTGATTCTCTACTATCTTGCACAAGTCACATTTGGTTTTCATTTGCATATCAGCAGTCTTTTTAACGTCACTAGATTTAATTCCGCTGGCACATTCAGACGCATATGCAAGTAATAGAAATAAACGGCCGGACAACAACTACAATCTTTCCTTAAAACCTCGCCTGCAGTATCTTTTTCTCCTTGCCTCCAACAATGAGGATTAACTGCTGCCGTACGGTGGACCAGGTCAGCTAAAATAATGAGCGTGTTTGACCATTCTTCCACAGCGTTTCGGCATCATCCACTCAGAGCTGTTGAAAGTCTTGAGGCAAGCTTGCCCTCTCCCCAACCCTCTACCTCCAACTTAATCCTGTTTGTCCCCGTTTACCAGGATTGAAGTGGAGAGGCTTCTCTGCATCCCCTCACAGCCTCCCCCATTTAAAAACATTTCCTGGACCTTATCTATGCGCCTTCATCCAGGACAACTTCTATTACTTACAAATTACGGGCTCGGTAACCCAATTAGCCAGAGTCTTTGATTCTGCTAGAAATCAACAGTGTTTTCAGGGGACAGCAGCTCAGCCAAGGGCAAACCACAACTGAGCAGGTTGTCTTTATAAAGGGAGATGTTGAGAGTTGGGACACAAGATTGTTTTTAATGGTCCTGGATTCTCCAACCTGCTGTTGCTGACATGAAGTCAGTTTTTCACAAAAAATTCATCTGTCCTTTCAAGATGAACATAAAATAAGCATTAAAATGAGCTTCCTATGGTCCTATGAGGAGCTGTGGGTCTTATTTCCATCATAATGGTCATGATGTTTAAATGACACATGATAAATAGTAAACTGTAGATAACAGATTTATAATTTCTAAGTTTATGTTAACATCCAAGCTGGGACCACACACTTTGACTGTCTGTTCCTCAGACGTGTCTGAAAGCACAAAAACAAATAACCACCGTCCATCTTTTCCTGCAGACGCAGCCTCGGTGCTGATCTTGCAGGACAATACCTGGATGCTGCTTTGTTTTCTCAGCAAACAGGCTGTGAATCAACAATAAGGTGCGAGACAGTTCGACTTCATGAGCTACACAGTTTTTACCCTCGTGCATCATTTGTGAAGATGCGATAGAAGAATCCTGAAGATTAAAGAATGCACCAGCCTGGAGGAACATCAGGAGATGAAACTGAAGCCTCTGTACTGCCTTTCACTCTGCTCTCTCTCTTTTTAAATAAGTTTTGCAGCTTCATATCTGTTGTTATTTCATAACGACTAACACCTGAAGAATAACGTAGAGCACAGCAGAGCAGGGAGCGTGAGGGCTGCGTGGGGCAGAATGGATTTATTTAGAACCTCATGTTAGCACAACGTCCACTTTGTAGCTTTAACTAAAAAAATGTTTTTTGTTTTCGCTGCACCTTTGAATGTACTTAACTTTAAGCAGCTAATAAATGTTCTGTTTCCACTCGTCCTGTGTGGAGCCAGGTATGTTCAGTGGGGTTTTGAGAGCCTGTGTGATATATGGGTCTTTGATAAGTGCAGAGGTGTGGAGATCTCAGGACAAACAGAGCTGTTAGTTTGCTGCAGTGACCCAAAGGCCTCCTACAGGAGTGGATTAGTTTAAGCTAACTCTCAGTCGTTTGCTGTTCATCATGGAGCGGCTGTTCCTGCCAACTACTTTAGAGCACTTTCAGCAGAGAAGTTGGGTCTGGGAAATTTCACTTGGATCGAGGCTTTATTGTTGCCTTTTTTAACAACACACACACACACACACACACACACACACACACACACACACACACACACACACACACACACACACACACACACACACACACACACAATGACGTACTCATACAGATGCATATTTTACAAAGACAGAGTCTCAGGTGTCAAGTGCACAGATTAAACATGAAATTATAAAAAAGTGATTCAAGGAAGCATAAGTGTCAACGTGCTTCTTGAAAAGAACATTCCTTTTAAACTGGCAATTAAGAAAATTTGTTCACTTTTCACTGACAAAACTTCATTCAAGACTGCTCCAAGGCTGTTGCACGATTCATGTACAGATAATCATCCTTACTGTGTGGGAAAGCCCTGACCTAACACTAAAAATAACTTAATATTAAAATGTATTTGTATTTTAAATCAATTGTTCCACGTAATGTGAATCTTGTGAAATTTAGATTCTGTTGTGATTCTGCAATTAAATTATTACACTTCAGAATTAACATATCTAGCGCTGTCATGACACGACACTGACAGCCATTCAGATGTTGCCTTATAAGGGTGCTAAATTTGTGCAACAGGTATATTAAAAAGAAATTTGAGAGAACTGATTATTCTAGTGCCCACATCTCACCTTCATAGAGAAAGGGAACACCCATTGAAATTTAAGTTTGTTTTGTGCAGCTGAGAAATAAAAGTGAGTTTGACAGGTTAAGGATAAAAACACAAAAGCTCCAAGTCTCAGAGTATAACAGCCAAAAAATAAGGTGTAGTAGGTGGTGAAGTCTGTGTGGAAACAGACTATTTCTAATTCTTTTCAAGGCACCATGTGTCATCCTATCAATTCCCTCCATAAAAATAAAGGAAAAACAAAACGACATCTCTCACACACTCGGCCCACATACATCCCATCAACCACACACCTGCCTTGTTATCTCCAGTTTACCTCCCTGGCATCAGGCCTTGAGGGCAACAAGCACAGTAAGTAGGTAGCTAATTAGCTAATAACCTGCTAATCAAATTGGCAGCCACCGGCTGTATAAAGGCTGGGAGGACCATCCATTAGCATCAGCCTCTGTCGTCAGAGCTCCAACCTGTGTTCAACCACAGAGCTCAACATTTCTCATCCAATGTTGCACCTTTATCTATTCACAGGCCCTGCTGATAACAGCCGTCCTGTTTGAATGGAACGTCCCCGTGAGCGTCTGCCTTTACAGTAAATGACCCAACACACACACAATGACACACACACACACAGTAACACACACACACAATGACACACATACAGTACACACCGCCTTTTGGAGCACCGAGCTCTCCTCGCCTCCGCAATTAGGCCTCTAATTTGGCTAATGGAGCATTAATGGAGAAAGAGGCTGCTGAAGACCCAAGCTCAGCACTATGTCCTCCAAACCCCACACACACACACACACACACACACACACACACATACACACACCACCCTCAGTACCCAAACCCCTCACCCCCCAACCCAATACGACACAGACAGATTAGATTTCACTAACAATAGTATCAGAATGCTGCTCTCTGGAGACAACACACACACACACACACACACACACACACACACACACACACACACACACACACACACACACACACACTTGGCATCTCCTGACTAGATCCACACAAACACATTTCTTTCTATAGTTGTGAGGACACTAATTGACATAATGCTTTCCCCAGTTCTTTACTCTTTAACCTAAACCCTAAAAACTAAATACTTGAACTAAACTCTTTTCCCTAATCATACAATATCTGAACATAGTTATGACCTTGAACATAAAATCTAATGTTAAACATTAATTGATACATTACAACAGACTGAAAAAGGCTCAAACGACCAACAAGAATCATCACTATCAAAGCGACGTTTGTGCTGGAAGCAGCAGGTTCTACCGCAGCAGACTTCATGAGCAGATGAAACAGGTCTGACCCACTAGAATATATAATGAGTCGGACTTGACTTTTAGTCCCTTTCAGATTTGATATGCTCTCATTTCCATTCATCTGACGGGATGTGAACATGGTGGGTTCATGTCTGATTGAGCACCTAGACAGTCTAGCTAGGTCAGACCTGGCAGCACCAGGATTATTATCTAAAACAAAAACTTTGGCCTTATCACGTGAAGCAGGGAGCCCAGTCAATGTCATGTAAAAAACATGGGAGCTGTGGGACTATTTCAAATTACCAGTGAAACATAAAGGCTGCAGGAAAATCAGACCGTTTAGTCTGTCTGTTTCCGACTGTAGCCCTGTCAGATAACAGTGTCTGTGGTTTAGTTATCAAAAAGAAAACCTGAATAAATCCACTGGACAGAAAAATCGGTAAAACAAACTAATCAATCAATTCACTGAGACTGGTATGCCAGTCTGATTGTGTGGCAGGTAAGCTTTCAAGGACTTCGAAACTCTGCATGTTAATATTTTGAGCTGAAATACAAAAATTAACCAGAGCGTCTGTCTGTTTTCAATTTGTTTACATAAACATGCAGGATTAACGTTTTAAACCCAGCAGGCTTTTAATGTGAAAGGATCACTACTGTCCAAAGCTGATCTGGAATAATTTTATGTTCAAACCTTCTACCAACATATGTTTCAACACTGAAGGATGGAGTTCCAGGTTTCTTGCAAAATCTGTAAAAACACTAATGATCCCATTTGCTGGTACCAAAAGCAACATGAGCGGCAGCCAGCTGCTTGTACTTTTGTGTGTTTGCAGTGACATTTTGTGCTGAAAAGGCCAAAAGGTGCAGCCTGTGGGAGAGATCCTGGATGGAGAGATGTCTAGGACTGCACAGTCTGAGGTTCAGTGTAAAACACAGACACATTTTATCTTTAAGGGGTCAGTTGGTTATAATATTTTAGCTGATGGGTGTGTGTCTGAATTATTACATTATACACTAATAATAAAAATGGGTAAAAGTGGTAAAACACATGAAATTCCACTTGGCCAAAACTCTCCCGTACACAAACTCGTGCACGATCATTAAGATGTGGGAACTACTGCAGCACTGTTGAGAGGAGGATCAACATGGCGCCATCATCCTGCTCCTTATCACGCAAACACATGCACACACACACACACACACACACACACACACACACACACACACATGCACTGGTCATGTACTGTGCACATGCATCACCC
This sequence comes from Anabas testudineus, assembly GCF_900324465.2. NCBI lineage: Eukaryota > Metazoa > Chordata > Actinopteri > Anabantiformes > Anabantidae > Anabas > Anabas testudineus. The sequence continues at coordinate 3,485,669 of NC_046625.1, forward strand.
CGTCTGATGCTCTATGTCAAGTGTGACTTGTGTAGCAGGGCTCTGCTTTGACCTTCACACAGTATCTCTGTCGCATGAAGCTCGTGCGTCTGTAATTTTTACACGTTCTTGCATGTTTCTCCCTCTGTTCCTGAAAAGCTGAGACATTTTGCTGATATGAGGTCACCACCCTAAACAAGCATGTTTCAGCAGCATTAGTGAATATCTATGTGATAAGGCTGCATTGAACTACTCCCATGATGCCTTGTTGCATTGGAGTTTCCAAGGCATGATGGTGCTGGCAACAGCCATATCTGACGCCATGACCCTTTTCATGTCAGCCGCTAGCACTTCAGTCTCTCTTTCTGTTGTTCACACACACGTACACACACATACACATCCTCCCTACATCTGTAGATAGTGTTACTGCTCCAGTCTCCAGGCCTTCGATAAGGGGACCCCTAAAAAAAGAAGGGGAGCAGAGAGTGTTCATGGCGAGCAATCTGACAGCAGAGTCTGAGTGTGGAAACCCAGGGAGAGACAGAGTGTGTGTGTGCGCACACAGCCATCCTAATCTCCAGCCCGGCTCCATAAACACTGCTGTGGCCTCACAGAGCTAGATCCTGAGCAGCCAAGCGGCTCCAAGTCTGATGCAACGCTTCACACTATGTTGCCGCCACCGCTGCTGCTCAATGGCAACAACCCCAGATTAGCTCTGGCCCTATCTGATGATGTCATCAAACGCTGTTTCTGAGGACTGAGGGGAAAAGGTGCAAAGCTGTTAGTTGACTAACTAGTTGGAGGCCTTGTTCCTCTTGTTCACATGTACCTGAGCAAGAACTGAACTGAAGGTTGCATCAGTGTCACAGCAACACTGTATAGACAAAAAAATAATAAATAAAAATAGAAACAAAAACAAATACAAGCAGAAACTGAACATGTCACACAAGGGAAGAAAGACTTAAGATTACAAATGAAGGGAATAAATAAATGGACACACAGACAGATACAGACATTTGGGGACAATAGGAGCCACTGGACACAGATAAATAACCACTGACATTTCTAATGCTGTCTACAGTGATTTAAATATATGTTAATATATTTGATTATATTATTTATATATTAATTATTATATTATTGTTGTGGTTTTTATACCTTATAAATCAAGTTTTTGATTCAAATTTCCTGTGACTGCAGTGCGTTGGGCGACCATGCTGCCACTTCATGCATGCATATGGTAATCTTTATGATGAAATCTAATGGGTTATAACATTTGATCCAATAGTAATAAATTACCCTGGGACACTACAGCTCCAAAAGCAATCACATCAGATTGTTACTGTTAGGTCTTCTGTGAAATTTCAAAATGCCGACAGCTTCAAACTCCAGTGATGGTGAGTTTGTGTCCATTATTTTATCATCTTATCTCAAACTGCATTCTTATGATCATATTATTATTGTCTGTGAATGTTTCCCATTTAAAGAGAAACAAGATTAATTCCATTTTTCTGCTCTGTCTTCGTTTGGATTGGTTCCCTCAGATTAAACGAGGCTGTGATTGGTCGATACCAAACACATGGTTAGGTTATGAGACGCAGAAGCAGATAAGAACCGGAGCCAGACCAAATAAAGACCAGCAGTCTGTTAGCATTCCTCACATTGTTCGATATCCCTCAGCCACACACAGAGACATTCCTTTGCAGTTTCAGAAAAACCACAAACACAAGTTCAGAGTTTTTATTTTCCTACAGGACTCTAAATGTAACGTGTGTGTTTAATGTTCATTTCCCGTGTGTCGGCCACCGAGACATGTTGAAACCTCATTTCATATTCAAAAAATGACCTTGGATGCTGATGAGAAAACAGCAGCAGTGATATGAGACACAGTTCAAAGACATACAACGGTATCACAAACATTCACACAAAATAACTGTAACGTCAAACACAGATAACGGAAACAATAACACAAGAAACTGGAGGGCAGCAGGAAAAATGAAAGAAATGTCGGCCATAAACACAAAGTGGGATAACATCATGGGTTGTTTGGTAAGTGAATACTAGGGGGTGTGTTTGATTTAGGACATTGAGTGGGTTTTGCAGACAGTAGCTAATTAAGGTCCAACCAATACCTTTATGGTAACACCTAATTAGCCCAATAACTCACTTTACTACTTGGACATTTGCATTACGGACACTCTCTGATGCTCCATTAGTCATAAGAAAGTGTGAATGTCTGCACTAACTGCAATGACTGAAAGTGCAGTATAGGAATGGTATGTATGTAGTTTTCTAGCAAATGTCATATGTAAATGCATTTCTGTAACCTGGTTACAAATAAGCTGATTTCTGAACTGCCCTGACAAACCTGATTATTATAATCAGGGCAGGGGGATTAGAGAAAGTAGATTTTTAAGGTAGAGGGTTTAAAAGTGTGTGTGCAAGACAAAAAGGCTGCAGACAGGGAAACTAGCGAATGTCTGGATGAAAGGGGTGAGCCTCACACAGAGCAATGCATCCTGTTTCATTCCCCCCAAAGTCTGATTACAACTGAAACTAACTCAAAGTGGCCTTTAGAAGTAAATGAGTGAATTTTGACAGCTGAATATTTGAGCATTTGTTAAAGGACAGGAGCTCTGCTGTGTCCATATTTCCCTTCTCTAACTGTCTTTTTATCAGTATATGTTTGGGTTCTACCTTGTTTCATTCAACAGGAAGTTGATCATCAGTGTTTCCTGTTTGGAACAGCGGTGACGCAAACTACTGTCCTGGGTTTTTGTGTCTAGATGGATGTGAAGCTGTCAAGTTCAGGACAAAAGCTCCAGAATGGGAACTGCCATCAGCTCCGAACACGGTATTGACAAGGAAACTTTCTCTTCCTAAACAAAATACCCGGCGTCAAACACAACAATTGGTCCCAGTTATAAACGTCCATTTAACAACGTGTACGCGCTCTCACACTTTCGCTCATTCGTGCCAGGGGAAATAGGATGCTGTTCATTACGAGCTGTTGTTTTGTTTGTGTCAGATTTTAGGAGTGAATTAGGAGACGTTGACTTGGTGTTCCTCAGACCACCCAGTCCTCACAGTCTGCATTTGTAGCTTTAAACGATGAAGTAGGTGGTCAAGCCGTTTACTCAGAGATGTAAAATAAAAATGAATTAATGGAATTTTAATGAAGACAGTTTGTATCTGACATGTTGTGAAGTGAAGCCAATGAAGAATCAAAATTTTTAACACACCTACCATCCACAATCTGATGGAGACTAAAAGCTTTCTGTGAGCGTGTTAATGCCAGAGGACATGGCTAAGTGTGTAATAAAGCCTCTGTTCATAAAAGTCATTGATAAGCCACAACTTAAACCACTTGACAGTCATTATACCTTTGATCTCTCAGGTTATACCTCAGTGTTCGCACCTCCTTTGTGAGCGAACACATGTTGGTGTGGTGTTAACAGACGAGAGAGTTTTGAAGAAAGGTTGCACGGAGAAGGCCGCTGGCATCTGATGATCCGTTCACTTCATGGAGCATGAAACATATCTGTTGTATCTATGGCACAAATTGCTGTGTGTCCCATTTTGGTATTCATCCCCGCTGATCCAAATGGTGCGGTTGACAACACAACAGTACCTGTGTTGTTGAGGGTGTAACTGCAACTAGGGCCCCGGGGAATCTACTGGCTGAGAGCCTCAAAGCCACACAAGAGGAGCTAAGCCCTCGTGAAGAGAGGCTGTCATCTTCTCCAGGCTGCACCTGTGGAGACTGGTCTGCCTCTCCACTGGCCTGACTGGCAAAGAGAAGAGAGCTTTGGCAGGATTTGAGTAAGAATAGGGGATCCCGCTTTGCACCTTGACTCTGTAAAAGCTTTGAACGGGGCTGTGACATTTAGTTTCAGCCCAGAGGGGAAACGATGGAAATGATACTGGAGGCGTAGAACAGAGCATGTACAGCTGGGAAGAAACAGGGAAAGGATGATGGTGCTTCAGACAGCAAACACATGATCTCAGGAGATAAGCACATGAACTTTTCTGAGAAAGGGTATTTGTGATTAACGTTTTATATTTTTACTAATTTTTACAGGTCAAAGGTCTACTTTTTTACACTATCTTGATAGATAAGTGAAGTCTTGTTCATTGAAATGAATAATTTGACAATAACATGCTATTTCTGCTTGAGTACAGCAATCAAATGTCAAAACATTAATCTTTCTACTAAACAGCATTACATGACGCCTTTAATTAATTTAGCTTTAATTATTTCTGGACATGTTTTAAAGAATGACCATGTTTTTGTCATTTGTGTTGTTGTAGTTTGTTGTCACTGAGATGGTTTATCATCAACCTAAAGTCAGGGATCGTCATGGGAAACTGGAGTTTGAGTATTAGTTTTATCATTGTTTCTCTCATATATAAAAACATATCAGAGACAGATATATGTGGCACTAAACCTGCTTGCGTTTCCCAACTCCCTCCATCGGCAGGAGAGCATCTCACAGTCTGGTACTGAAGACGTGTTTACACACACTTAAGCCTCACTGTATTTATTACTGACAGAGTTCCTGGGTACTTATAGTCAAACCACTGTATAAGTACCTAATGCAGTTAACCACACATGCACAAACTCTGACAAATATGCTCACAGGCATTTACACACGCAAACACAAATGTGTGCTGCTCACAAGTACTTAGCACATAAGAGAAACAAAACAGATCTACCTCTCAGCACACACTTTAATCCTCAGGCATCCAGCTCTGGGACGGAGTGAAAGAGTCTGAGGCTGAGCTCTGCATCCAGGCCGGTCTGCACTGACTGAGCGCTCTCTGCCCAAGGTCACCAGGTCATACTGTATGACCCATGTTTGGACGAGCTGAGAGCAGGCACCAGAGCTATTCTACTAATCCCATCATCCTTCTTTCATACACTGTCATCAGTCCACAGAAAGCATGCTTCTGCAAAACTGTGTTTTATTCAATTATTAACAAACATGTTGGAAAATGAATTGTGCCATATCCACAGGATCTGGGTGCATTGTGCTCCGGATTACTTAGAGCTCTGTCTCTGTTTGAATATCCAGTGGAAACGTTTTGAGACCTCACTATTAACTTTCAAGAGAAGCTTCAACTTTGACCTTTGGGAAGTGCTGCAGAAGCCCAGTGAGGAGATCCTAATTGAATATGTGGAAAAAACACCACAGATTTGTAGGTAATTGCTGCAATGGGGCAAAGTTTTCGATGAAAGTGAAGTTTAACATGTTATGATGATGATTTGATAATTATTCCTTGATGTCTTTACTCTTGTAAAGCTTTTGAAAACACATTCCACACTCTCACCTTAGCTCAGGTTTGTCTTCTTCATCTAATTGTGTTGTTCTACAGCGTAATTGGCTCATTACTGCCAAGCAACCTACTTATAGTTGGTAAGACTTGCAGCAAAGGATGTTGATTCCACCTCATAAAAACAGTATGACATGCCACAATGAAAACCATCATAATGTTACGTTTGGCCAAGACTGAAAATAGACTGCTTACACATACACAGCAAGATAAAAGAATCCCCAAAAGACTGGACTAAACTAAAAGAGCTAGTGAAAGCTGCCATCAAATTTTATAACAGTTGTCTTATGTCCACTCATCATACATGTGCAGCTTAACAAGGGTGGGGTGAAAACCTACACTCTGTTAACTATAAAAAGATGTTTGCTGCAAGAAGTGGATGTGGACAGTTTGAGAAATGGAGGCGTTTATAATCTGCCCAGAAACAAATGGAGGGCTGAACGAGTGCTAGCAAAGTACCCGATCGATCACAGAGCCGAAGGGGAGGGACGAAGACGGAGGAACATGTGAGCGAGCGGCGAGATCCACAGAGAGAGAGATGGAGAAGGGGAGAGGGAGGGAAGGAGTGAAGAGGTTGGGGGTTTGTGGGTGGGTGCAGATAAAGCCAAGCTCTGGAGGATTAACTTGTCTTGAGTGTGTTTCAGAGCCGGCGTGGTTGAGGGACAGGCACTCTGCTCCGGAGCTCTGGAAGTTCTCAACAACATCCAGACACACTGTCTGCAGTCAGTTCACACACACAAACACACACAAACACAAGACACACGTAAACAGAAAAATAACATGGACACAGAAGCACATCAACATCCAAATCCAGAGAGCACGAACAGACACCAGCCTTTAAATGGTTTCTCTCCTTGTCCCTCTGTGTTTGACCTGCATTCACACCTGACACTGCTTCGGTTTTCTGCTGTATTTAAAGCGTGTCCATCACAACACGCGTGTTTTGTTGTTGCCATAGTTTCTGTTCTACTCAAAGTAAATGTAACTACACCAGCTGATTTAATTTCCATTAATCCTTCTCTTTGTTTGACTGATACCTGATGTCAGTCGACTTTATTTACACACTTCTTTTAAATTTGAATTATGAGGAATGTGTCTTTTATTTAGGACAAGTTCGAGGACAAAGACTTGAGTTAAAGGGATGTAGGGTCGAGCTACATTACACAAATATATTACTTAGGGAGTCATTGTGAAAATACTGTAAGTTCCCAGTGACAGAGTCAGAGTGCCCCTGAACAAGACACTGTTTAGTCCAATTGAAGTGAAAAAGGCATCATTGTTTTCAGAGAGCATGTTTGAAGATCAGGTCATGTTTTAAAGCCCAAATTTGCACGTGTTCCTCAGGAAGAAATCTGTTTCTATTTAAAACTAATGAATCTAATCTTAGATCTGATTTAGATAATTTGGGATTTTGTGACAAATCATTAAATATACTTCATATATTTTCACGTACATTTTGCTGAACTACCTCATCCTCAGTTAGACTAACAGACTAACATGAGCAGCAACAGATGTCAGAAAACTCACTGTCTTTCAGTTTTCTGAGTGAGAACTCGTCACTAATTACTGATTAATAGACGGGTGTTTATCTTCCCCTGTTTGCAGATGTTTCCTGGAGCGGGGACCAGATCCCTTGAATCAACCAGCGACATGAGTTAGCGGGTCTGTTTCACACCATGATGCTGCTTCGCTGGTGTCAGCTGAGAAAGGTGACAGGACTCTGGTGTGAAAGCGCTGATAGGGGCGTGCTTTCCCAGAAAGTTCCCACATGGGGCGTTTCCAGAGCCACCGACACTGACAGCGTGATGGGTGACAAGCGTGGCTGCTGTCAGTCATCCAGATCGCAGCATCACAATAGACAGACCACTGCTGGATGGATTTTCATTTCCTACGTGTTCTGTTTCATTTACAGTTTTATTACTATATAGTATTTTATTCTGTGCACTTGTTGAACTTTACTGTAAAGAAACACGTTGAATAGTTTTGATTTTTTTTTCTTTACATTCATAGAAACACACACACACACACACACACACACACACACACACTGCAGGTGCAGATGTTCAAGTGACAAAGGGCATAATCTGCAGGTGATTGACTGATTGTGTAGTAGTAGTAGACTCTGCAGTAGGACACACAAGTAGCGCTGAGGGAGAGGAGGGTTGTGTGAGGAGCCCCGGGGTGCGTCTGTGTGTCGGTGGTGCTGAGTTAATTACTCCATTATACTGATAAGACCCTCGGCCTGCCTCGCGTCTGTGTAACCAGGGTAGTGGTTAGCATTAATTAAAAAAACTAAACTAAACTAAACATTATTTCATGCACATGTGTTTCTGCAAGACAGTGTGTGCTGAGCAGGCCGTTGAGATCAAAGAGGAACTCCTCTATGGGTGACAGCTCGGTGGCTGAGGTGCTGCTTACTGTCTAGTGTTAGAAGAATAGGATGAGAGACGTTCCTGTATTTACAGCAGCCGCCACGGTGTCAATGACAAGTTGTGTTTCTTCAGAAGAACCCAGTCTCCTCCAAACAACATCCATCTATTTTGCATTATTAATTTTTTGCATGATTAAACATTTTGTGGGAAAAATCCTTTAAACAAAGCAGAAACATCATCTGCATGTTTATCACATGTGATGAGGGTTTAAGAAGGTCCTACTCCACCTTCCTGTCAGCTCATTAGACCTTTATCATGTCCCAGAACCTTTGTTGTTCGAGTCAGAAACACAGATCATAACAAGTTTAGAAATGAATTGACTTGGTTTGAGTTTAAGCACAAACAACGTGGTTAAATTTAAGGATTTTGCACCTGTTGCACACCTCATTATTATTATTACTAGTTATTAGGACATGTATGGTTTATGTGCACCTTTGGGCTGCTGCTAGGGACAGCTTGGCCCTGATGGACATACTTATGGCCATGATAACAAGTGATACACTAACAGCCATTTAAGGGAGTGATAACATGTCAGTCTGCTACGTTTTCTGGTTGAGGAAACAGAAACATTTCATTGTCTTAATTTGTGTTGAGACTTGATTTTCGGGTGCAGATATTTAAAAAAAAAGCTGTTTGGAGACATTAGTAATAAATGTTTTGCAGATTGATAAATTAAGTTTGTTTATTTTGACAACTTGAGTCGATGATGAATCAATGATCAAACTGCTTTAATGTGCATTTTATAAGAGTAAGTATTCTCCACAGGCCTTTTTTACTCTCAGTATTTGTCACTCTCCACTGTTCAAGATGGACCTACTGTGCTGGAGAAAGACCCACCTTCTTCCTTTTAAAAAACATCTTCAGCAGCATTTTCAATCAACAGAGCCTCTACAGCGACTGTTTGCTCTATTGTGTCTGTGATTTGTCATCTTCTCTTTTTGCTGCAGGAGACTTGGCCGGCGGACAGCAGCCTTTGTGCCGTCCTGGTGTTGAGCCCTGGTGAAAAGGCAACAGAGACGAGGCAATGAGCTAAGTGATATTTAGCTCTTTGCCTGCTTCAAACTGACACACACACACAACCACAAAGATGCACAGGCCTACGTACGGATCTTTAAAGTATCACACATAAAACCAAAAACACTCACATAGAAAGTCACGTCAATACACTCAGCAGCAGCCAGTGCTGCTGGTCGCAAACCCCTAAACAATCAGCACACACACACACACACACACACACACACACACACACACACACACACACACACACACATCCTCTGTCAGCCTGGAGTTGACGTTGACAGGCCGCTCTTTTGTCCATCATTCACCCACAGACGAGAGCACAAACAAGAAAGAGAGAGAGGGAGAGATAAAAGCCCTCCCCCCTGCCCGGAGTAATCCAATTACAGGCCTGCAAATTTGATTGGCGCCCCAGGAGTGTGCCTTCAGCTGTCCGTCATTAGCGACTAGAGTACAGGGGGGCTCACTGAGGGTGCTGTTAGGGTGGAGGGAGGTGTGTGTGTGTGTGTGTGTGTGAGTGAGACAGAGCAGGAGTTACACTTTATCTCTGGCTCAAAGACGTCTCCTCTGTCTTCATGTGCCAATGTCCGATGTATACCTCCCATTAGTGGCCATTAGAAAAAAATGAACCACTCTGAAAAATGCCTTTATTAGACATTTGTCAGATTATCAAACGTGCTGCAGATTCCTTTGCCAGGCTGCATTTCAGATGAAAAATACTGTACAATCACAGCAAGACTCAGTAATGGCTATAAATGAGATAAAAAAAACTAAACACTGTTATTTGTCTGAATAATCTCGAATATCCTGGTGATCTGTTCAGCTCAGCAGCAACAACACTAAAGAGGAAAAGAAGAGAGGAAATGTCAGAGATCTGGATGCTGATTGACTGAGCGTTTAAAGTGATGGAGACACAGAGAGGGTGGAGTTGATGCTGTAATCAGTAAAAGCTTCTGCGGGACTTATAACAGCCTCTAAGGAACCATTTGATCATATCTAGACTTTTATTTACAGATTTTTCAGAACACAAACAAACCAACTTTCACTGACACCTCATGTGGCACCTGTCCCACATGAGGTGGGATATTTGAAGCACCAAGAGAACAGTCAATTCCTGAAGTTGAACTGTTGGAAGCAGGAATACATGGCAAGCAAACAGATCTGAGTGACTCTGACAGGAGCCAAAATGTGATGGCTGTGGTCAGTACCCACCAAAAGAGGTCAGCAGGATCGTCAGTGCCCAAGGCTCAGTAATTAATGTGGGGAGTAACAGATAGTCCAGCACAAACAGCTGAAAAATGTAATGCCAGCCATGATAAGAGCTGTCAGATCACACTGCCCATGCTGACCCATGTTTACCGCTGAAAACACCCACAATAGGTATAAGAGAGTCAAAACTGGACAACAGAGCTCCTCTGATCAAATGTTTTTACTGACAGGACGCTGCCTTTAAGTTCTGCAATTTGAAACGGGACAAATATAGTGTGTAATGTTATTTTTTAACTATTATCTAATCAAACAGCAACGTTACATACCTGTTAAACTACCCCTGGCCGTGTAGTGCCCTGATGCTGCTCATTCAAAAACACAGACCTACAGACTTCACCTTCAACACCACAGGGTCTTTACAGGAGAACAGTGCATGAAGTTCGTCTATCCAAACACTATATTTACCACATACACATTTGTGGAATCTCGACTTTGTGATTTGAGTCTGGTGTGGGCAGATACTTCAGTGATAGTGTCCTCCTGCTTGTCAACATGACTTTGAGCAGGGCACCACTGCACTTCAACCGTTCAGGGGTCAACATCAATCCATTGGCACATTTGGGAAAACTGAGTGTGCTGATGTTGTACAGTAGAAGCTGGAAGCAGCTTTGTAGAATATAATCTGTGTTTAAAACTGACACTGATTAAACTGTGCACTTGGTTGATATCACATCTGATGGCTGCATGTCATTTGTCCTAATGGACTCTGTTATAAAGCTGTTATATACTTGAATGTTGCTATGGGAGCTGTGGGTGTTTGGTTTCTCTGTGGATGCCACCGAGACGCCAGCCATATCAGCGTGGTGCCTTGTATCTGCCGAAGGAAGATCAGTGAGGAAGTCACAGGCATGCCCCAGGTCTTATCTTTTATTGGCTGGCTCCCTGCAGGCTTATCTTTTATTGGCTGGCTCCTCCATCACGCTTATCTTTATTGGCTGGCTCCTCCTGAGGACAGCCTGTAAGCTGTGCAGGGCTGAGGTGGAGGTGGAGGAGGGCACTGCCAGGATGACTGGGACCGACACAGATAGGTCTATCACCAGTGTGGGAAAAACACACATCCCTGTTTCCACCCTCAGGTTGGAGAGACACAGACTACAGACAGAGTCAGTACTGTTTCTCATTTCCCTTCTTGTCACTTCCTTTACTTCCACCCTTCTTCTCCCCTCTTCTTCACATCTGCCATTGTTTTGACCCTAAGACCCATTTGTACATCACGTGGATGAAGATTCAGTGTGGACTGATTCAGATATTAGACATTAAGTAGACTGAGTGACAGAAAACACATGCACTGTTCATACTGGACCACACTGACCAGTTCATCTGAATCCAATCAGTCCAGGAATTGAATTGATTCAAGTTAAACTTTGATGCACACATTTCTGCCCTGATCAACCAGCTAGTTTGACAGTGATCACCTTTAACAACATCTGGAGAACCCATGATCACATTTCATTTAACTTGTACGAGTTATGGAGCCATCAAAACTGCAAATACATGTCTGGAACACTGCACACTTCAGTACAGACATTTCAGTAGAGTCACAGAAAGAATCTGCTGCAGCTAAAAAGTGAAGAGGTTTGGTGATGCCAGGTTCCTGAACAGAGAGTAGATTTGTGCAAAGCTTCTCAGCGAACAGCAGGATTCAAGATTTTTCTTTTCCTCTTTTTGTTAATATTATTTAAAACCTCCTCAGTATTCTTGTGAATCGTTTTGTTTCCCCGACCTTTCACAGACAGACACTGTGATGAACTGTTTTCAATCAACAGCCTCCTTGTTGCTCATCACATGTAGCATCACTGTCCTGTGTGCACACGTGTGTGTGAGTGTGTGTGTGTGTGTGGGTGTGTGAAGTGACAGAATAGGACGCTGCTGTTCTCAACACTTGTTTCCTGGAGTCTGGACTATCAGTGAGATAAACAGCAGATCTCCTTCGGCAGGTCTGTTACAGGAACTGCTGTTCACAGGCGTTACACAGTTTTATCATCCACAGGAAAGCAGATAACTGACCTCTGCAGACCCCAACTCAGTGTTAACAATAATTAGTGTTTTAAGAGCTACATCCAACAGGAGATGACTGAAATGGAGACACCTGCTCTGATCCACTGCTGCACAATTATCCACAAAATGATTTCTAGTCCGTGTGCTATATACATGAACAATATTATTATATTGAAATTAAAGACACGCTATGCTGAAGGTAAATCCTGCCAGACAGCAAGTTGAGCACTGCTACTGCTGTGACATTAGCTGCTTTATAATCACTGAGTTTGTAATTACTCTACTGTGCATGATGTGTAATAATGGTACTAACTACTGCATCAGTGTACCACACAAGAATATGATCCATACTCAGTCACATTTGTTGTAGTTGTGCTGATAAATTAGTCTGTGACTGTGCATTGCAAATGACTTTCCCTTACAACTAAACAGTTTCTTGTAGGGAACATAACTGGACCCTAATTATGTTTTCCAACATTTTCCATTAGTTAACATAATGACCACATGTTCACAACTGTAAACGGCCAATTATTATTATTTTATAACATTTTTAATAACACACAAAAACACAATCTTCCTCCAAGATGTATTTTTATTTTTTTCTTATTTCAGTGCCTTCAGTGTCACTTCAATTTTATTCCTGCACCTTTTTCAATTTAATTGGAAAATTAAAAAAAATCAATTTAAACTAAAGACACAAGTATGACAAAGACTAGAATGCATGAACTTGGCAACACATATTGACTTGCAAAGTTTGAGAGATTTGCATTTCTCCCATAGGCAATATGTGGTTACTCACACGTGAAGGAATTTCCTAATTTAAACATTTTTACAATCATTACAAAATATTTCAAATATGGTTCCTTGGAAGTTAAAGGTACAGGTCTGTATGCATAATATGTAGCATGATTCCCAAGATGCTTTGCTGCTCTGTATGTAGTGTTGCATTAAGTGTCCCCCCAGCTAAACTGAAACAAACACATGTTTCTGCATGTTGCATTTAGGATTTTACTAAATCAAACATCACAGTGAATCCAAATAAGAATCAGCATCTATTCACTGCCTGCTCTCTGTCTCCGTCCTGTCAGCTCAGCGTGGGGGGATGACACCCTTTCTTGCTCCCGCCACTCACGGTCCCTGGACCCCCTTATCAGCCCCCCCGCCTCCAGCCAAAAACACCCATGTCCTCCATGTCTCTAAAAATCCTGATAAGTGTGCTCATGTGTGTGTGTGTTTTATGATTGCGTCTCGCTGTGGCCCCTGTCTGTCTCCGTGCCTTAAATGACATCACTGGACCAAACAAAATAGGGAAGTGTGTCTGGAGAGGGTGTGTTGTCTTAAAGTTGCCATGACAACAGCATCATCCATCCCAAGGGAGGGAAAACTGGAGGCTTATCACTGAAAAGCTTTTAAAAGTGAAAAAAAAAAAACTGAGTTGAGGCTTCAGGAAACAGAGGCTGATGGGTAAATAAGTTAACCAGGATCCATCTCTGCCATTTACAACCAGTTCCCGTATTCCCTAATTACTAACTGAATACAGTGTAACTGTATGTTTGTGTGTCTTTGTGAGGTCGGTTTACAGTTTCAACATTTAGATGATTCAGTCATTCATTATATTTGGCTGCTGAAACACTTAATTTTCTCTTTGAGATGAATGATGTACTCAGAGGAAGGTTTGCCATTTACATGCACATTAAAAAACAAAGGTTTCCAAAAAATATTGAAATATCTCAAAAAAAACATTTTTGCACTGAGATGAAAAGTTGCAAACGTGTGTAATAGAAACGTAGTTACCCGACTTAGCACTGATGAAATAAATGATGTTTGTGTCTGTCTGAAGAGACGAAGACGGCAGCTGTTAAAATGGGAAATTCTAAATAGATCAACTCACCAAAAACATACTTTTCCAAAGAGATGTTCCAGTAGATCCAGTCGATATTGTACGACATGAGATCATGTGGACGTTCTGCTGGAGCTTGATTTCTTAGATTTTAATCTTGTACTTATTTGTTCCTTGATAAAATTCATGAATAAACAATGAGGAAAAACTTCAAAATGTCCACACACACTTGCTTTATTCTGCCCATAAAGCTGCAGAGAGAGGAATATGTTTCCATGCGATGACATAAATGACAGAAAAAAGTTGGGACATTATAAAGAAATCATCATCAAAATGTATTTTTCAAAAATCACAAATGTAACTACTGAAAAATGGAAAGCTCAAAGTGCAGAATCAGCCATTAACAATCAGTGTTATCATACAGTACATGCAGGATTTAATTTTGGAAATTGGTGCATGAACAGAAGGAGCAGCCTGATTTAGATGAAAAAGCTATAAGGTTATGAAGTTTACAATCTTCTAGAGTATAAAGTAATTTAAATTTTAATTTTAATTTTGCACCTGTGTCAGTTAATTATCTTTGTAAAGGTAAAATATTCAGACTAATAAAGTAGCCAGTGAATGTCTCTCTGTATCTTTATGTAATGAAATAATCGAGTATTTTCCCGTTCCTTCCTGTTGCCACAGTGATCGCTTGTTCTTGTCTCTTTTTCTCTGCGTCGCCTTGTGTCTTTTATCCAGTCTGATAATGAAATCAGGACTGACAGAGCGCCATGACAAGCTGCAGCTCTGTCACCTCATTGGCCGATAAACAGGAAGTCATTTATGCAGTTTTTACATAAGATAAACATGTATTGAGGGTCAGTGCTCTAATGTTGAGGTTGTAGTTCTGCAGATACACAAATGTGGGAAAAATACACACACCTAAGAAATGACACAGTAAATACCTTCTCCATGTGAACACTCACACTGTGACGCACCAACCAGACATCGTCCTTATCTCTTGGCTCCTTGGCTGCATCTTGACACACTAACCATGCACAAATATGGAACGAGCAAAGCAGTGTCAACAACATCCCAGTCATCCCAGTATGGATCACGATTCACACACATGTTGGTCTTTTTACATATGTCACCTTTAAGGCAAGTGTTCAACACGCTGTACAACACCACTAACCTATGATACAGCGTCATGTGTGTTTGCTCAAACAAACCAGACAAATACAAAACAGGGCAGATGTGCAGAAACACACACAGATGCAACAGAGACACACACTGTACACGACGTACTCCAGCAACTCACACACTCAAAATAAACACACACATGGGCCGACTCACAGTTCAGCTTTCGCTTTCCTACTTGAACGTCGAGACACTCTCACTCTCACAGTCATCACACACCCAGACCTGCCCGGTCCGCCGCCCCCTCCTCCCTGGGAAAGGCTGAGAGGACAGCAGGCTGTCACTGTTAGCGTTACATACCACTCAGAGCGCGCTCAGATAAGACAAGCAGAGGAGCTGAGTCCTTCAGAAGACCACGACCAGATCCTGACTGAGCTGCTGACATTGCTGACAACACATTTCTAAATCCTTCGAACACTTTCTTTTTATTAATTTAACATTTTGTCCCAATGTAAAATTCCAACATTACATCAGTTAGTGTGAGTTTCCTGTGAAACATCTGGATTTTAGCTAAATGTGTCTCAATCAGACAGCAGCCATGCGCCTTTAATTGCAACTTTGTCATTTCGTAAATCTTTGATTCACGTCTGATTTTATTTCGTCTTTGAGTTCAGCTGTTATCATCTTAACCACAGTCAGCTGGGACCTGACAACGGAGGGAAAGTATGAGGAGCAGAGCGATACGACGATAACGGACGAAGTGCTCAGTTCTCTTGTTCACTAATTTAAGGACTTTACTAATTATGGCTCACTAATGGGCTGTAGAGCTGCTATTAGGATTGGTGAGATAGTTTATCTATGCACAGAATACACTGATCTGAGACAGACACACACACATTCCTGCTGCCTTAGCAAGAGGGAACATGTCAGACTGTCCTGAGCAGGTACTGAATATTTATTCCAACCATTTTGAAAAGAAGAAATATATATTATTTTTATACATTATTTACATTATATTGTATTTATTGATTCTTTCAAAATGGAAATCTGAGTTAGCAACATTCAGAAACAGGAAACACGAACATAGAAACACACAAATGTTAGAACAAATATATACTATAATGTACTAGATCAGTACTTGAGTGGGTAAGAGGCACAATAATAAGGAAAAACATTTAAATATGTAAATCACATTATATTCGATTCCCACATTAATACCAGTGTCTTATTATAAGTGCAAAAAATGTTCTTCCCATGATACAGTGCTTCTGTCTCATTGGGACTAGAAACAGCAGAGTTAGTTTGATGGCTGGAGCTTCATCACCTCTCTGAGCGCTTTGAAAGTTTCACTTTGGAGGTTGGACTTCAAATTTCACTCAGAGTCTTAAATATCAAAACCACATCTACAGAAGGTGCAGGCAGTCCTCTAATATACTAAATTGGTTCCTTGAATCTTGCACTTGATAGTTGAACTCCAAGACTCACCCAGGACTGAACACACCAACTCTAAACTTCAGAGCCGTCTTCTAACAAACTGGTCGGACTCATTTTCTGAGCATTTGAGTCTCTGGCTGCTGGATTTCAAAATTCACTGAGTCTAAAAAGTAAAATTCATGGTTTAAGTAAAGTAAAGCCCCCCGACAGCCTGAACTAGCTGTAGAAACACAGTAAACTAATATTTATTAAAGGTTTTGAGTTGGGTGAAGCTATTAGGAGTTGGAATTTAGTGTAGGGCCTGACTCGGACACAACAGACTGAATAATGGGGTGGTAACAAAGTGGCCTTTCAGTCTAAATATGAGATTCTTGAGTCTGTCTCTCTGCTGATCCTGCAGCGTGGAGCTCTGAAGTTTTATCAGAGTCCTGGAGGGTGCTATGCTGTGAGGTCAGCAGGTCACAGTGGGAGGTCCGGGGTTCAGGGACAGGCTGGCTGTCTGTGAGCTAATCCTTCAGCACACACACACACACACACACACACACACACACACACACACACACACACACACACACACACACACACACACACACACAGCTGGACCTGACCTCTCTACCACCAACAACTTCACAGACTGGACCAGAAAGTCAAGTGTGTGTTTATAAGCGTGTGTCTTGATGGTGTCTGTGCATGTGTTTGTTACAGCTGAGCCCTGAAACACACGGTTTACTGTGCGCCTGCTGCAGTAGTGTCCATCACTCATCATCAGACCAGAGGCTGCTGCTGCTGACCAGCTACAGACAGGGAGGCAGGCCAGGGGTCAAAGGCCGCACTAAAACAGAAGTCGGTGGCCACATCTATCTATCATCACTCCAGCATACTGCACCTCCTTTTCAGAGTAGAGTAAAGGAATTGTCAGCACAGAAAAGCCGGAGCTATCAGCACTTATTGTTTTATTTACTTATTTATTTTATTGTTTATATCTCATTTCACGCTGCTCACATCAGGAAAACAAATACAACGATCTGGCCTCAAGCTGTATAGTTTTTATTGTAAAATATAGAATATCACCAGATGTATTTGTAATTTCCACACTCAACACACTATTTCAACATTATGAATAAAACGTCCTGCAGGACAGAGAAGAACAAAAAAACTGAATGTGTAGAACTTGGATGACAAGAGAAGTTAAACCAGTACATACACTACGGCTGAAAAGTTTAGGATCACTTAGATATTTTATTGTTTTCCAAGGAAACACACACAAACAAAACTAGCAACAGAACAGGACATGCTGTCACCTGTCAAATATAATTTCAGGATAAGCTGATCACATTTCACCCCATGCTCCGTGGAGCATCTCCCTCACGATGGCTTGGCTTAATGGAGTCTTCCTTTGTACCAAACGGTGAAGCTGCTCCCACAACAGCTCAACAGGGTTCAGATCCAGAGACTGTGCTGGCTGCTCTGCTCCAGTCGGAGTTCCTGCCGACTGCGTATTCTTCAAATGTTGGGTCATTATCCTGTAGCAGGATGCTGCTGCTACTTACCGGTTTCGTAAAATCTGTTAAAACCCGTTTTATACTGACAGAGCTCTGCACCTTTGGAAGAGTGAAGCCAGAGAAATCAATTGTGCATCTTTTAAAACCTGATCGAACATGATTTTTATGTATGTGATTGATTTTCATTCCTCACATTAGAAGTATTGGCTGACAAAATGGACGCAAATTTTTTTTGTGTCACGAGTTTGGCTGCAAGGATGTGTGACAACATGTAAGTGTTATCAGACAGATGGACTTTAAGTGTGTCTGTGTGTGTGTGTAGGCAACCATGCAGAGGTGCTACTGTCTATGGTCAGTCTACCATAGATTTTAGCAGCAGTGTGTCCACTGGGCATTACATTAAATGTGTATGAGTACATGCATGTACAGTATAGTGTGTACAGTGTATGCACAGGCACATCCCAGTCAACTGTGAGGTTTTTCTTTATCTTTTATATCAGTAGTTTCATTTTTCACACTCCAAAATGTTGCACAGTTGAAAAATACATACATTATCTATCTAAAACACACTGAATTAAACTAATGTGTTTACTATGATAGTTGGCTGGATTACAGATAAGATGGAAAATAATAATTATCCAAACAAACTAAATGTCTGTGATTCAATTTCAAAAAAGGAATTCTCATTTACCTTAATACTGACCTATTTTTATTATTAATATATTTTATTATAGGTGTTATTCTGACACCTAGTTTTAACCACTCACTTCACTGAAAAACTTATTTACTGACAAACTGGAGCTCAGACTACAAAGCCGAGTTTCACTTCTAGCTTTACTCTGCTCTGTTCTCCAGCATGATTGACCACACTCAGGCCTCTAACATCTACGATGAGAGCTCAGAACCATGATTGACATGTGACAGGTCTTTAATAACTTGTGTGACACACTGTATACTGACCAATAGTCCAGTGCTTACTTATTCACTGGAAACAAACCAACATGAATTTACATAGCTTGTCACTCATTGTAAACAGTCTGTTGTTGGGTTCTTCCACACACAGACACACACGCTGACTCAGGTCCAGTCTCTGGGGGCTGCAGCTGTTCTTAGCAGCTGCTTCATATTTCTGTGACACCTTTTCAGGAGTGCTAATGCTGGCGAGGCATATAACAGCCAACAGGCTGACTAACTGCTGCCAGGAAACAGTAATGGATGGTTGGACGGTGACTGAAGGGGCCGAGGGAGGAGGCGACGGGGTGAGGAAGGATGAGGGAAGATGTTGTTATGGAGGGGGGGGGGCGTTCATCCCGATCCCATGGCGGCATCCCCGCTGCGCTGGATGAAAGCACCCTGACCATCCGTCGTCGCGGTAACTAATTTGCTGAGATTTTCTGCTCGACTGGAGGCACGAGGAAGACCCCCCCCCCCACCTCCACCCCCAACTCCACCTGATCATCAACTCTCCCTCAACACTCAGTGTTTCCACCTCTGTCCTCCTGACTCTGTTGTTTGAATAGATCACAGTCGAGATTATGAATATTTCTTCATAACATTAAACACCAGGAGAGTTTATTAAAATAAATCTCGGCTCTTCTGCTCCTGAGTGTCCTCAGTGTTGGATGTTTCAGTGTGGACGTGACCTGCACTTCCATCCATTGTCAACTCATCATGTTGCTCGAACACACAGCAGCTAACACAACCTTTTCTCTTCATCTCCTCCCTCCTGTTATGTCCCAGCCACGTCATGTCGATAATATTGTCTAATCACTGCGGCGGTACCGTTTAGGGTTCAAACAGGTCATTGGCAAGAAGCCATAATCCTCTTCTTGAACTCTGACCCTCAATGGCCATTTTAATGGGGTCAAATAATGGAAGCGGATCACATCCCATCCTGACCAGTCTCGCAAACTGTGACGGATGTGAGAGGAAGAGGGATCTTTACTCCAGGAGATCAGCAGTCATGTACCTGGGGTGGATCAACATGAGGATTAAACACAGGATCAATAATATTGATGAGGATGCTGCAGGAGAAATTGTCGCTTACCATCCGTTCATAAAACCCCCCCGGGAGGCAACACCTGCATGTGTGTACGGATTATTAACAAATGCATGGGAACTGCAAGAAAAAGCAGTGTGTGGCTTACAGTGTCATGTTTGTATGTGCACAAGTCTCTACATGTGTTTGTGCATGTGTCTAAGTGTGTATGTGTGTGTCTAAGTGTGTGTGTGTTGTGTGCATTATGGTGTAACTAAGCGCAGATAATTCCAGGCAATAACAACACTTGGACAACAATAGACCTTTTCTTGGGGTTGTTTGGCTCTCTTCCAGTTTCCCCAGTGTTATTTTAGCAGTGATGCTAATCCCACTTCTAGCAGCGTTCGGTTGGCCCAACAGCAAAGACGAACACAGACCATGAGACTGCAAGATTACGGCTTATAGAGGGTTTTTTTCTGTCCCACACGTAGTTCATATGAGTTTATGTGGTTTGCAGGAAGCTCGTGAGTGTGTGGACCTGGTTCATGTAGGTATAAAAAGTCTTTATTAGAGCTTTTTAACTGTCTAAGTGAACCACACTGTAGTGAGGTGGCAGCCTGGAGCTACTGTGACTTGTACTGAGCCTTTAGATTTATCACATGGAATTAAGTGATCGTACATATTCCCCCAAACATCAGCAAAGGTGTATGCACCTGTGTGATGGTACAGCTATTTACACTTGTGTACGTAACGGCCTCAAATGTGTTTTGGATTATTTAGTTCGAGCTAAACCTATTTGTGTTTGTGGAAAGACGCATTTTCATACAAGTCTCTTCTGTTTGGTCTTTAGTGCGACACTGTCTTCTTCTGACTGGCTCTTTTAGACAGTTTGACTCTACTACATTACAAACAGATGCTGAGATGAGGAGGGAGATTCGAGGAGGTGATTCTGAGTTATTTGTTGTTTTGAATAAAGGTTAAAATCAGTTTTACCAACAGGAGCTCTGCACATGCGGCGCCTCTGCTTCAGACAGATTTATTGATATTAAAAAACATTAAAACATGTGGTCAGTTTGTCCTCTAAACCTTTATTTTCAGCCTGAAATTATAGCATTTCATGATCATTTAGATATGGTGTGGTACAATAAATGCAGAGGAAGGAGCTGACTTCATATGAAAGTTTAATATCTACAGTACAGTTGATGAATCTCCAGATTCACTCTGGACTTACATATGAATGAGAATTTGAAATGGGATCGTTAGTTTACAGATAACAGACATAGAACATAGAGATAATGATGGAAATGACTACAAGTTAGATTCACAGCCTCTTATGTCAACAGTGTTTTTTATCCTGGATTTATTCTGAGGGGATATTAAATCCTAATTCCAGCATCTTTAATTAATATTAATATCATCCATATCTCGTAATAGCGAGGTCGACATCTGACCTAAAGGTGTTTCAACTGATTTAATATTTACAGATTCTATTTACATGCATTTTAAGGGGTGTTACATAAGACTATTTGGATTCTCTTTAAGAAAGGGAACTTTATAAGTTGTACAATGACTTTGACTTTAACTTTTGAGCCCTGGTGTGAAGCTTCCTGTGAGCAGATCGTCTTCTCTCTTTTTGCCAGAGTGAAAATGTGTAGAGCTCAAGTGTGGACTTCTGAAGTTCAGGTCAAACTAATGGAAAGGCACAGAGGTGAAGTCCACAGTCTAACATGCAAAGATGACTCTGGCCATATTTAGAGATGTGACTCTTGGCACATTTCAGAAACAGCCTCCCCAGGGGGTCAACGGGGTCGATCCAGTCTGCAGAATCACAACACAATTACAGCACTCCTTCTTAAAGAGATGTCCGAGGAGGTTTAAGCACAGTGTGCTTGGGGTGTACTTCTAAAATCCCACTGCTAGCTTTTAGCACCACGCCCCTGCTGCTAAAATCTCACACTATGCTGCAAAAAGGATTCGGGTGTTGCAGTAAGCGTGTCATGAGCCTCTCGCTGTCTGCGTCTGTCACGCTCTCTCCCCGACAAACACTCTGAGGACACACAGCCTGTAGATGTGCTTTAATCTTCCTTTTTTTAACCACCGACCTCCTCAATTATTCAGAGGCAGTGTGGAGTCAAACATTCCCATTTAAAGGTCTGACACTTGTTTGACCAGCTCCATGTCCAATAGTCGTGTAGAGACAGACAGAGCAGATGGCTGAGGGATGGGTGAGGAGGACAGAAATGATATCATGTTAAAAGACAAACTGAGGACTTTATTCCAGAAAGAAACACGTAGGTTGAACTTCTTCTGCTGCTTGTAGATAGAATAGAGCCTACACCACATGTAAACACCACCAGTCTACCTGGTTTTCATGTGTTCCTGAAGCTCAGATTCATCACAAACAAAACCTCCACACCCCTGTTCTCCACCTTTCTACATGCTCACTATGAAGAACCTTTAAAAAAACATCCATTACTTGGCTTAAAAAATCTTCACGTGTGGCTTCATCAGTGCTATTCTTACGAATGCTGAGCTGGGCACAGACCTGCTGGTATTCCACATTAAAAGTACAGGTCTGATCATATGATCTCAAATGTCTTCATGAGCTATTTGCTGAAATGTCAAAAATATGAGGTAAATAATGTAAATATGTTATTAGACCCAAAAAGAAGATGAATCTGTTCCTACACACCATCCTATGTTTCTTTCTACCTTTTTGACAAACCTGTTTGTTAAAGCTTGTTATGCAGGATGTGAGCAGAGGAGGGACAGCGGTCTGGTAGGGGGAGGGAGGTTTGGGGGGGATGAGTGGAGACGTCGGTCCTGCATTTGAACTTAACCTGGCTGTGGCCCAGGACTGACGCAGCAATTAGCACCAGGGATCAGCTTCAAAAAGAACGGCGCAGTGTGAAGCTGGTCTAATTAGTCATATGAACGGAGGCAACAGACCGGCCACTGCATGCCTCAGGTTGGGGGAAGTGTGTGTGTGTGTGTGTGTGTGTGTGTGTGTGTGTGTGTGTGTGTGTGTGTGTGTGCTGAGAGGTGATTTAGTGCAGTCAACAGCAGGTGATTGAGAGTCCACGTTGGCGAAGACATGCTTCAGATCAAAGCTTCGTTACATCAGCTAACGTGTGATCTAATATGATGGTTCTGAAATAAAAGCAAAACATCTCCACTGGGTCTCCGTGACACCTTTCCTGTGGGATTCTGTGTTTTCCTTTTTTTTCTTATGGCTGGTGTCCTAGGACCGTCGGGTCTCGTTCATAAAGTGCCATAAAAAATGTATTTTCAGGTGTTTGAATACAAAAGGTGTCTGGAGCATTCACAGTGAGTGAGTAGGAGTCGATCCACTCACAACAATAAGGAAGATGTTTAGCTACTGTGCTTTCTGGTGTTGTACTGCGCTTAAATACTCAATGCACTGTTTCTAATCTGGCTCTGTGAACAAAACACTGTGACTTCTGCAGTGTGGTTTTTGTGTCACGTTGCCCTTCCTGCACCTTCTGCACACTGCTCTCCTGTCACGGTCCAGCTCAAAGCTGGACAACAGAGGGGACACCACATGAGTTCTAACTAAAATATGTTGTTTTACATAACTAATAAGACAAACTAACATAAAGAGAAACCAAAGAACACAACCAAACAGAGAGTCAAGGAGGAGAAAGGGGGAAAGTGTCTGACCTCCTGTGTTTATACTGCAGCCAGAACAGGTGAGCTGAATCCCACTGACGACCCCACTCCACCCACCAGGCTCCTGTGGAGGGAAAGGCTGCACAGAAAAGGTCGTCACAGCCCTCAAAAACAGTAGTTCCCAAAATGTACACACCTCACACATGCTCCTGTTGTGTGCTACCTGTGTGACATGACCACTGACGCCTGGTGAAACTTCCCTTGAAGGCGTACAAAGATATTCTGAGACGTCTGCTCTTCAGTCCTTCTTCACAGATCTACAGTAGGTTTGTGTTTCCAGTAACAGATTGATTGTAGCTGGAGTTTAATGTGTCCATCTCCTCAGATAACAGCCCTCCGTACCCCTGTCAGCCCTCAGGCGAGTGCTGCGCTGTAATATGCAGAAGTACCTGCGATAATGGGGATTTACATTGGCAACACAGAGCTACGCACATAAATTAAATGTATTCCTGTAGGCAAATAGTCGCCCCTGCTGCCTGCTCTGTAATCTGGTAAAAAATCATCTGGGAGGTGAAAGGGTAGGGTCACAACAACAGCCATTTCATTACTGTGGCGTAAATGTCCCCGGATTGAATTCAATCACAGAGCGATTATTTTTCCTCAGATTCCACTCTGCAGGGAATTGGCTGCTGTTTGCTGCTGACCTTTTCACGCCACGGCCATTTATCCCCAGGAATAATTGTTCAAATGGTTTCGCCGTCATATCCCTGAGTGCTGCGGCTTGTGGACCGTCGTCCATCCCATAATCTCCTGCTACTGACGAACACTGAACCGCTCTCATTCCCAGGTTGGTGTGAAACTCCAAAGAGAGCTCTGTTATTTCATCTTCCTGCTTTCCAACGTAAATAGATCAAGTTAACTTGAATTACTTGAAATGATTTAATTGCTTCTAGATTCTTTCTCCTGTGAACATCGCTGGTCTTTTTATTTTGACTTTGCTTTGAGTGTGAGGGCAGCTACAGTACATGGATTCATTGAGTCACAGCGTGCTCTAATCCAGCTTTGCATTTACACATCAGCACTTTAAATTAAAACTGAATTATTTAGTCCAACATTTGCTCTGATTTTATGCTTTTGATAAACTTTCTTGGACACATAGCAAAAAGACAAATAATAAAGATCAGATCATCGTGAACTGTTGTAAAATAATAAATGAGTAATTACTGTATTGTTAAAGATCTATTGTACTTTTTAATAGTCTGCTTCACTTTTGGTTTTATTTTTTAACCGTTGAACTTAAACCACTTATGTTGAAAAAGGATTTAATGAATCCTTTTGGAAAACTGAGACTATTTAATTAGTAGATTTGGAAAATAATACTTTAAAAGGCACAAATATAATTATTCATTATTATTATTATATTGTTATTTTTTTACCTACGTACATACACAACCTTTCTCAATCTTACCCACGTTTTGCAGCCAGCTGGCTTCGAACTATCACTGATTACTCAACCACCTAAAAACGATTCCTCCTTCATTTCCCTGTTTCCCTCTGGATGTGACTCATCCTGTGTTCAGCTGTGGAAGGCACCAACACCAGCAGCCTTTCTGTTTTTTTAAGGCTGCACCAGCCCCTGAAAGTGTGAATAATATTCAGTAAGGAGTAAAGGCTTAAGTGGGAAAGCTTTTAGCACATTATGCACTGGCAATTGCACGGTAATCGAATTTGCCAGTGCAGGTCTCTTATTAAATATCTGCAGCAGCGGATTTGCATTCAGGAGTCTCCTAATGGGCTTAGCTGCTCCCAGGATCTCTGGCTCGGTATTTATGTGAGCCTCCATCTCTCAGAGAGGAGAGGGAGTGACATTGAGGATGAGAGATGATCCCCACACACACACACACACACAAACACACACACACAGCTTTGAAAAAAATCTGAAGTCAGCATTTCAGGAACGTGATGCCTTCAGGTGCTCCCTGTGAACTTACGATGAGACTTTCTCACAATCAGACGTTCCAGCTTTTGAAAAATGTAAACTTTTGTGTGATGCTGCTGTAAACTGTCCAGAGCAGAGCAGTGGACAGTAACAGTGGAGAAACTGAGCCTGGAAACGTGCCGTGTGGACTGAGTCTGCACACGGATCTGTTGTCTCCATTAAAACTAGCTGAGCTGCAGCACATCATTTAATAATGTGCGATTCCTAATGTCACAGTAAAACTTGTCTGTTTCAGCTGAAGGACCTGGAAGGTGAGTGTGTAAAGGTTCCTGCTCAGTGCTGCCTCTGCAGGCTGGAGCTCTCACACACGTCATGTTGTCAAACTATCTACTGTACATTGTTCTGTTTGGAGGTTCTGATGCTGCATTTTCATGAAGCTCAGTCCAACACCTGACGTGAAGACTCAAGACAGCTCAAAAGTATTTCATCAAACTTCTCCAGGTGATAGATCACGGTCTTCAATCTGTGGATTTGAAGTCATGAAGACATTAATACTCTAAGAAATATCAGGTTCAAATTAAATCTTACAACATCTTTATCCCACATGGCCAGAGACTGTCTTCTAGTTAGGGTTAGGGTTAAATCTACTGTTTCGAGTTGTGAGGCGTGATTAGACATTTTGTCAGGTCAAAGTATCTTTATTAGCTTTTAGTATCTTTATTTAACTGTTGACATATTTTAATATGGCTTCAGTTTTAAGGTACTGACAACAGGCCGGATTTAAACCAGTCACCAAACAGCAAAACAGGATTTTATTAGTCCACACACACAGTTGTTCAAATCTTTGGTCATTATATATGATCTTAATAATAAGTAGTACAGTAGGACATGAGGACAGTATATAGTGATGTTGTATGAAATAATTTACGACAGTTCCTGTGAATGTAGTCATTTTAAATCTTTTTCTCATTTTAATTTTTGACTGTAATTTGCTGCTGTAATGAGTGACTCTAGTGCTGCAGACACTAAAGGTTAAAACCCTCCAGTAAAAACAGTCTTACTGTGACGTGAAGCTACTTTCTATAATATTTAAATTTATTTGTTTTCATATCTCAGGAGCTCCTTGACCTTAATTTATATGCGCAACGCAAAGTGCTGCTGCCAGGTGAGAGAAAAGGTTTTTACACACTTCTTACACTAATTAATAACCGGACAAAGATGTAACAGGATTAAATCATTGTGATGTATTTTACAGTTTTGCATTTTCAACAACACCAACATAAATATATATATATTTTAAGTTGGCTAAAACACTTTTATTCTAAACTGATTTCTTTTTATTTGAAAACACTGAGACCAAATCATTTGTGCGTTTCTGTTTGTATTTTAGAGACGAAAACAAATCTTAGAAAAATAGGTTTAAAACATGAATAAATAAATTAAATAAATTAATTAAAACGTGTGTCTTTCTGTTGCTGCTTATCAAACAATCAAACGGCACCATCCTGAGCAGATGTCTCCAGGAAGATCTCTGTTGTTGACATTTGGTATTTGTGGGTCTCAACATCTGTTCTGGGGTGAATCGTGTTTCTTATTTCTCTTATTTTGTGCAGTGACACTGAAGAATTCCATTTGTCTAAGTGCGTTTGTCAAATCGCTCCGTCGCTGCCTGGATGACTGGATGAAATGAAAACCACCTCCTCTCCGACCACACTCTCCGTATTTTGGTTCCTTTAAATAAAATAAAAAAACTGACGGCCTCTGGTCATTTTAATTGGCTGCTCGGGATCGGAGCTGCTCTGGGGCCGCGGGAGTGTGACGTGGAAGTGGAGGCAGTGATTGGAGGGCAGAGTGGAATTATAAGGGGAGGGCGAACCGGACTGAAGCTTCCCAAAGAGCAGCCGGCCTCAGACCTGCCACTGAAAGACGCGCACTAACCTTCGGACTTCACCATGCATCCAGGCAGACTTCCAGCTCGACAGTGACAAGTGTTTCCAGTACAGTGAGTGTCCGTCCAGAGGAGCAGCCTGTGCGTAAAACCCGGGAGAAACTGCGCGTATCGACGCCGCCTTTTGCCTCCTCCGCTGGGAGCCGAACAGGCGGACTTCAGTGTTTCTGGAGGATTTTTTTAAACTTAAAACGGAATATTTTGGTTCAAGACTTTTCACCGACATGGAGTACACATCATCCCCGAAACCGCAGCTCTCGTCCCGGGCAAATGCTTTCTCCATAGCCGCCCTGATGTCCAGTGGGAAACCCAATAAGGACAAGGAGGCGGAGGAGAACACCATCAAGCCTCTGGGTAAGAAAGGAAAGGGCCGGAGTGGAGAACATGAACGCAACACCTATCGAGTTTAATACGAGTTCATTTGTGGGTTAGATTCCAGGTAGAGATTCCACCTGGACTGGAGAATAAAGTAACACATGACGAGGTTTAATCTGTGTTTAAGTTAATATTAAAGATGTTACTGTTGGTTTAAAAAGACTTTATTTGACTTAGAAATAAATAAAGAGAGAGACAGAGGAAATAAATCTAAATGTTATAACAAGAGTGCATGAAAATAAAATTAGATCAAATATGAACCGTGATGTGAGCGAAGTAAAAAAACAAACGTTCAAATGATTTACTTATAAAAAAGGAAATAAGAATTCAAATAATCATTTAGAAAAGTTCCGAGCTGTAATTTAACGAGATTTACAAAACAGCCTGTGACCAATGTGAAGTGTTGTGAATGTACAACAGCTTTATAAACGTTATTTAAAACAGGAAATGGAGACAGTGTGTGTTTTAACCAGAGATCTAAGAATAAACAGAACATCAGTCTGCTGTGTCTCTTTTTATCTATTTATTTATTTTAACAGGAGCTTTTGTCACTTGCAGCTTTAATGAATTAATTAATAGAAACCCACTGAAAACAGGTTGTTGAGCCAAATTAAATTTGAATTAGTGTCTGTCCATCGTTTAAAAGAAAAATAAAAAGCAGACAGAAAAGTTTGTATTACTTTTATAATTTAATGGAAATTATTAAACATGTCACTGAAATTCCAAATGTAAACTGCATATATATATATATATATATATATATATATATATATATATATATATATATATTATGACAGTTATTTTGTTTTATTTATTTATTGATTATCCTGCAGAGGTTTATTTTACATTTAGCTACTACAGAAATATAAAATGCATGTATTTAAACTAGATTCTGGTTCCGTGGCTTCATCCAAACGCATCAGTTCCATTTATTCATGTAAAACTTTTATAATCCGCTGTTTTAAACATTAAATCTTCTTCTTCTATTTACTCATAAAGAACAATTCGTGGAGAAGTCCTCCTGTAACCAGCCTCTGGCCGACATGTCCTCTCTGGACGGACACGGGGACTTCAGCGGGAGCGCGCCCGCGGTGTGCACGGAGCCGCTCATCCCGACCAATACCGGCATCCCTAGCGAGGAGATGGCGAAGATCTCGTGCAGCCTGGAGACCAAAGAGCTGTGGGACAAATTTCACGAGCTCGGTACCGAGATGATCATCACCAAGTCCGGAAGGTACCGACCCGAGACAGTTTGGACACTTCGATGTTAAAATGACTGAAGTTTAACAACAACAACAACAACAGGATCTGATTATATGATAAATACCAAATAGGAAATAAAGGAACAGCAGGAAAACATGTTTTTATATCATAGACAGAAATATGGAATAAAGCCTTTTATAAAATGACATTTATAACATTATGTTTGCAGCGAGGACACTGAGGTCATGAAGGTTATTAGTACACGTCACAAGCTGTAACTGACACTTGACAATATTTAACCTACATTTAAGATAGAAGAATATTTAATACCAAATATTTTATTAGTTTTATTTCTGCAGTATATAATATATAATTAGTTATTCGTTAATTACGAATAAATAAATAAAAAAAAAGGTTAAATATATAAATACACAGTAGAAAGGTGTAAGTGTGGACCAGTAAAGATTTAACTTGTTGTCCGAGCAACAGAAATGTTTTTGCTGCCACTTTTACAATAAACATTACAACACAACCCAGGAATTATTTTATTTAGTTCAAACCCAATGAACACACCTGAAAATACTGTTAACGAATAATGAGAATAATAATATTATTATTATTATTATTATTATTATTATTATTATTATTATTATTATTAATAATAATAATAATAATAATAATAATAATAATAATAATAATAATAATTGCCGCCTCTTCCTCAGGAGGATGTTCCCCACAATCCGGGTCTCTTTCTCCGGGGTGGACCAGGACTCGAAGTACATCGTGCTAATGGACATAGTCCCGGTGGACAACAAGCGGTACCGGTACGCCTACCACCGCTCCTCCTGGCTGGTGGCCGGCAAGGCCGACCCTCCTCTGCCCGCCAGGTACGGTCCCTCAGCCCCCCCCCCCCCACACACACACACACACGTGTCTGGTGTCTAACACCTGCTGTTATTATTATTATTATTATTATTATTATTATTATTATTATTATTATTATTATTATTATTATTATTATATATTTTAAGTACAAACTTTGTGTCGGATATAAATTAGAAAATTAAAAGATCCAAATCTTCAGCATCAATTTGTCCAGTTCGTTTATTCACTGAGAGGAACTGCAGCGTGTTTCTTATCATTTTAATTCTTTTACCTGGAGACACTCGCAGCAGACTTATTGAACTGTCTAATGAGGATCCTAAGATCTACCTCCTCACCTCGCCTCTCTCCCTCTCCGCCTCCAGACTCTACGTCCACCCGGACTCTCCGTTCACCGGGGAGCAGCTCATGAAACAAATGGTTTCCTTCGAGAAAGTCAAGCTGACAAACAACGAGCTGGACCAACACGGACATGTGAGCACTTGTTTTACTCTTTTAGAGAAGAAATAAATAAATAAAAAGAGAAAACACAGGAGGCACGACCTGAGTTCATGTGGCTGAGGTTCAGATGATGCTTTCAAATCGAACTTGTGCAGAAGTTGTTTTCAGGTCAAAGGTTCTGGTTCGTATTTATTTATGGTTAATATTGAATTTAACAAGTTTTAATTCAGGGTGTTCTCCAAATGAATACTACAACCTCGGAGCTAAATGGGCCTTCTGAAGACGATGGTCGAGCTTTGTCTCTCTGACGGTAGAATTAGTTTCCTGACTCGAGCTTTGCTCCTGAAATCCTCCTTTCGCTGAAGGCATCGTGACAAGTTCAAACAGGGAAGAGGCTGAAAAACATGTGTTTGATCCATTAATGAGCGAAGAGAACATCCTGAACCTCACCCAGGTCTCACTGCTGTGTGTGTTTGTCTCTCGTTGTTTTATTTCTTCCTCTGGATGTAACTGACAGGAGGCCTCTGGGCTTCGTACACGTAGCTTTTAACCATTTTCATGAAGTTTCCTGCAGAAATAAATCTTAGTAAAACAAATCATGGCTCATACAGACGAACAACTCAAATAAAATAAATTGAATGGATTATATTTAATATTATACTGTAAAACAAATAGACTCCATGTAGTGAGAGACATGTTTTATTATTATATTTATTATTATATTATTATTAGTGCAGCTGAAGCTCTGTGATTTTGATAAATACGTTTTTACATTCAGCTTCATTCACAATGACTTAAAAACTAAATACATGATTTGCACCTTTGCGGTTTTGTTAAAGGTCACTTGACAGAAATAAAGTAGACCTGTCTCTGTTGATGAGTTGTGGTAAAAGAACTCTTTAAATGATGAAAACATGACTTTTGTTCAGTAGTAAATTAGACTTCAGTGACATAAATAAAAGTGCTGCATGGAGCCGGCAGCAGCAGCATCTGAAGCTGAATTAAATTCTATTGTTTTAGTCTCTGAATCTTTGTCACTCGCCTGAATAAATAAGAACCGAGCTCACAACGCTTCACAGTTCCATCTGTATTTCTCTTATTTGTTAATGGACAGAGGTGAGAAGGGATCATAGGCCACATTTTGCTGGGCTGATGCTGATGCTGCAGTGTTAACTTCTTTATCGGCTTCACACTCGTCTCTGAGCCATGTTCGTCCTGTCTTCCCCGTCTGTCTCTGTCTGACTCTGTTTTTCTGTCCTTTCCACTACGGTTGTTGGATGTAAGGACTTTTTATCTTAGAGTAAAGAGTCACTAATTGAACGTGTCACTGTTTCTTTATTACTGTTGTAGATTTAACATTTATTTAAATTTTTCTTGTTTATTTGTTGGCAACATTTTTATCTCTTCATAAAATTCAAACTCTTATCTCTCACACGTCCCGTTCACTGTCTCTTGTTAGTTTTCTATTTTGTTTTATTGCATTTTCTTACTCACAGGTTTCTGTAGCATGTACAGGAGGCTGCCGCTGAATTTTACTGTGCAATCCAAATTATTCTAACTGAACTGATCTGAGCCTCATCTCTACGTCTTCCTGTCTCACCTTTAATTTGTTGTCGTCCTGTCTGCAGATCATCCTCAACTCAATGCACAAATACCAGCCTCGGGTCCACATCATCAAGAAGAAAGACCACACGGCCTCGCTGCTCAACCTCAAGTCTGAAGAGTTCCGCACGTTCGTCTTCGTCGAGACCGTCTTCACAGCCGTCACAGCCTATCAGAACCAGCTGGTGAGTGACTGATGACTGACATACGCCAGAGCTTCCTCCACACCTGTAACAGACAAACTCTAGTGTTAGTTGTGAAATTATTTTCAGATACTAAGTGTAGTGGCTGTTGTGGATCAGCAGGTGGATTTGACCCAGTTCACTTTAAATCGTAGATGTTCAATTTTTTTGTTCTTTGCAGGACGACAGTGTGATTAAAAGATGATATTAGATATTATTTTATATCTTTATCGCATCTTTGTCTGTTGAGGAAACAGTGGGAAAAGATTCTGAGAGATGAGCGCGTGGTGTAAAAAGAGGAGGAAGAACTGACCTTTGTCTCTCACCTGCTGTGTTTTCCCAGATAACCAAACTGAAGATTGACAGTAACCCCTTTGCCAAAGGTTTCCGGGACTCCTCCCGGCTGACGGACATGGAGAGGTACAGGGGGTTCCTTTGTCTCACTGCTGTTTCTCCTCATTAGGACAGAAGCTGTTTCCGTTTGTGTGAAATGTTCCGCGTTAGATCCAACATCTGTAGCTGTCACCGTCACTCTTTGCTTTACTTTCTCTTCGTCCTTCATTCTTCACAGCGTTTCTTTTACCTCAGATTTTTTATTCACATCTTCTCTTTAATTCCATCTTTCATTTTTTACCTGTTTGTCCTTCTCTCCTTGTTTGTTTCCTCCTTTTCTATTCTGTCTTTTTCTTTCTACTCTCTCTTTCATCTCCTTCCTTGTCATTTCTCTTTTCTTCCTTCTAATTTTTCATTACTCTTCCCTTCATTATTACTCATTTTATTTACTTTTTGTTTTTGATTTTATTTTACTATATTGTACGAACAGACACACTTTACAGTTACATACCCCCCTCCTGGGGATTTTTATGGACGCTGCCAAAACACACTCTTCTCGTAATTCCTGATTCCGGCACGACGGCCAAAATCAGCTGACAAAATCAAACCATCTGCCCATTTCCCTCAATCAAACATCCCAAACAGAGACTGTCGAAACACAGCCAGACACTCCTCGCACCCTCCTCCTCCTCCTCCTTCTTCTTCTTCTTCTGTCTCTTTTTTTGAAGGCTGTGAATTAGGCCTGATCAATTGATCTTCAGGGAGCTGCAGAAATCACATTAGTCTGGAGTCGGCCACTGCACTAAAACACACTGTAATTCAATTGGCTGCAGTGACTGATTGAAACCAGCATGTCCCGCCTCCCCCTTGCCTCCCTCCAGCCCTGCTGTGCATTGTGGGAGTTTGCTGTGGCCTCTGCGCCGGAGGGGTCTGACGCTGATAAAAACACACACATTTGTACTCCTCTGCTGACAGATATTGCACTTTCCTAACCTAATTGGAGGGAGGGGAGCTGCAGTGGAGGGGGGGGGCTGCTAATGTGGACGCATGGCTCTCATGATGCAGACCACTTGCCTGTCCGACCACAAACACACACACACACACACACACACACACACACTCTCTACCTCCCCCAACAATTTGCGTCACTGTGTTTGAGAAGTGCTGTCTGACAAGACTCAAATGAGCTAATGCACTTTGTGGGATAGTGAACACACACACACACACACACACACACACACACACACACACACAGAGGACACAAATATTCAGATTAGTCCTTTCCAGCACGAGCTGCTCAAACACTGACGGTGAAACAAAGAGATTTATTTTGGGGCTCTCTCTTTGGCTTTTGCTGCAGGGAAAGTGTTGAGAATCTGATCCACAAGCACTCATACGCCCGGTCGCCAATCCGAACCTATGCTGGTGATGAGGAGAACCTGGGCGAGGATGGGCACTCAGCACACACCAGAGGTGAGAAAACTGCTGCTGTTTGTCTTCTTAGACAACAAACTGCAGTAGTAATGAATGATTTCATCTAATTCATTACAGCATCTAAAGAAGATGCTGTAATGTTGTTTCAATATCAGCCTGTTATCCATCCGTTGTTGGACGACATGTAAAACATAGATCATCACCGGATTTATCATCCCATGTACCATATTTACATCCACCCATGTCTCCTGCAGGCTCTGCATTCACCGCCTCAGACAACCTCTCTCTGAGTTCCTGGGTCACCACCACCTCGGGCTTCTCCGGCTTCCAGCACCCACAGTCGCTGTCTGCCATGGGCACCACCACCGCCTCTCTGCCCCACCCCATCCAGGGCTCCCTGCCTCCCTACAGCCGGCTGGGCATGCCGCTGACGCCCACTGCTCTGGCCGGAACCATGCAGGGCAGCGGGCCGTCCTTCCCGTCCTTCCATATGCCCCGGTACCACCACTACTTCCAGCAGGGGCCGTACGCTGCCATCCAGGGACTCCGCCACTCCTCCACGGTCATGACGCCCTTTGTATGACTCCGCTGTGGGGAGGAGGTGGCTGAACCTCAGTCTGATGCTCACCCCCAATCCAGTGCAACAAGTGATTACTTGGAGCCAGCTCACCACTCATTCAGTTCGTATCGTTCCCTCTGGCCTTTGTAAATAGTTCACCTGCAGTGATGTAATAGTAACGACACAAAGAGGCGTGCTGAAGGCAAATCCAGAAAAAAAAGACAGACTGAAAGACTCAAGGAGCTGTGGAGACTCCACAGAGGTCCAGAGGGTTCTTCAGACTCTTTGACATTGTACAAAAACTTATGACCTCAACACAAACTATAAAACCTGATGCAAGATGATAAAGGAGCATGTTGGATCTCGCCCTTGAAGAACAGAATGTGGATCCTCAACTAAAACTCATTTTCACTATGTTCAGAAGACCCTGCCGCCCTTGAAAGATTTACAGTCACGACACTAAAGTTTTACAGGTGGCAGGGACGCTGCTGTTTGGAGAGACTCATCACAACAAGGCTCAGCTGAGTCCGAACATTTCAGCATATCACAGAGGCAAGAAGAGCTATTTCAGCTTTTCTGTGTTTTCTAGAAAGCCAGCCATATGTACAGTTCAAACCTTCACGCGCTGATGGAAATAATGTCAAAAAATATGTTAAAATACGTTGTACAGAGATGAAAACCACATTTACTCTTAGGAAAATTCTCACTATAGAGTGCAAAAAAATAAAAAAACAAAAACAGGACGCATGCTGACTGCAGTAGACAAACACTGGGTACATTTTAGATGGAATATAAGCTCCTCTGTGACAATGGTGAAGGATTTTTTGTTGGCTTTACAGGAAAAATACCATGGCTTGATACAGCACCACAAAGCCTTGCTGCTAATTTGTCCCGGTAGTCACTCATTATATAGCACTGACTAAAATCACCTGCAGCCTAAAGAGCATTTCCTCTGAACCACCATTATAAAAGAGAAGTCTGTGAAACAGCTGACAGGACAAAGACATTTTAATCCATTGAGGTTTTATACTTAGAACATTTTTCAGAGATAAGAAAAATGATTTAAAGTGTAAAGGCTATGGATTGAGCAGGAAAAACTCTAGTTTATGGTGGATAACCCAACTGTAAATAGACTTTTTATGTGGGTTCAACTTGACATGCACATTTCTGCCATTAACCATTCACAAACTGTCTGTACAGAACTGATATTTGAGCCCAAAATGGAGCCATACTTTATTTCACTAGTCTAATTTACTAAAACCGGCCTCACATTGTGCCCTAATCTGTTTCCACTGGTCTTAAAGGAAAGAAACCAGCAGCAGGAATTCATTATTCACATATCCTGTGTGGCAGAAAGCGGTAAGAGTGGTATTGGTTTTTAATTTTTCCATATCAATCATAGGAATCTGTGTAGAAACATGAAGCCTTCTCCTGGTTTACAGATGCTGAGTGCAGCCTTTTAGCAGCCGGTCTTTAACGGGTGTTACTGAGGTGATTCATGACTGCATCAGACATTGTCGACACAGCGTCCACACCTGGAAATAATGGTTCCCTGCTCTCATTTAAAACATGCAGGCAGGAAGAAGCTGCTGGAGTCCGTTCACACGCTCAGTAACGGAGCAGGTGCATAAAAAACAGCAGCTCGCTGGTTTAGTGAGCGGGTCTGTCATGACTGGGTTTCTCAATTCGACATCTGGATAACATGAGGCCTGTTGCACATACGCTGTTCAGACTTTTTGCATATTGTTAATGTGCAGTTCATTTGATCTCATCTGTGGAAAACTTCTCTTCGCTCCTTTATCTGTAAAATACATTTTTCCTTTATGAACCACACAGTCAACACACCACTGAAAATAATCTTAATGTTTCTTTTTGTATGCCATAATCTGAATACGACACCGAACAAGATTGTGTTTTGACGATTTTTATGTGCAATATATTTATTTTGCTCCCTGGAAATAATATGTATGTACTATGCCGCATTTAAAATAATAGTTATTTGTAAACCTTGAGAAATATATATCACCACAAAAACACTGAGTTATTTTTTTTCACTGACTGAAAATGTGTTCACTGTTCCCTCTCTTTATCAAAGAATCACAGACTGTCCGAAATAAATGAAATCATGAAACTATTTGCATCATATAATGAACCAAAGCCTGTTTTTATGAAGAAATCTGTATCTGCTAGTTTGGAGTTTACACAATGAAACGGCAGAATGGAATATATCATTAAAAGTAAGGGGAGAAATCTGTAAGTGTCATGAAGAAAGACAAAAGCACAGCCTTACTCTTCCTGTTTTACCATCACAAACATATCCCACATCACCACCTAGTGTTCAACTGTAGACAGTGTTCACCTGCATTATGTCTGTCAGGTCGTTCATAACTCCTAGAAGTTAAATTCCTATTTCAGCTTTAAATTAAAACAGTAATCATTTTACTTTAATGGAACAGAACATGACAAATCACAATGATATTTATCTAATCTGACAAATTAGTCCTTTTTCAGATGTGTATGTGCAAATAAATATAACTGGACAATTTATTGTTATTGAGGAACTTGTGATATTTTTAATTAACTCAATGCGTATATGTACGTTATTTTCAATCCAATTAAAAAAGAGGAGCTGTTTTCACTTAAAATTAAATTAAAACATTTCACTCATCTCGTTGAATTAAGGTAGTAGTGGTAGTATAATAGTTGAGAAAACTTGAATCAAATCAAACAAGACTAGTCTTCATACAACACATGATTCTAATGAAGCTGTCAGTTTTCTTGCTTTTGGTAATTTAACTGTACATATGTATATATATTTATAAACCATTACAACTGAGAAATAAAAGCCCCACGATCTTTGAGTCACAGATTTTATTACTGTCCCACACATAACTGCAGCAGAAGCTTTAAAAACCCGTTCTTACATGTTACAGAAGAACCACAGCATTACATAGCAGTAACTACTATGTAATGCTGTGGTTCTGTTAGGCTACGTGTTGCAGGACGGCCTGCAGGAAGCTAGCATGCACAAAACCAGAAAACCCGATGTGGTTTACTGTTTACAAAGTGCAGCCTCGATGATGATGTGGGTTGAAAAAGGAGTGAGCAGTTTGCACTACACAGTGGGAAGGTTCACAGTGGAAACATGGGGTAGTGGACAGTGAGAAAAGAACAAGGCTATCCAGGACTACTCAGTAATACTGTGAAAAACATGGCAGCAAGTATAAAAACAGAAATGAGTAAGTGGACCGTTATCTACAAGACAATAAGTGATGCACTATAAGTTCTTCCTATAGCTGCTAACATATATACGCCAACATCTGCCATGAACTGCTGGATGCAACAGCAGGATGCTGCTCTCGTGAACTGAGGAGTGTGTTGGTAGCATCACTGATGTGTTGTCTCTGTCTGGGATCATTTCTGATGAGACAGTGACCTCATCGTCATCCTGCTTTAAAACTCACCCACCAGACGTCTTAACACGTGAGGTGCGTGTGGTATTAATGTTTCATACAGGAAGATGTTCGCTACATCAGCATTAAAACACTGAATCATGTCGTCCAGCAGCACATAGTTTGACTCTTTATGGGATGAAAAGCACAAGTTCAGCTTTGATTGTGCTGCTGGTTCACCAGCAACGCTTAGTGAGCCAGTCACAGTGTGACTTCTATCGTGTAGATGGTGATGAGATAAAGACGGTAAGAAACCAAAACATACTGATAATGCTGCAGAAACTCAGTCAGTACAGAAGGATGTGGCTGAGGTGGTTACCAGCACAGACAGCTGAGAATGTGCAAAAGGATATGAAGAAATAGGTTCGTCTGTGTCCCGTGTAAGCGATCAAAACTCAGAAACTAAGGTGTAGGGATTAGTTATTGGTTTAAAGTTACACCGTGGCAAGAAACAAATGTTGTCTACCTGCAGGTGGGAATTAATTCCCATGTCTCACGTCCCATTCACTTGTCTATTCAAATTCTAAACACCTAAAGTCCCTCACTGCAAACACAAAAAAATATCTGACACAGACCAATTTAATTAAATATGAAAAGTACTGATGGACAAAATTAGATCGATAGTCCCGTTCAGTCTGAATTCTTTCAAGGATGTTGCTCTCCAGTAAAATCTGCCATAAATGTTCAAATGAGCACTGCAGCGTTTTACATTTTAGGCATTTTGCTGAAGTACTTCAACAAGAAAAAAATACTAAAAACTCATTTTCATATGCACTAAACCTCGTTAACGTGGTGTCACTCTCACATACAATGCATGAACTTAAAAACAACCATATTTGCACTATTGACTCTAGCATGAAGTACACACACTCATACACATAAACACACAGCGGTCTATCACCAGACCCATCACCCGCCACCGCAGACGATCTGACGGATCGATGGCTGGACGTTAGTAACTGTTTCACCAGGAAGAAGGCCCCACTTCTGCCCTGATAAGAATCGGTTACATCCTTCGAAAATAAATAAATAAACAAATAAATAACATCCAGTGTGGCTCTGATTGGATTAAAGGGAGAGGGGAAGGGCAAGACAAGCCACCATGAGGTATGGCCTTCCAAATTGGAGCTAACAGTCGGGCCAGAGAGTCCATTTTGGGGCATAATTTACACAGTGAGGAACATGAGTTGAATCTAATGTCATTTCCATCAATTTTGCATTTTGGCCCTTTTTTCCTTCCCTCAGGCTTTTAGCGGTCATTTGAATCGTCTGGCAGAGGACAGCCAGCGAGCATTACAATGTCGGAGACGACGTTTAGCACAGCAGCAGAGTGAGAGGTGGTTCTTTATGGTGTGGTGACTGGCTGCAGTACAGCAGCATGTATCCACTGCTGCACCATCTCGCAAATGGCTAACAATATGCTAATAGGCTAAGAGTACAGAATCGGCCCAGACAAGCCACTTAATGGATGTTTTATCTGCAGGTCAAGAGTCTCATCAGCTGCAATCTCCCCTGACAAGATGTGCCAAGTCAAATTTAGCGATAAAGTGCTTTTAACAAACAGGCCACAAAGTGCTTCAGGGAGGACAAAGGACACAATCACGCCGAAGAGTTTGTGGTGAAATGTGAAACCTGTTGGCAAACAATAGAAAAATCATTTCAGACGAAATATACCTTGAAAGCAAAGTTGCCCGAGGACAAACAGACGACAAACTAATTTCACTTCTTGCCCACAAACGATTCGACTTCTGCTCAAACACAAATGATTTTGCTAAAGGTCCCTAAGACCGAATGTTGTCTGACATCGAAGCTGCAGCAGTTTCTTCCAGACGTACTCTGATATTTAAGTGCTTTTTAATAGTGCTATCGTGAGATAAGTTAAAAATCAGTGTTGGAAAGTAACAGTTTTCAGATATTTTCAGGTTTTTGACTTAACCTTTAAAAAATACTGCACATGAAATAACCACCACTATACATGTGACTGAATATACAAGGAGAACATGAACTAAGAGAATGTATAACAACCAAAGAGACTCACATTTATGCAAACACGTGTCGTTGACTATAGTATGTTGTTCTACAACAGGTGCATTTATGTTTGGGAACCAATTGAATCACACGATAATCATGTTAATCACGACACATCTTGTATGTACCGTATTTTGACAGTAAGGAGAAGGAGGCTTACGCTGGCAAAAAGATGCAAGTTTGCTTTCAGTGTCAGACACAGGAAATCCACTTAACATTTAGTATGATATTGCCTTTGACACAGGCCTGAGTCAACACTAGAGCTTGACCGATACCAGATTATTGAGGCCC
The DNA here is from genome assembly GCF_900324465.2 of Anabas testudineus. Taxonomy (NCBI): domain Eukaryota; kingdom Metazoa; phylum Chordata; class Actinopteri; order Anabantiformes; family Anabantidae; genus Anabas; species Anabas testudineus. The sequence continues at coordinate 3,525,873 of NC_046625.1, forward strand.
ACTTAAAGATGTGGCTGTATGCAACCTGAGAGGAAGACTGCATTAAGTACTTCTTCCTCCTCTGTACGTTTTTGGGTTGTAAGGAATATTTAGTCTTCAACATTTATACTTAGTTTAGAGTAGAAACATGCGTTTATTTGCATTTTCTTTTGCTGATTTTATTGAATTTAGTTTAAATTAGCACTATGTTTGGAGTACCTAAATTATACTTTGTGTTGGCATGTCAGCTTTTTTATTTTAATTAATAACTGAACCTCATCCATTTCTCTGTAATGAGCAAAAGTAAACCAATAATATCATCATACTGATGTACTGGTCAAGCTGAAACTTTTCCGGCACATGCTCAGTCAGTGTACTTTTACTGAAAGCTGGTGCTCTGGTGAATCACCATCTCATCCTCAAAGGTGCCACGCTCCCTATCTCTCCTCCCCGTCTTCTCTCCGCTCACCTAATAAACTCTCTCTGTCTCCTTTCTCTCCTCCATGGCAGGTGTCCAGCTCAACTGCTGCGTCTCTAAAGACAACGAGGTCTGATAGCAGGGAAACAGGAGCGAGCCAGCTGCATAACAAGGACTTATTATGATGATGAAATGTCCTACAAGGCCCCAAACACCCTCTTAGAGAAATCTCTCCCTCCGATAAGGGGATGCTAACCCTCGCTCCAGATCCGTGGGGATGAGGGAGGAGGAGGGATCCTAACCTGATTGGATCGGCGGCTTGAGAGGGAGGGCAGCGTAACAAAATCAAATAGCCGTCAAGCCGCTGTCATGCATAATTAATTGGGCCTTCTACGACCAACTACACAAAAATCCATGGTCATTCGATTAGGGGGTTTTGGAGGACTCTCTGAAGTGCATCACTGTCTGAGCTGCTTCCCCACTCACCTCTCTATCTGTGAGCATAGTGTCAGCAGTGCAAGTCTGCGCAAGTCTACCTGAAACATCCAACAGGAAAAAACTTTCATTAAGTTTCCATCCTCTCAAAACTCAAGGTCAATTCGACTCCCAAAATTTACAGTTCTCAGCAAGTGAAGTCTATGAAACACACTCTCCCAGCCCCTCGGCTGCCGTACTGTACAGTAACAATTACAAACCAGCGACGACTGCACTAACACCTAGTTTTGTTGGTATTTCTTGGGCAAATAAAAAAATTATGTAATGATGGTGCTACATTTTAAATTCAAGACACAGTTATCACAATTCTTCGTAAGGGAAACACAAATTGAATTGCAGTAAGGTCTGTTGAAGCGTTTACTCCACTTACATCGTACGATACATCGTCTTTGAAACATCCTTAGAGCTCTAGAAATTTGAACTGACATTTGCCTTCATGTAGATTAAGGTTTTACGAACATTTAAAGTTAAATTGTGCTTAGTTTCATACAGAAATCATGTGATTCAGATATGTTGTCTCCTCTAGAAGCTTCAAGAGCTGAACCAGAATTTAAGTTCTGTTGGCATTTGTTTATCATCTGCCCTGGTTGTTAACTTCTGTAAATCATTCTGTCTCTTCTTTTTCATAAAAGCACTTTATAATAAAGATTTTGTTATTTATTTTGCAGCACAAGAAATGTTTCTAAAATGATTAAGAGTTTACCCATAATTTATTGTTGCTAGTTTAATGTCAACTAAAAACAGACTAACAGAATACAAACACAGCTGGGCTGGATCAAAGTGTGCAAAGAAGAAACCCACTGGTCAAAGTCCTATATTAAGACGTTCAGTCTGTATTAAGTCAAATTACTGCAGCATTTGTGTGAACGCTGCCACCTGCAGGACTTTAGAAAAAACTACAGAGTACAGTACAAGGAAAACACATCAGACAAGTTGAATTACATCAATATTTTTATTGAAAAATGCATAAATTCAAGAGAAGATGCATATAATTACATGTGTAAATAGATAATGTTCAAATACACAAAGTGGGAAAACAGTTACACAAAGTAGCTGCAATGTCTATATGCACATCATGTGCATAGATGAAAGTGTCTTTAAGGATGTGGCTGTCATGGTTTGTTAAGGGCACACATAAGAGATTCCTGTTTCTCTTTTGTGATCTGGACCACATCCCTCCTGTCAGTCAGAGTCCAAAGAGTTCAGAGGATCAAAATTTCAGAAGTACGACCTTATCACTGCTTATAATGGAAGACGGCTCCGTCCAACATCTCACCAAAATAAAGATTTCACTGCTGAAGCATTTGCTGTTCACACAGTGTGATATTTATTTTAGAAATATTCGTTTCGTCTCCTAACCCTTGGCAGAACTCACACTGCCCATAGAGTTTAGACTGTGTTGTTGGCAGCATGAAGGAGTTTAGCAGCAGACTGGACCACGCAGTCTCAGATAAAAGGGGTTTTGACTGTATCTGAAGATGGTTTGGTGGTGAACTGAATATTTATAAATGTTTTTTTCTGTAGAGTACCTGCTGGCAGGAGAGGATGATAGAGATGTAGGGGAGTCTACCTAGTTGGCCGGGCGGGGCCGTCCCTCTGGGATGAGCGAGGTGAAGAAGGTGCTGATGAAAGACCACGCGGTGGTGAGGAAGTGTGGCTCGGGAAGAGCAGCAGCAGCCTGGGCCTGGTCCTCAGGAACTCCGCCTCCGTCCTCACTGCTGTCGTCATCCTCCATTCCCTCGTCCATCAAACGCTCCTGACGAGATACAGGAATGGTTACTGAGGTACAGATAGCGGGGGCACAATGCTACATACAGACCAGCAATCTGATTATCGCTCTGTTAATGAGGGACATTTGTTTTGTTCTTTTAACAGGAGATCCCCACACTTTATACGATCTAGTTTAAAAAGTAAAAATAATTATAAATGGGATGTTCAACACAGAATTTTACTCAGACAAATGCAGAGGATTAAAGTGTAGTTCTTATGTATATAAGCTGGGTCTCAGCTTTTATCTGGCCAGTGAAAACAACTGTATTAGTTCATCCATCTTATAGCCTTGATAACAGCCTTGGGATACATTTTTTAAGAATTTCAGGAACTTTCGGGATTTGTTTCAGTAGCTTGTAGTATGAATTTTACGGCATGCCAGCATTCTCTAGCTTACCATTTCCTGTATGTCTTGGTGCCTCTCTGCCTCCTCCCGAGGAGCCCCAGCGTTTTCTCCTCCTCTGAGGTTCTGCTGCTCCATCCTGAAGGGAAACCAACCAGCCTGGTGCCTGAATGAACATAAGGTTTCATCTTTAAAAAGGTGTAGATTGATTTTGGAAATGGTACCTAAACCTGCTTATGCTTAGAAATTAGAAAAATTGAAAACATTTTTTCAACGTCATGCTGCATCGACTTACAGGTAGACAAGCAGCATGGCACCGACCACCATGACGAAGCGGCTAAAAGATGAATAGAAGTACACGATGCTGAGCAGGACGCCAGCGCGGGACACTGTGTACAACCAGTCTAGCCAATCGCGGTTCAGCTCATCATCATTTAACACCGGCCCACCCTGTGCATTCATCTGGATGTTGGGGTTGTCTGGCTGGTTCTCTGGTAAGGGGTTGGGGGCAGGGTTAGGCCCCAGCGGGGGCTGCACACCTTCGTTTGGCTGCGCAGGCTGATGGGGGACGGTGGAGGGTGGCGATGCAGGCGCGGTGGTAGAAGGCTGAGAGGCAGCTACTGCTGCTTGACTTCAGCAGGTGAAGAGATGAAAAAGAAAACGTACACATTTAACAACTCAAACACAGTTTGACGCCTTTAACTAAAGAGAAATAACAAACATTAAATACAAATATTTTAGGGAACAAAATGTTCCCTAAAATATTTTATTAATATGTCCACCAAAGCAACTTCTCTGTTTTGTAACTCTGCAAACTTCACCTGAGCTCATGTTTAATCAGGACAAACACGGATGTAATTAGTAAGTTCAGCGTACAGTAGTTAACAATACAGTCTCACAACAAACGCTAAGAACGTGTCTTCAATGCTGTTTATAATCGTGATGGTGTAGGAATTAGAAGGAAGACTTACTATTGCATGTAGTACTGGCGTGCGTACATCTGCTGCCACCACAGCATCTGCATGGGCATGTACATGGGGTGGGGGGGCATGTTAGCAGGGAAGCCCCCTTGTAAAGGGACCTGGGCTCCTTCAGGCCTGTGAAACAATGGCAGCGTCACACTAAACAACACGTCTGGTACCTTCTGAGTGTTTCAATGCTGTGACCTGAATCAGAATTCTAACTACTTCCTGTTCTGCTTTCAGTACAACCCACTGCACAAAAACACCACATCACAAACTAGTCTTTAAATTTTAACATTTTCCAGGGCCTACATATTTTACTGATATAAAGCAAATTATTACATATTAATAAAAATTTGCTTTATATCAGTTTTATTGTGATATTAGAGACTTGCTTACCACTGAGGGACACCAGTGGGGGCTTGCGGGTTGTACTGGGGAATGCCACCACGATACCTTAGCCCATCAGAACTTACTGGGACGGAGGAGGAGGCCGGCTGAATGTTCTGAATTGGTGTGGTGGCAGGAGAAGTGGAGCCAGCACTGTCTGAACTCTGAGTGACAAGATGTGAACACCAATCATTAAATAATCAACACATGGAGCAGGGTTATTAATGTATACTAAGATGAAAGCATCAATTCATTGATGTTGTTATTTACAACCACATTTACATTTGATACAGTATGTGTATACAGTCTACTCATATCCATATCGAGTCGCAGTGCCCTAATCTCATCTGCCACGTATGCAAATTCTGCACCACGTGAAATGTCACTTTCTGCATGAACATCTTTACTGCAGCCACATCAGTGAAGTTATAGCTTAAAAAGAAATGGCCACTGTTTAAAGTGATAAGATCAGAATGAAACCAACTAGTTAGAGTCGGCACAAAGGCTGCTCACTGTGAATAACCAGTAACAGTCAAACTCCAACAAATTAAGTTATCACAAAATGTGTTTTAGGTTTCATATGAATGCACCTTGACATCTTTTTCAAGGTTGAGGTTTGGATGAAACTATGAAGTGATAAATAAAACAAATGGAAATCATTATGGTTTCCCCTCTCATACTTTTGCCATTTCCATATGTCACTCCTGTTTTTCTGGGTCATGCAAATAAGCCCAACTACAAAAAACAGAGCTGTTATGTACCCATTGTTTGTGGCTTACAGGAGGACGGTTATGTGCAGGACTACTCACGCTGGAGCCAGAAGCAGAAGAGCTGGCCGTGGAAGGGCTCCGAGGCATGGGCGAGCCTGGGGGACTGTGAGAGGTACACACTAGATGCATCATGTGGTATTCATCCTGCTGTGAGACAACACGAGTCGGAACACAAGCCAGAGTAATAGTAGGATGAGGAGGAGGGCAGCAAAAGAAAAGAAACAGGAGAGTAAAGAAGAGAATGGATTAGTGCAGAAATGGCCAGAATTCAGACACAATGCTCACTCTTTGTTGGTAAACACATTAGAGAGCAGCTTTTGTCTCCCAGGCAGCCCGTTTCAGTTCCCCTAGAGTTGCACAAACACAGAGACATAAACTATATGTCCTCAAACACACACATGTATGCACATACACAACAAACATGGTCTGAACAACCAGGGACTAAGGAAATGTAATCAGATGCCTGAGTAGCTGCAAGCATACACACACACTTTCTGACTAGACAGTGCTTATCACAACTTCTTGTAGCAGTGGGAAATTCTAATCACAGGCCGTTACTAAACCAGACAACTACATCTAAACAACAAAAACCTCATCTTAAACTTACTGCCTAAAAAGATCATCTTGTTTGGAAACGTTTCCTATTTTACAGACAAAACAGGAAACTCATCAATTCACAAACAAACTCGTATGTGTTCATCAAGCTAAGATGTAAAACTAGTTGTTTATTAAAGATGTCCATGTCTTTTTTCACAGATAGCTGCCAAACTCCATGATATTCATGCAAAACATGCACTGAAGTCAGTTTTTACCTTGTTTAGCACATCTCTGAGCTGCAGGTGGTCTTGGAGGAGCCTTCCTAAGTACACCAGCCTCTGGTCCTTGGACAGCTACAACACAAGCAAAATCAGATGGTCAGACAGAGAAATGACCAGTGCAGGGACAGCGTGAAACTGCATAAATAAGTTCTTTATTGACAGCAACAGGCAGCTCCATCTAGGTCACTGGTGACATTTTCAATTCTGTCCACAAATTGTGTTCACTACCTGTTCCTCAGAGACTAACTGCAACGTTAAGTGGAACTGATACTGCAAAGGTGGAGAAGAGAACCGGGGCCTCAGAGGTAAAATGAATCGCATACATCAACATGTCTAAACTGTGCAGTTGCTTTTAAAGTCATGAATGGACTTTCCAATAAACATTTTCAAGGAGGCAGTGTTTCTGTTTCCATCTGTGGGAAGGGCAAGAGAACAGACCTCACTGTTCGGTGGAACATAAAGTTATCTTCTTTCTCTTTTCCCAACAACAGTAATTTGGGGCACTGACTAGATGTTTAAGGGTAAGAAAATAAAATTTTAAAATTAAGTCCATAGACATAGCCCTAGTTTTAGCAGAGGGAAACAGAACTTAACTTTTGTCTTTGTATCGGTTTTTAACTCAAGAAAATAAACAATAAAACTTGATAAAGGAGGGTTTTATAGGCTGCAAATCTCTGAAACTACAGTACACACTGGTTAATTTAACTCTGAGGAAGCCAGAATGTGGGTAACATTTATTAAAGAGTAGACATGAGAGCTACTTACCGGCTTGCTGGGGTACACGTTGGAGATGTGACTCTTCAGCCGTTCCACAGTCCAGTTAAGAAAGCAGTTAATGGTCTGGTCTTCATACTTCTGGTTGGGGGCCTTAATGACCAAGGTTACAGGACTATCAACTGCACCAGAGTCCATGGCTCATATTATTCACAGCGTGGGCTCTGAAGAACCTGAGCTCCGGAAAAGCTGCCCACTACCACGACTCAGGACTCAGGATTTGAGAAAACATCCTCAAATCTTTCCATTCTGAACACCAACGAAACACCATCAACAGTCCCGGCTAGGTCTGGGGGGTTGGATTCCCCCACTACAACTTCTGCCTCACACCAGCTGTTGGTGTTTTCCAACTATATCAATGGAAATTCTTCTGTGATGACAGTTCCTGGATTTCTAGTAAAAACAACAGAGAAAGAGTTTCCTTGATAAGAAGGAAGTTATCTTATATCATAGAGTGTAGCAGCAGGTGGATTTACATAACAGAATACAACAATCACATGCTTGTTATTCACTTTTACTGTCTTCTTCTCGTTTATGTATCAATAAACTTTCAAGAATTCAAGCAGTTGTAACAGCTTAAATCACAAAAAGCAAACATTCGATGGAGCTACACAGTTATTAGTTGGTTGTAGGATTTATTAATTGTAGACTTTTATAATATTTGTTGACTATAATAGGAGTGTGTGAACATTAAAGCAGCATTGATAAATCGACTAGTTCAAAGACAGTTGGTTGTTGTTTAATCCGCTTATTGATAAAAAATGTTGCAGCAACATTGCAAACAGTTGACAGTTCTGGGATTTGGCTAGTTTTTCTAGTCCTAAAGTGTAGAAACGTGAAAATCTATTTGGTTTTGGACTATTGATCATGTACAGAAGCCTAAGTCAAACATCACCTTGGACACTGGGAAACAGGTTATGACAACTAAATAATGACAATTAACAGATAAAAGAATCGTCTTCTGCAGTCCTGGTTATAATCTACTGTTCTTACGACATGATAAACCTCTGAACTGAGAGGAGAAAACATTTAAGCATCGTAAACAGAAACTGTGAGTGTGGGTTCACCCTTCCGCCATATTTACGCCACAGTTCAGCGTCAAAACAAACACCTAGTTAGCGTTAGCTGTCAAGACAGACCCTGGATTCATGGCTAACTTAGCTAATTCGGCTGTTTACCAGTAAAACACTTGTCGACAAAGGGATAACACAGTTAGAGAACAAACTCTAAACCGTAGCTCACTTCTTTTTTGACCCTTGTCTGGCAACAGAGTTAGCATGTCGGCTAGCTAACGTTACGCTAGCTGAGGTTTAAAACTCGTGTTAATGCAGCTTCGCTGGTGACAACACGCTTAAAGACCGAATTATGTGAGACGAACACAAGTTAGAACATCTTAAAGCTTTAATTGTGTACCTGTTTACTCGTCGTCTCCCCGTCCCGGCTCGGCTCGGCTCGGCTCCTGTTGTTATAATGTCGGGTGTGAAACCGGAAACACGTCATCATCCTGTGCACAACAGCTGATCCACAAACAGAGACCGGACCTGTAACGATGTGGAGCTAGCATCTGTTAGGAAACTAAAATCAGTGTTTGTGCCTCCAAAGCCTTACACCCAGGGGTAATCAGTAGTTTCCCTGAAGAATAATTAACCAGTGATGGTTTAAAGCACCTACCAGTGTTCTGGTGTGTGCACTTGTCCACCTGGTTACCTGGATCAGGTGTGTTAACCCAACTAGAAACTGTAACTGCAGAGATGGAAACAAGCAGGACAGAGTCTCTGAGGACCAGGACTGGCCACACCTTGTAGCAGATGATAAAAACCATTTGCATCAAGCTCCCATGTTGGAGATCACTCCACTACGACTTCTTCGACATGATTGAGAGAATTGAGGAAGTGTCAACATGAATGACTATAAAGTCAAATAGATAATGAAATTAAATTAATTTCAAACTAATCAAATTCATATTCTGTAGTTCAAAAGTTTATTTTGTTTTACATTTAATTCCACTTGTAAATGCACAACAATAAATATGTAGGCAATACAATAATCACCTTACATAGAAAGTTTTAGTTTTTAGCTCAGTGGTTCACATGACAGCATTTTAAACAGATGACTGCATGTTTTTTTTACTGTATCATTAAATTAATGTATCATTAAGTCATTCATTAAAGAACCAGACACTTTGTAATGCAGTTGTTAATTTGGATTGACGATTTAATGAGGAGAGGTTCATGCTGATTGAAGCCTTCTCATACAGTGAGTGTCATATGTCGTTTAGGTTCTGAACCAGGGACCCTGGGCCAGAGCCCTTGTATGTATTAACATTTATTGCTGGAGGATGATTAAAATGTCTACCAAGATGCAAACAACGAGATGCAAAGAGTGAATGCCTAAAAACACAAGAAGACACACAGAGCATTTTCATTTTTTGGTGACAAGCAATGAAGTTTATCAACTTTGTTTTGCTACTCTGAAGTCACAGTATAAATGGTTTGATAAGCGTTCTTCACCATACGCAGCTGAGGAAGATTTGGGTTCTGGTTACAGTTTCAGTTTGCGCAGCACCTCCTTGGTCAGCTGTTTACTGTACCGGTTGATCTTCCAGTGTCCAGGCATCCAACCCAGCAGAAAACGATGGAAGTCTGTCCAGGCAAATGCAAACATCTCCCTCCACTCCTTCTCTAGAGCTGCAAAGTCCACGTCTTTTTTCACAGATAGCTTTAATTCTGCAAAATAGTAGTCCAGTAGTGCTGGGACCCTCTTCTCACACTCCTTTTCCTCCATGCAGCTTCCTAAAAAATACACAACATCTTTCATCCCACAGCCCCCACCGACATACTGAAAGTCCACAGCTGACACATCCTGGCCACTTTTGGAAAAACAGAAGTTGGCTAACTTGGCGTCCCCATGAACGATCGTCTTGAAGCAGCATTCATTGAGTATCCGGTCAATGTCACCAGCTGCGGCTTTGAGTTTGGCATCATCCATGGCCTCCAGCTCATCCGGCCGGGTCTCTAGGTGCCAATAGGTACCGACAGGCCACAGCCCCTCTGGTGCCACACCCATAAACAGAGCATGGAAGTGGGCAAGCCAGCTGAGACAAGCCCTTATCTCTCTGTCCTTTACACTAGTCCTGCAGAGAAAAATAACCGTATTTATGTAGCATGAATTTACTTTTCATTTTCTGATTTGTCATGTCTAAATCTCCATCATGCTTTGAAAGAGCTGAAATACAAACATAGACTCAATGAGAAAAGTGCTCTTTTTCATTTAGTTGTTCCCTTTTAGGGGTTCGCCCCACCAAATCATCTGCCTTCATTTAAACCTATCCTCTGCATCCTCTTCTCTCACACGAACTAACTTCATGTCGTATCTCTCTACATCCATTAATCTCCACTTTGGTCTTCCTCTACACCTCCTAACTCTCTTTACTGACATGATCACAATCGCTCCTCTGACCATGTCCACACCACCTCAACCTTGCCACAGCTCTGATCTTGTTGATCATTTGCATGTTTGGTTTGGCTAATATTTTACATCGGATCCCCTTCCTGACACAATATATAAGATGACACTGGATTGTGCCCCCTTGTGGTTGCATTCAATGAGAAAAGTGATGTGTTAAAAAAAAGACATAACAACCAGTATGAGAACATTTACGCCAGGTTGAAAGTGACACTGAACATTAAGAACACCAAAACAAAAATATCTGTGATATTTAAATGTATTGTATAATGAAATCAAATAAAATAGATTTTTTTCACTATGGCACATAATCACATATTGCACAGTGACATCTACTGTACTTTAAATGAAGCTCCTCTGAACAAATTAGTAAACTAACTATTAATAAGAGCATGAAGGTAGTCAAGTACTGTAAATTTGAGACTTCAGACTTCAATTCTTACAAAAATATAATTAACTCATGTCAAATTGTGATGTGATATTATGGTAGTACTCATAGTGGTAAATTACCAGCAGCTGTTTTTGTTTCACAAAAAATCTCCATAGTAACATTGTTCTTTGTACTTGTTTTTTTTTTTTTAATCAGCTACTTTAATATTTCAGAGACTACCATACTTTTTTAGGCATATTTGTGTTCTTTTACTTGAGCATTAAGTTTGTGTACTAACACCTCTGCATGTGAGACAATGACTGAGCCCACCTTGACATGCTGCTATAATTTTTACAAGCCAGCAGATGTCCCTGTTTTCCTTTGGTTTGAAGAGCTAAAGCATCAAATCCTATTTCAGCACAGACAGACAGAAAGCCCCAAAGCGTCATACGGCTTCATCCATCGATCAGCAGAGGTTAGCAACAAGAGGAAGTGTTTATATGCTGTAATTATTCATACATGGAGAATTTTAGAGTTTGATAACTGTAATTCTTACCATCTAAACTATTTTAGGACACACATAGACAGACGTTCAATAGAGAGATCTATTAAAATATAATAAATAGGTTGTTTGAACCTCCAACTGGAAAAGATTTCCACTTTTTGTGGCTTGTCAAAATGTCCTTAAGTATTTGGGTGTGTCGCACCAGGAATCTGACTCCAGTTTCTTTTGGCTCTCATACTTAGACACAGTATCAATAACAATAACAAGGAAGATTCACACTGACACACACACAGGCATGAAGGAAGCTCGGCAGGGATCACAGACTGTACAGCCAGGTAGGTGAGAAGACAGCGTGGATTTGGTTTAAAGAGTCGTGCCCTTTCATTTCATGCCCTTGACTTTGCACATGATCCTGTTTTTTTGTTAAGGTTTTCTGTGACTTTACCTTCTTTGATCATAACCGGCCACATCCAGATCCTCCAGTACAATCAGCATCTCGTCTCCATGGGAACAGGCAGCCAGGCAGGCAGGGATGCGACAGCTCTGATTGGTGGAGTAGTTCTGGTACCAATGCGTCTCCACCTGATAAGATCTCACTTTACGTGTGTGGGAGCGATCCGTGTTCCAGCCACCAGGGTGCACAGCATCTTCTGGAAACTTGACATGTTTGACAACCACAGAGGGCCGGTCGCAGTCCTCCAGGTGCAACCTGACTATTTCCCCATATCCGCTCCACAAGGTCTGGATTGTTGCACCGACACTCAGAGATGAGGCACCACACGACTGCAGGACAAGATCCTGGTACTCCTGTTTCATTTTCCTGGTCAGAGCTGAGTAAAGTTGAAGAACAAACACAGTGTACAGTCACTTGTTATGCAGATAAACTTATTATTGTTGTGATGTGTCACTTACCTTGTTCACAAATGATCAAGCTTGTGCATCCACACTCCAAAAGCAGACATATATTTCTGCTTTGTTTGTTAGCTCCTAATTAATTTAAAAGCTGCTACACGTCACATTTATGTTAATAAATCTGAATGCTAAGACTTTAAGTCATAATGTTTCTTTATACATAACAAAACAGAATCCAGATCCTAACATTTCCTTCATGCTAAATGAGCCTCAATGGCCAGAACACAGGAAGTATTCTCTCAAGCCTTATGTATGGAGGGTTTAAAGTCACAGGCATAAAACAAACTCAAAGTCAAACAAGTGACACTGCCATCTGCTGGACCGGAGTGCACAAAGATCTGATGATGGTATAAAACATGATTCTGTTGAGGAGTACAGAGAGAGACACATGTTAAAGATATTGTGTGAGGTGCTTGCTGGTCTGAAAATAGCACAAAGTTAGTGATTGTAGCTCCTAGATTAGTATTCGCACAACTTTTTACACCCTCTGTCCTCAGAACAAGACGATAAAGACATTTAAAATGTGTATTTCTCGTTTTTAGTATATTAGAACATTAAATAAAAATAACATTTCATTCAAATGTTGTGATTCCAAATGTCAATTGACGATTGTTACTTTGGACTTTTCACATAGCTCAATGTTGTTTCTTAACTACACTCTGCAAGTTCTTTGTATTAAAGAACTAGTCCTGAAGGACATTTTAGGACTTAACATATATAGAACAAGTTTGCAGTAAAAATAAGTGCATATTTAAGTACTATCTATTCGTCTTTAGTTTGACCTTGGTCTTGATTAGAATAAGGTTTGCATGTCTACATCCATGCTATGTTTTACATGCTGAGGACAGTCATCTGCATACATTTATAGCCATAGAATGGTGGATGGTGAATGATCTCTCTGAGTCATCATCACCCCCTCAGGTGTCACAGCTTCCAAGAGCTACAGCGACTGCAAAGGTCAGAGGAAAGGAAGAATTTTGAAGACAAAATGATAAACATTAACAAAACATCTTGGATTCAGAGGGGAGAAAAGTAAACGAACAGGAGTTTCTCTAATGTATTTCTGCAATTTCTTCATCATTTGTGCAAAATCAAATTGAAGAGGCGAGTAAAGATCTGCAGAGAAAGAATAAATGCAGTAATTCATGGGCAGATGAAGACTCGTCAAACATTAGGTAAGTCTACACACTGGCTGGACTCATAATTTGGTTTCTCTGTAGTTAGATTTTCATCATTTTTACAATAAATATCACAGACATGCAGCTAAAAAAGAGAAAGAGACCCAGGGCTTTGTGAAGATAGGTTATTTTATGAAGAAATGTTTTAACTTCATGCTACCAGTTGTTTAACTATTGTATGTTGTGATCTATAGTACATTTCTCTGTTTTACAATTCATAAGTCTTACAGTTATTTAGTATTCATACACAAAACAGTGGGTCAGTTAAGATTTAAGAAGAAAATATTTGTGTACACAAGATTGTTGAATAGATATCAAAGTAATGTCTATTTTCTCCCCTCTTCATAACAGTCATGGAAAAGACGTTGCAGCTAGTTCTACTTCTTTCAGGTTAATGTTTTGATTTTGTGTTTATGTAA